>NC_091466.1:16788993-17155243 GCF_027789765.1 Dendropsophus ebraccatus | reverse complement strand
CAGTGGGTGCCAGCAGACCTAAGTCTTGACTTCCAGACCGTAGTAAATAGCAATAAGATAGTCCACGGCACTCCCAGGGTAACAGTGAAGTTAGTGATTTATTCAAATAAACATGGTACAGCAATCCAACACACGCGTGTGTTGGATTGCTGTACCATGTTTATTTGAATAAATCACTAACTTCACTGTTACCCTGGGAGTGCCGTGGACTATCTTATTGCTATCTATCTATCTATCTATCTATCTATCTATCTATCTATCTATCTCCTATCTATCTATCTATCTATCTATCTATCATCCATCCATCCATGTTTTCAGTATTATGACATGTTGGTAACCCAGAACACCACAGCCCGTGTATAGATAGTGCTATACATGGATATTCCTGGCTCCTCTCTTCCATATGGGATGAGCAGCACATAAGGAGGTTAGGTAGAGATGGATTAGACCAGTGTAGTAGACAAGGCAGATGAGCGGCATTATCATGGCTGATTCCCCTCCTATTAACCCTATACCTGACCGGTCAGCACATCCCAGGGCCGGGCTTGCATCATGCTGTGTACACAGGTCTCCATAAAACAGCAGCTATCGGGTGTCGGAGTGTGAATTCCCTGCGGATTCCCTCCTTCATTATCAGGATGCCTCCAGTGATCACCCCATATGGGTAAATGGTGATCAGCTATTTCTGTAATTCTGCAGCCTGGGATGGCCGGCAGTGTGTAACGCCCGGAGTAGTGGATCCACTGGACCGGCACCAGCGATGGCACAAACCTCACCAGGGAGCGGAGTCTAAGGGGCCGCTGGTCTTCACCAGAGCCCGCCGCAAGGCGGGATGGACTTGCTGCGGCAGGCGACCCCCAGGTCGCTACCCCTGGCTTGGTTGCTGGTGTCGGCAGGCGAGGCGTGGCAGGAGATGGCACAGGCAATAGTCTGCAGATGAGAGAGCACGTGACTGGCTGGACACAGGAACAGGTGGAGTGACAGGGGAACAGGAACCAGGAACAGGGACAAGGGACCAGGTAACGGACAGGACTCAGGAACAGGGACTAGGGACCAGGTAACGGACAGGACACAGGAACAACAGGGAGCTGGGCCAAACGCTATGGGAAGCATGTAGAGGCTCCAACACTAAGGACAGGGCATGCTGGGATTTATAGGGGAGTGATTGGGTGCAACTACCAATTAGGAGCGCACTGCCCCTTTAAATCTGAGACAGCCGGCGCGCGCGCGCCCTAGGAGGCGGGGACGCGCGCGCCGGCCGGCACAGCGGGAGACAGGAGCGTGGAGAGGTGAGGCGCCCCCCGGGGCCGAGGTGACAGCAGCGCCGGGTCCCCGACTATGGACACCGGCTGCTGCATAGGGCAGGCAGCGGTCGCGGCGGCGGCCCGGAACGCGGGACGCCGCCGCGGCCGTAACAGTACCCCCCCCCTTTGGCCTCCCCCTCTTTCTTGCCTGCAAATGGTACAGGAAGCCACAAAGTCTTTGACATCTTGGGATAGGCTGGGCCACCAGTAGTGGCGAGAGATCCGTTGGCCGGTCTTACGGACTCCCGGGTGCCCGGCCTCCAACGAGGAATGTCCCCAGTTCAAAATACCTCTTCGAAGCGCAGGGTGAACATGAGTCTTTCCGGGGGGTACTCTCTGAAGAGTGGAGGTGACGACTGGTACTAGGCGATCAGGCGGTATAACGTGGCAAGGGACCTTCTGTAAGTTCTTCCGGTGGTGAGAGAACACGACCTTAGTCTTGGGTACGGGGAGAGGGTACACCTCGGCAGAGAAGGCATCCGCCGAGTCTTGGTCTTCTGCCGGTAGGCCGGATAGAGGCTTGGCCGGGACAGGAAATGACATAATACACTTGGTCTGAGGTGACTTGAGACACTGGTGGGAACAGTCCTGACCCCAACTGAGAATCTCCCCGGTTCTCCAGTCCAGCTGAGGGGCATGTTCTTGTAGCCACGGGAGTCCCAGGAGGACCGCGGGGGAAGAATGGGGCAGGACGTAGAAGGATATCTCTTCTTGATGTGAAGGACCCACCTGGAGGACTAAAGATGCGGTCTGGTAGTACACACGGTCGGTAAGAATTTCGCCCGTGACCGAGGAGATAGTCAGGGGCCTGGCTAGTCGGGTCACGGGTAGCCGCCATCTTTGGACCAATGTTGCCGCAATAAAACTGCCTGCTGACCCCGAATCGAGGAAGGCAGTAGTCAGATGATTTTGTCCTGAGGGAGTCCGGATGGAAACTGGCATAGACAGACTTGGAATGGTGGCATTTACACCTAGGGACACCTGTCCCACCGGACCTAGGTGCGAGCATTTTCCGGATGTTTGGGGACGTAGGGGACATCCCAGCCGGAAGTGATCGGAACCACCGCAATAGAGACAGAGATTCTGCTCCAGGCGCCGGATTCTTTCATCAGGCGTCAGGTGAGCCCGTTCCACCTGCATAGGAATCTCAGGAGAGGGTTGGGACATCGAAAGGTCAGGATTCTGGAAAACTGGCGCCAGCTGGGGATGGCGACGGGAACGGGTTAGTAAATGTTCATGCCGAACCTCCTCCTCCCTCTCCGAAAAACGAGTATCAACTCGGGTGGCCAGTAGAATGAGTTCGTTCAGGGAGGTAGGCAGGTCTCGGGCAGCGAGCACGTCTCTCACACGACTAGACAGGCCCTTCTTGAAGGTGGCCAATAGGGCGGCCTCGTTCCAGTCCAATTCAGCTGCCAGGGTGCGGAACTGGATGGCGTAGTCACCAACAGAGGAGCTGCCTTGAGAGAGGTTGAGGAGAGCAGTCTCGGCTGAAGAAGCACGGGCAGGTTCCTCAAAGACGGAGCGAAACTCGAATAGGAAGGCCCGGAGATTGGCAGCAACAGGATCATCACGGTCCCACAGTGGCGTGGCCCAGGCCAGGGCTCTACCCTCTAATAGGCTGATGATGAAAGCCACTTTAGAGCGCTCGGTGGAAAACTGACTACTCAAAAGTTCAATGTGCATGGTGCACTGAGTCAGGAATCCTCTGCACAACTTAGAGTCCCCAGAGTACTTGCTTGGGAGGGCCAGTCGGAGTGAAGAAGCAGCGTCAGGAGATGGTGTGCGCTGGGCAGTAGTCTGCTGCTGTAAGGCGGCAGTGAGTTGCTGGATCTGCTGTGACTGTTTCTGGATTTGTTGAGCCTGTTGCGCGACCACTCTGGCGACGTCACGGAGATCTGGCACCTCGCCGGGATCCAAGGTTGGAGCCTACTGTAACGCCCGGAGTAGTGGATCCACTGGACCGGCACCAGCGATGGCACAAACCTCACCAGGGAGCGGAGTCTAAGGGGCCGCTGGTCTTCACCAGAGCCCGCCGCAAGGCGGGATGGACTTGCTGCGGCAGGCGACCCCCAGGTCGCTACCCCTGGCTTGGTTGCTGGTGTCGGCAGGCGAGGCGTGGCAGGAGATGGCACAGGCAATAGTCTGCAGATGAGAGAGCACGTGACTGGCTGGACACAGGAACAGGTGGAGTGACAGGGGAACAGGAACCAGGAACAGGGACAAGGGACCAGGTAACGGACAGGACTCAGGAACAGGGACTAGGGACCAGGTAACGGACAGGACACAGGAACAACAGGGAGCTGGGCCAAACGCTATGGGAAGCATGTAGAGGCTCCAACACTAAGGACAGGGCATGCTGGGATTTATAGGGGAGTGATTGGGTGCAACTACCAATTAGGAGCGCACTGCCCCTTTAAATCTGAGACAGCCGGCGCGCGCGCGCCCTAGGAGGCGGGGACGCGCGCGCCGGCCGGCACAGCGGGAGACAGGAGCGTGGAGAGGTGAGGCGCCCCCCCGGGGCCGAGGTGACAGCAGCGCCGGGTCCCCGACTATGGACACCGGCTGCTGCATAGGGCAGGCAGCGGTCGCGGCGGCGGCCCGGAACGCGGGACGCCGCCGCGGCCGTAACACAGTGTCAGACGTTACATGGGGATTACATCAGGGGTTTTCAGCTTTTTTTGGTAGGACTCAGATTAGTGCTGTGTGAGGACTTTGCTATAAGACAGATTCCTGGACTCTCAATATAACAACGTCTATACATTCACACTCAAAGAGCCATAAAGCTTTTATCTTTCCATAGAAATTCAAGGGCTTGTTTTTTTTGCGGGGTGAGTTGTATTTTTTAATAGTCCTATCAATGTACCAAATGATTAAACATTTAGAAAACATTTGGCTATAGCTGCCCATGTGAAGCTGTGCTGATGCATCATGGGATTAAAGGAGAAGTCTGGCGGGGGGGGGGGGACATAATAAAGAAAGTATATGTACTGGTCCCTAGTGGCTTAGCTACCACGTAGGAAGACCACGCAGCTGCTATGGGGCCCATGGGGCAAAGCATGGGCGCCTCTTTGGTAGCTACAACACTTACAGTCCCTCCCTTCATGGCAGCCTGCACTCCTCCCTGACAGCCACCCACACTGGGACCGCACAGTATGTTTGAGGCCCCAGCCCACAATCCCCCCTGCCCCAGGAACACATCGGTTGGTCCCTACCCCATAGACGCAGTAACTACTCATAGCCTGTCAGAGCACACAGCTGGGCAGAGCAGACTGCCCCCCCCCCCCAGGAACACAGTGGGCCCCAAGACCAGCCAGGGCAGGCCAATTAATTCCCGCACACCCTCTCCCCACTGTGCACAGAACAGCTTGCAAATTCCCTCACCCCCCACATGAAGCCCCCACCAATGGGCCAGCAACCACCCGCCCCACAGTCCCGGACAGCGGACCACAGAACCACTCAGCACATAGGCCAACTAGGCGAATGAGCCTGCCATGGCCATGTATGTTTGGGAGGACATACAGGATTCATGGGGCCCCGTATAGTTTTTAGCTATGGGGCCCCATGAACCCTTGCTACATCCCAGCCTGTCCTACTCCTGGACTCCAGCTGGCAGTCTTCCCAGCTCCCCTGCTGCTAAATCACAACCCGGCTGATGCCTTGCTCACCCAGTTAGTGACTGTGGGTAAGTATCACCCCCCACCCCCGGCCGGACTTCTCCTTTAAGAATAGATTTGAAAGGGAGAAGATGCCTTTTACAATCTGCAAGTCAAGACGGTGGATGATTAGAGGTCACATGACTCAGATGCAGTAATGAAATGTGTAGATGCAGCAGAGCTGGGATGAAACAGATGACACAGCAGGGATAATGATAGTGAGTGTGCAGTATATCGGCCAGGGTGCTTCTTGCAGGCCTCGGCTTCATTGCTTGTTTTTACTATTGAATGCTTTATATTACTGCTGGATCATAGAGGGAATCAATGATTTCTGGATTTCTTTATTCTAGAGGAAATGTTCTCTTTCCAGGACCTCTATTCCTATGATGCAGGTGCTAATGCATCTATATATAGCAGGCCTGCAGAAGTATAACCGGGACTGTCACAGTCACCGTCTGTACAGGCGGAGAAAACAGCAGGTGCATATCCATTACATTGGCACTGAGGCTGAAACCCTGTAGTCTCTAGAAGCTGCTGTGTAATGCAGGGTCAGACTGGTGCAGCACAGGAGGTGACCCATATATCTGATGCATGTAACCCCCCCACAGGGCTATCCCCATAATAGGTATTCATACTGTCCTGTATTGTGAACATAACATGGATGCAGGAATTAAAGGGGCAATGCAAGGATTAAAGGTGTACTCTGGCCATTTCAACTTTTAGTGCTGCATAGAAGGCATGGTTACGTAAGAATAGACAGATTATTATTTTTAACACAGCCTAAAACTTTAAATGGTTCAGAGTACCCCTTTAATTGGTAACAGCTCTGCTAGAGTCGGCTGTCAGAGTGTACAATTGTTTGCACCTCTAGCTGCCATGGTGGCACTGCTTACCTACTATGGGTCATTGTTTCACCTGATTCTTTAGAACAGGGGTGGGGAACCTTTTCCATGTCGAGGGCCGGTCAGGCTTTAATAAAGTCATTCGAGGGCCGCATACCGTGTGCGGCAGTTAGTAGCGTGGGTTTGCAGCACCCGAGGCAAGGAAAAGTATTGTTCCCCTAGTGCCCCTGCTATTGTAGTTAACCCCCAGTGATGCCCCTGCTATTGTAGTTAACCCCCCCAGTGATGCCCCTGCTATTGTAGTTAACCCCCCCAGTGATGCCCCTTGTAGTCTAGTTAACCCCCAAGTCATGTCCCTGGTAGGCCTAGTTAACCCCCATCAGTCATGTCCCTGGTAGCCTAGTTAACCCCTATCAGTCATGTCCCAGGTGGCCTAGTTAACCCCCATCAGGCATGTCCCTGGTGGCCTAGTTAACCCCCATCAGGCATGTCCCTGGTGGCCTAGTTAACCCCCATCAGGCATATCCCTGGTGGCCTAGTTAACCCCCATCAGGCATGTCCCTGGTGGCCTAGTTAACCCCCATCAGGCATGTCCCTGGTGGCCTAGTTAACCCCCATCAGGCATGTCCCTGGTGGCCTAGTTAACCCCCAAATAAAAAAAATAAACATCCCACTCACTTTACCTCCGTTCCCACTCTGTCCAGGGCCTCTTCTGTCCCAGGTCCTCTGTGCCGGTCTTCTCCTGCAGGCGGCGCGCGATGAAATGACGTCATCGCGCGCGGCCCGCAGGAGACTGAAGACACGCGCCGCTCTGGTGGGGAAGAAGCCGGCATAGACAGCATCCTCCTGTGTCCGGCAGCTGTCACAGACACCAGAGGATGCTGTGTATGCCGGCTCCTTCCTCCTCCAGAGCGGCGCGCATCACAGGGGAGCCGCGGGCCGCATCGGGAGGTCTCAGGGGCCGGATGCGGCCCGCGGGCTGGAGGTTCCCCACCCCTGCTTTAGAAGAATCACTAAAGGATTACTCCAGCGGAAATCTTTTTAGTTCAAGTCAACTGGTTTCAAAAAGTTATATAGATTAGCAAATTTTTTCTATTTAAAAGAATCTCCAGTCTTCCATTACTTATCAGCTGCTGTATGTCCTGTAGGTAGTGGTGCTGCCACTTCTGACCATGTCAGGAACTGTCCAGAGCAGGAGAGGTTTTGTATGGGGATTTGCTGCTGCTCTGGACAGTTCCTGACATGGACAGAGGTGGCAGCAAAGAGCACTGTGTCAGGATGGAAAGAAAACACCACTTCCTGCAGGACATACAGCAGCTGATAAGTACTGGAAGACTGGAGATTTTTAAATAGAAGTCATTTACAAATCTATATAGCTTTCTGAAACCAGATTTTCAGCGGCGTACCCCATGATGACCCGTGAAGAGTCCAGTCAGTGTTCTTGGTCCCCGTTACACCTCCCCATAGTCAGATGGTTTACACCTGCTTGAAGAGTTGTAAGTGACAACCAGATATTATGAATGAGAGCGACGCTCTGAGTCTCAAGTGTCCACTGGGCCGCTCAAGCTGGTGGGTAACCGGGTGTCATGTTCCTTCCTAGACAGCTTTGATCTATGAGTCTTTTGCCCCATGAAGCTCGCCATACACATTAGATGAATGATGGTGAATGATTTTGGCAGGAGTGCCTGACCATATCTCCCTGATAACAGATGTCAGGGGAGAGGAAATTCAGGCAAGTTGGATTTCAAATGGCTGATCCTTTTGTTCTTGGGGAAATCTGCTGCCTCCAGACTGGCAGTGGTTTCCCCATGCCCACCACTTCTTTACACTCAGCCGTCCCAAGACTGAAAAAAAAAAAAAATAGTAATTGGTGGTATAGCTCTTTTGATCGAATGCCTTACTTCAGCCTCTGATCCTGACTCATCCTCAGACAGGAAGGACAAGTTGCACTTTGACTGCATTACGGTACAATAGTCTCTATACTGTCATTTGGAAACATTACATGGTATTACTGTATGCTACCCTAATACTACAGTGTATACACAGGAGAGAAAAGTTATACTCTTCAGTCATCTGCTGGTTTAGCCTTATATACTGTAGTTTAGGGCTGGGCGATATGGGCAAAATATAAGATCTTGATTTTTTTTTTTTTAATTATTCTTGATTGAAATTTTTTTTTTTGTGTTGGCTAAGGATAATGGGTGTAGTAGTAGAGATATAGTAGATTAGGGTTATAGTAGTAGAAAAGGGGAGTAGCAGTAGCAGCAGTAGTGGGAGTACTTGAGAGTGGTAGTAACAGCAGTAGTGGGAGTAGTAGTAGCAGTATTGGGAGTAGTAACAGTAGTGGGAGTAGTATTAGGAGTAGTAGTAGCAGTATTGGGAGTAGTAGTAGAAGTATTGGGAGTAGTAACAGTAGTGGGAGCAGTATTGGGAGTAGTAGTAGCAGTATTGGGAGTAGTAACAGTAGTGGGAGTAGTAGTAGCAGTAGTAGTAGCAGTATTGGGAGTAGTAACAATAGTGGGAGTAGTAGTAGCAGTAGTAGTAGAAGTATTGGGAGTAGTAACAGTAGTGGGAGCAGTATTGGGAGTAGTAGTAGCAGTATTGGGAGTAGTAACAGTAGTGGGAGTAGTAGTAGCAGTAGTAGTAGCAGTATTGGGAGTAGTAGTAGCAGTATTGGGAGTAGTAACAGTAGTGGGAGTAGTATTAGGTGTAGCAGCACTGGGAGTAGTAACAGTAGTGGGAGTAGTAGTAGCAGTAGTAGTAACAGTAGTGGGAGTAGTAGTAGCAGTATTGGGAGTAGTAACAGTAGTGGGAGTAGTATTAGGAGTAGCAGTATTGGGAGTAGTAACAGTAGTGGGAGTAGTAGTAGCAGTATTGGGAGTAGTAACAGTAGTGGGAGTAGTATTAGGTGTAGCAGTATTGGGAGTAGTAACAGTAGTGGGAGTAGTATTAGGTGTAGCAATAGCAGTATTGGGAGTAGTAGCAGTAGTGGGAGTAGTATTAGGTGTAGCAGTATTGGGAGTAGTAACAGTATTGGGAGTAGTAGTAGCAGTAGTGGGAGTAGTATTAGGTGTAGCAGTATTGGGAGTAGTAACAGTAGTGGGAGTAGTAGTAGCAGTATTGGGAGTAGTAGCAGTAGTGGGAGTAGTATTAGGTGTAGCAGTATTGGGAGTAGTAACAGTATTGGGAGTAGTAGTAGCAGTAGTGGGAGTAGTATTAGGTGTAGCAGTATTGGGAGTAGTAACAGTAGTGGGAGTAGTATTAGGAGTAGCAGTAGCAGTATTGGGAGTAGTAACAGTAGTGGGAGTAGTATTAGGTGTAGCAGTAGCAGTATTGGGAGTAGTAACAGTAGTGGGAGTAGTATTAGGAGTAGCAGTAGCAGTATTGGGAGTAGTAACAGTAGTGGGAGTAGTAGTAGCAGTAGTAGCAGTATTGGGAGTAGTAACAGTA
This sequence comes from Dendropsophus ebraccatus, assembly GCF_027789765.1. Lineage (NCBI taxonomy): Eukaryota > Metazoa > Chordata > Amphibia > Anura > Hylidae > Dendropsophus > Dendropsophus ebraccatus. The sequence continues at coordinate 17,145,994 of NC_091466.1, read as the reverse complement.
GTGGGAGTAGTAGTAGCAGTATTGGAAGTAGTAACAGTAGTGGGAGTAGTATTAGGTGTAGCAGTAGCAGTATTGGGAGTAGTAACAGTAGTGGGAGTAGTATTAGGAGTAGCAGTAGCAGTATTGGGAGTAGTAACAGTAGTGGGAGTAGTATTAGGAGTAGCAGTAGCAGTATTGGGAGTAGTAACAGTAGTGGGAGTAGTAGTAGCAGTATTGGGAGTAGTAACAGTAGTGGGAGTAGTATTAGGAGTAGCAGTATTGGGAGTAGTAACAGTAGTGGGAGTAGTAGTAGCAGTATTGGGAGTAGTAACAGTAGTGGGAGTAGTATTAGGAGTAGTAGTATTGGTAGTAGTAACAGTAGTGGGAGTAGTATTGGGAGTAGTAGTATTGGGAGTAGTAACAGTAGTGGGAGTAGTATTAGGAGTAGTAGTATTGGTAGTAGTAACAGTAGTGGGAGTAGTATTGGGAGTAGTAGTATTGGGAGTAGTAACAGTAGTGGGAGTAGTATTGGGAGTAGTAGTATTGGGAGTAGTAACAGTAGTGGGAGTAGTATTAGGAGTAGCAGTATTGGGAGTAGTAACAGTAGTGGGAGTAGTATTAGGTGTAGCAGTAGCAGTATTGGGAGTAGTAACAGTAGTGGGAGTAGTATTAGGTGTAGTAGTAGCAGTATTGGGAGTAGTAACAGTAGTGGGAGTAGTATTAGGTGTAGCAGTATTGGGAGTAGTAACAGTAGTGGGAGTAGTATTAGGTGTAGCAGTATTGGGAGTAGTAACAGTAGTGGGAGTAGTATTAGGAGTAGCAGTAGCAGTATTGGGAGTAGTGAGAGAAGTATTAAGAGTAGTTGGGGTAGTAGTTGTGGTGGGAGTATCAGTACTAGTAGTATTGGGAGTAGTAGTATTAATCAAATTAATTTCCAATTTAAAGGTGAATTATGATGCGTTTACACAGAGAGATTTATCTGACAGATTTTTGAAGCCAAAGCCAGAACAGACTATAAACAGGGAACAGGTCATAAAGGAAATCCATTCCTGGCTTTAGCTTTAAAATCTGTCAGATAAACCTCTCTGTGTAAACGCACCATTATATTAGAGCATCATTTTTGGCCAGTTTGGTTTCCAATTAACATTTAGAAGTAAAGCTTCATGGAGCGCCAATCAGTTAGGTGTCAGGTTAGAAGGAAGGTGGATGGAGGTAAGAAAGCATCTGAAGTCTTAACAGGACATAAACAAATATCAAAATTAGTTTTAATAGGATTCACTCCAGTTTCAATGACTAATTTAGATTCATACAGGAGCAGGGAGTCCTGTCAAAAGATAGGGGTTCCTGTTCCTGTACACTAAGCAGGGAAGCATATGTTCTATGCCTGGTAGGAAGGTTTGTGTGAGGTCGGGGGGGGGGGGGGGGGGGGGGGGGTTGATGCTAAGGAAGCAGCGGCTCTGTAGTCACACCTGTGCTGGGAGGACTGAGTGCTGCAGTGGAGGACTAGATCTACGTCACCATTGACTCTCGGCTCCTGGGAGATGTCACGTTCTGTAACATGTACCGTCCCGCTCCACTCTTCTCAGTACTTTGCACAGTTCCATAGTAAGGTCATTTTATGTTATCGCCCTTCTATGTAAGTCTATCTTCCATTCAGGGCCAAGTATCTCTTGGAAGGACAGGGGGCAGAGAGTTCAGGTTATAATTACATACAGCACACACCCCTCCATGACAGATCCGGCCTTCACTTCACTGCCGTCCACTTCTTCTTCTAACGTATGGAGATGCCAGGTGCTCCAAATAGAGACACTCATTAAAGCCAAGCTAATACATAAGGGACTTCCACTGACTCAGGACTCTCTAACTGGGTATTTGAGAACCTTTTAAAAGGACACTCTTACCTTGTAGAGACATGTCAAAAGTATTCAAACCTCAACCAATCACTAGAATGAGCTGTGCACGCAGAATGCATTATCTCCCATAGACTTAAAGGGGTACTCCAGCAATTTTTTTTTCTTTCAAATCAACTAATTTTAGAAAGTTATAGAAATTTGTCATTTACTTCTATTTAAAAATGACAAGTCTTCCAGTACTTTTCAGCTGATGTATGTCCTGCAGGAACTGGTGTATTCTGACACAGTGCTCTCTGCTGCCATCTCTGTTCATGTCAGAAACTGTCCACAGTAGGAGACATTTTCTCTGGGGATTTGCCACTGCTCTGGACAGTAGTAGCGGAGAGCAGAGGGCGCTGTGTCAGACAGGAAAGAATACACCACTTCCTGCAGGACATACAGCAGCTAATAGGTACTGGAAGATGGGAGATTTTTAAATAGGAGTAATTTACAAATCTGTATAACATTTTCTGAGACCAGTTGATTTGAAAGAGAAAAAAAAAAATCCCTGGAGTACCCCTTTAAGTATATGGGACCATCCCAATCGCACTTAGTTATGTCCTTCCCACTCTTTCCAGTGATCAGACCTTTACTGATTTTTTTTTTTTTTTTTAAAGTGACAGATACACTATAGACATGGGTGTCCAACCTGTGGACACCAATGTTTTAAGTGTATTGGTAAGGTAACTTTTCAGGGTAAGCTGTCATGTATGTATGTATGTATGAGGAGTAGCACTATATCTAGCTATTATAGAACTCCCCCCCCCCCCCCCCCCCCTCTGTAATCTCTAATTTTCTACTGCCTTTGACCTAGTGGGTATAAACTAACCTCTATAATGTCTCCCATACAATGCACTCACACACAAGAGCGGGATTCTGTTCCCCTTTGTCACTTTAACATACCCTCAGAAGTAGTAGGAGCATGGAGGACATTATAGAGCAGTGCTGAGCAGTTTAAGCTGTAAATCTATCACCACACAAGCTGCATTTTAAGATGGATATTTAGTAGTTTTTTCTATTCCTTGTTATTAGACGTGCGGTGTTCCAAGCTGTTTTCCTTGCAAAGCCTATTAATGAATAGAACCTATGGGGTCAGGTTTGTTCAGACAGCAAACAGCTTGCATAATCTTGCAGCCATTAACTATAGTGAGAAAAACATCCGGAACAGCAAGTCCTTGAAGTGGATTTCAACAACATCACGGCCACATATAGCGTGTCTGGCTTGTGCGCAGTGAGTCCATAGCTTTAACCCCATTCACCCTTGGTGTGTGAATAGGTCAGGTCATTTAATGATTCATTAGATGTTACTAGATTCTCCTAACTAGGTCGCCATGACCGGTACTGGATGATCTGTTAGCAGACGTTTCATTAACAAAGTTCAGATTCAGGTTCAGTGAGTTGTATATAGGGAACGCCTGCACAGCCCTACCCACTGATGTTCATCTATACTGGTGTATGTTTCATCATGCTCTGGATAGTCATGTGATAGTCATCATAACATGAAATCTGTCAGCTGCATGCGGCCTACTTGTTGATGGTATCCTCTACATAGGCTGTGATAGTTTGCTGTGTACAGTATCTAAATGTCTCTGCTTTATTTTAGAAATGGCAAGGCGTAGATCATGGACCGGCCGCCATCAGAAATGCCGGGCTTATAGAGAGACTGTCCAGCATTGGTGAGTGTCCGCTTCTATGGAATCTTATATTACACAATCGATGGAGTATTCTCACATTGTTCCTATAGAGTAAGCAGCGATATATATATATATATATATATATATATATATATATATATATATATATATATATACACATATATATCTCTCTCTCTCTCTCTATATATATATATATTTTCTTTGGAGGACAGCATCTTTTCCAAAAGGTTATTCTTTAGTGAGTATTCACTGAGCCTGTACCTCCTAAACAGTGGCATTCTAGGTTAGAAAAAGCAGGTACTCCTGTCAAGATGAAAGTTGTCCCTGTCCCTCTACAGAGACAGCAATGCACTATGCATCACTGTTTACCATATGGCACCTACAGTAAGTGGAAATGCCATGCACATTCTACATTTATGCAAAATCTCTCAAAATAAATCTTGGGAGGTTGGCCCATCTTTATCTACATTTTCTACGCCATCTGACATTTTAAAAGACCTATGTCCACAGCCTGGGAGCGCAGTAGTGATCACATCTCTTCTTTGTTTTGCAGGGTGTAACGTATACGACGCTGGGGATCTAAACCTGGTCCAGGTTCCTGATGATGACCTGTACAATAACACTGTTAGATACCCACGGACAGTCGGGCTCGCCTGTCAAAAGTTGGCTAAAGAGGTTAACCGAGTGATCGGAGCCGGTCACACATGTGTAACCCTGGGTGGAGATCACAGGTAAAGCACATCATATAGTAGGTATAACCTATGTATGGGCTTTGCTGGGTCCTAAGCCCATTTATTACTATGCAGACTAGTTACATCGACCTGTTATGTCTTTTAGTTTGGCGATTGGCTCCATCAGCGGCCACGCTCAACATTATCCGGATCTGTGTGTAATATGGGTGGACGCCCATGCCGATATCAACACCCCACTGACAACTGAATCAGGAAATCTCCATGGCCAGCCAGTGTCCTTCCTAGTGAAAGAGCTGCAGGACAAGGTATCACTATTAACACACTGATTATAATTATTTTTTTTCTTGTAAAATTCACTATTATGGCATTTTAATGTGGTAAAGGGGTCTATTAGCCTGTTCTCTGCAGGATGGCTGGTAAGCATTGAATGAAAGGCATTGGTTCCAGTGTATTTCTTTCTGTGGATGCCATAGAATGCATAATTTTGGGGTCCTAATAAGGGATTCCTGTACTCAGATGCCCCCAGGACTTAAAGTGATATTGTCAACCCCTTTCTATATAAGGATTTTTTAGCACCATTCTTAAGCTTATATTCTAGACAAGTTATATCTTATCAGATAAAGGATATTTTGGTGACCTCTCCCCTCAAAAATGCATTTTATTAGTGGACGGTGTCGTATGGGCAGGGCTTCATGGCCTACATTGCCATCATTGACCAGCCCCTCTGTGACGTCATCAGCGCATAGGTCCCGCCCTCTCAGCAGCATCATTGGAATGGCTTGACCTAGAGACATAGGCCCCACCCCCTCTGTGATGGCGGGATCAGAGGGGCAGGGCCTAGGCCTCTAAGTAACCCATTCCAATGACGCCGCAGATAAGCTTAGGCGGTGATGACCCCACAGAGGGGCGGGGCCTACGGCGCCAATGTAGGAGGGGATATGGGGGACTACGGCTGTTAAGCCCCGCCCATGCTACACTGTCCACCATAACATGCATTTTTGAGGGGCGAAATCACCACTAAATCCTTTATACAGTAAGATGCGAAATGTCCAGAATAGAAGCTAAAAGGGGTTGTTCACAAAAAAAGTTCTTTCAAATCAACTGGTGCCAGAGATTTGTAATTTACTTTTATTAAAACATGGTGGTGGGGTATTCTTTCCAGTCTGACACAGTGCTCTCAGCTGCAACCTCTGTCCATGTCAGGAACTGTCCAGAGCAGTAGCAAATCCCCATAGAAAACCTCTCCTGCTCTCCAGACTGGAAAAAGTACACCCCTTCCTGCAGGACATACAACAGCTGATAGGTACTGGAAGACTAGATATATATTTTTTTGTAGAAGTAAATTAGAAATCTCTGGCACCTTCTTGTTGATTTGAAAGAAAATTGTTTTTGGTAAACAATCCCTTTAAGAATGGTGTTGAGAACTCCTTATATGGAAAGGGAGTGACAATATCACTTTAATAGTAGAACAGTATTGGACCCCCCCCCCCAAATCGCACAGGAAATAGCTTGTATCAAGTCATAAATATTTAAGTAACTACTCCCCAGGATCATTGCAGCAGATAGGAACTCATAGACCCCTTGCTCTGCTTGCCACTTACACTATAGAGTAAAATACTGAGTGTCCCTGGTATGTTACATGACATGACCTTCCACGTTATAAAAACGTCCCCTAAAGGGCAGGCATTGAGCACCAAGTCTCAAGCAGGATCTTTTATTTGCAGGTGCCTTTAGTTCCTGGCTTCTCTTGGGTAAAACCCTGTATTTCCACATCAGATATTGTGTACATCGGCCTGCGAGATCTCGACGCTGCAGAACAGTAAGTTGAGCAATGAAATGCGATCATCTGCAGAGCACTGTGACCTACGGGATTGGGAAATAATGGGGATCCCCCAACCTTATTCTATGTTAAACCACCTTCATCTATTGTAGTCTAACATATAACATTGTGTTATTCTAGGTTCATTCTGAAGAAGTACAACATCACAGGCTACTCAATGAGACACATCGATCGCATTGGAATTCATAAGGTTATGGAACGAACATTCGATCAGCTCCTGGGAAGGTAAATGTGGATGTGACCTGTTACATAGTAAATTATATTACATACCAGGCCCAGCGGCCAATGGTCAGATGCTGTATGCATTATTTAAAAAAATTATAATATATTATAGGGTGTTATTATAGAGCCTTTTTTTTTACACTGAATTCTGAGTTAAAGGGTTTTTTTCCGGCAAAAATCTTTTTTTTTAAATCAACTGGTTTCAGAAAGTTAAATAGAATTGCAATTTACTTCTATTTAAAAATCTCTAGTCTTCCGGTACTTATCAGCTGCTGTATGTCCTGCAGGAAGTGATGTATTCTTTTCAGTCTGACACAGTGCTCTCTGCTGCCACCTCTGTCCATGATAGGAACTGTGCAGAGCAGCAGCAAATCTTCATAGAAAACCTCTCCTGCTCTGGACAGTTCCTGATATGGACAGAGGTGGCAGCAGAGAGCACTGTGTCAGACTGAAAAGAATACACCACTTCCTGCAGGACATACAGCAGCTAATATGTACCAAAAAATTTTAGATTTTTAAATAGAAATAAATTACAAATCTATATAACTTTTTGACACCAGTTAATTTGAAACAAAAATATTTTCAACGGAGTACCCCTTTTTAATAGGGGTAAGGGCCTCTGTTCAAAACCCCTATTTTTCGGTCAGAGTGATGAAAGAGTGTCTCTTGCTCTGGAGGACCTGTCCTATACTATACAGAAAAGCCATTCATGTGAATGGATACTGCAATGCTCAATTTAGCCTGTGGTGGTGCTGCAGGTTTCCCATCAAAGGGAAAAATTATGATCAACTTCTCATCAATGGATTTTAATAAGCAGTGATTGTCCGAATCAGAGAAGACTCCCTTTAAGGTTTCATAACACTTTATAGAACTATAATGGCTGCCTGTACCAATCCTTAGGATTGTTTATACAGAAGTGGTCAGCACTGATCTAATGATTTTTCTTATGTCATTCACTATAGGAGACAGAGGGCTATTCACCTAAGCTTTGATATTGACGCTTTTGATCCAACCTTGGCACCAGCCACAGGAACCCCAGTGATCGGTGGCTTAACATACAGGGAAGGAATATACTTAACAGAAGAAATACATAATACTGGTGAGTATATATCCCATCAATAGCTTAGGCCATTGTTTAGACCCTACCCTACATATTCTTTAACCCTACATTGATGGTCAAACCTCCACTGTTAAACTTGTTATCCCCTATCCCATGGAATTGGAATGCCCTTTTAAAAGGGGTATTCCACTCAAACATAACTTTTGATATGTTGCTGCCCATAGTGAGACTAACAATTCCTTCAATAATTGTTATTATGTATTCAGTCTACTTCTCCCAGTTCTGAGCTGCTGCTTTCTGATGAAGACTAGAGATGAGCGAACCGGGTTCGAGTCGATCCGAACCCGAACATTCGGCATTTGATTAGCTGGGGCTACTGAACTTGGATAAAGCTCTAAGGTTGTCTGGAAAACATGGATACAGCCAATGACTATATCCATTAGCACATAGCCTTAGGGCTTTATCCAACTTCAGCAGCCACCGCTAATCAAATGCCGAAAGTTCGGGTTTGGATGGACTCGAGCATGCTCCAGGTTCGCTCATCTCTAATGAAGACACAAAAGACAGTGTGTAAGCTTTTCTCTCTGTCTCCCCTCTCTGTTCTGAGACAGCTGATGTAAACAAGTCCCTGACAGGCTGTATCTGCAAATTTGTAGCTTCTTTGTAATGCCGGGAGGAATAATCACAGTGAGCTCATCAGCAACTTGACCTCATAATAACCATCACAGCATTACAAAGAAGCTACAAAGTTGCAGCTAAAGCCTGCCAGGAACTTGTTAACATCAGTCGCCTCAGAAGGGAGGGGGAGACAGAGAGAAAAGCTCACACACAGATTTTTGTTTCTTTAGCCGAAAGCAGCAGTTCAGAACTGGGGGAAGGAGACTAAATAGATAACAAGTATGGAAGGAATTGTCAGTCTTAGCATGGGCAGCAACACATCAGAAGTTATGTTTTAGTGGAGTACCCCTTTAAGGTAACACTTTTTCCAATCACCTGTACATCACACCTTTCTTTCTCCTCCTGTAGGAATGCTTTCAGCTCTTGATCTGGTAGAAGTCAACCCTATTCTCGGAGCTACCTCAGATGAAGTGAAGGCCACAGCCAGTCTAGCGGTGGACGTGGCAGCATCAAGTCTTGGCCAGATGAGAAAATGTGCCCACAGCATTATAGATGAGCTCCCAACACCGGGCACAGCCTTCGACACAGACAGCGAGGAGCAGATACGGATCTAGGGGAGGAGGCTGCACCACGTACAAGTGACTTCTGGGAACGTAAAGCACTTATGGATATTAATGGCTGTGCTATGACTTTCCACTATCATTTTGGCCAGTGACTGTAATACAGACCAATTGCATAAGCAAGTCAGTATGTTGGACAGCATGGAAACAGATCCTCATCTATAGACAGGTGCAATGGCCTATCCGTATAGCTGATGTGCACTTACAATCTTAACCACTCTCACAATTGGCGTCATCTACTGATCCCTTAAGGTTCTCGAATATTCCGTATTGCAATTTTTTTGTGTTCTTTTAATTTAAAGGGAAAGCGTTATCATTTACTATTTTTGCTAAATGTATAACCCGGTTGCATGGTGAAGTGTTTATGTGCTAGGGAATCTAATGGATGCAATCTCCAACATTTTCCTGCAATATAATGGACTGAAATCCAGTAATGCTTCCTGGATTATAGATATCCACATTGGATATTGATCTTAAAAGTTCCAAAACCACTAACTGTACCATGGGTGAGGTTTACGGTGAGCATTGCCTGGTGCTACAGCGTTGCATGTAATATTTGATGGCCAATGCTCTGTTTCTTAAAGGGGTAGTGCACCCCCAAAAAAATTATTTCAAATCAACTGCTGGAATGAAGTGCCAGAGATTTGTAATTTACTTCTATTAAAAAATCTCAAGCCTTCCAGTACTTATCAGCTGCTGTATGCCCAGCAGGAAGTGGTATTATTTCCAGTCTGGAGAGCAGGAGAGGTTTTCTATAGGGATTTGCTCCTTCTCTGGACAGTTCCTGACATGGACAGAGGAGGCAACAGAGAGCACTGTGTCAGACAGGAAAGAAAACACCACTTCCTGCTGGACACAAAGCAGCTCATAAGTACTGGAAGGCTTGAGACTTTTTAATAGAAGTAAATTACAAATCTCTGGCACTTCATGGCAGCAGTTGATTTGAAAGAAATTTTTTTTGGTGCACTACCCCTTTAAGGTTTGTATGAGAACTAGAGTAGGAAACTGGGTGCTGGGAGTTGTAGTTTCCTACTGCCCTAATGTCTTGTATACACTAGAGTCATATGGGTCCATTTTCTGATAGATCTCTTCCTTCTGAAGGAATAGTTTCCATTTTAGTGGCTGAAAAGAATACACATGACTGTATTAGGGTATGTTCACACTGAGTAATAGTCAATTGAAGAGGAAGGTTTTCTGCTTAAAGCGTCACTGTCGTTTTATTTATTTTTTTCCAGAAATTAATAATACAGGTGATTTTAAGAAACTTTGTAATAGGGTTTATTAGGCAAATGTGCCATTATCTGCATTCAAAAAGACTCCCCCCCCCCCTCTCATTCACTGCTCATTATAAGGAAAGCTCGACTCTCTTACATCAGTCGAGTCCTGTCTGTTCTATAGAGACGGGAGGGGGAGATTAATCGCCAGCAGAGAACAAAGGATTACACAGCAGGAGCTGTATGAAAGCCGTATTCAGAGGTCAGAGAAGTCAGTGCTGATGTAGCTGTTAATTCTTTGTTGTCCTGTTTAGGTGCCTCACCTCCCTCCACCCCTCCCCTCTCCATAGAAAATTATGAAGACAGGGGGGGGGGGGAGAGCTTCAAACTGCTTTTTCATGATAACAAATGCATTTTTCAGCTAATAAACCCAAATACAAAGTTTCTTAGAATTGCCTGTACTATTGATTTCTGCAAAAAAAAAAAAAAAAAAAAAATTAAAACGACAGTGACACTTTAAGATTCCTCACCTATTTATCTTTGGCAGAATTCAAGCCTCATTCACTTCTATAGGATTCCTCTTGCGGAATCCGCACGTGTGAACAACAGTGCAGAAACCCTATGAAAATCAATGGGGCAATGAAAAGTTCATATTTTACGGGCAAAGTTTGAAGTGGAACCCGTAGCAAATTTGCAGCGGATTCCTCTGCTGTATTCCTCCTCAGTGTGAACATACCGATATAGTTCCTACTGTACCTCTATACGCCTCCAGCTTCATACACTCAGTATTGGGCCCCTTGCACACTGCCGTAATTTGCTGAATGCAATTGCCAGCTGTATAGGCCCCATTATAGTCTATGGACCAATGCACAGGACTGTATGGTTTGTGAACTTTTCCTAAGCCCAGACCACATCAATAGGATCTGTATTGAGATGGTGTGGATTGCGGTCCACAGACTTTATCCCCTTATGGTCTGTGATTGCAGATGGCCCACATCCATAGGCAGTCCCCAGTCATGGAGCCAAACACGGACGTGTGCAAGAGGCTTATGGTGTTAAGCTCCCCTAGAAGCACCACAGTGTACTGGGAGCACAAGGTGCGCTAGGGCCCTGTACTATACAGGACATAGGACTATATGTGCCGCCATACAACAGCTCAGACCTGTATTACCCTTGTGTAAACAATTCCTCCTAGAGGTGCGGATTATTCTTGTAAGCATGGTGTGTATCCTCCGTTTAACACTGGACACAATCGTTTTCCGGCTAACATACAGTGTTTCAGGAAGAAGCACGGCTACTATTCAGACCAAATAGCTGATATAGATCCACGTCTATAGATAGCTCCTATATAGGTTGCATCTGACTTCTTATTAGAAGTAGATTATATTGAATATTCTTCTCTAAGTTATGTTTGAATTTACATATTTTTAATAAAACTTCTTATGAACTTAAATGTCTGTCTTGTTCATAGGTTTACATACAGGGTTTGACCCAGCTGAATCCTTATACAATCCTAAAAGTGTGAGATCTGTTTTGGATGAGGGTGTTGTATCTACTATTCAGTCCAGAATCTCACCCTTTGTTCTCATCCAATTTAAAGTGGAAATAACAGCTCAATGTTAGTAAGTTGCTTTGTCCAAGGTATAATGGAGGCATGTAACCCTGGACAAAGCCACTGGTGGGGAGAGCTATCGCAGTCATAACATTGAGCTGCTAGTCTGAAGTGGCAAAACTACAGGTGGGGAGAGCTATTGCAGTCATAACATTGAGCTGCTAGTCTGTGCAATGTGTAGCGGACACAATCACTGACACAATAATAGTACTGCTTGCCAGCAGACGAGCAGGAATAGAGAGATATGATAATACCCTGTCCATATTCCTCTATGAGGGTTTATAGGTGTTATATAGAGGGTGCTCCCTACTGAGGATCCAGCATGGAGAACTCTCAAAGAGAGGAGGACTCAGCTTAGGTATATAGTATATGGCCACTTCTATATTTTGCCATGTTATACAATATGTGTAAAATGTGACTTGGACAGCCCCCCACTAGGCAATATTAGTGCATTGCATTGGGGTAGGTACCATTGATAGATCATGGTCATCACTTGCTGAGGAAATCATGCCCCATGCAGTGACCAAGGGCCCCACGGTGTTGCTGAAACATTGTGCACCTATTGGTTTCTATATTCAGCCATGGTTTTAGTTCATATAGATTTACTCCCCTATTCCAAGCTGTATTATGGGCTCTGTGAACTCAAATGGAATCTGTCACTAGGTTTATGCGGTTTTAAATGAGGGCAGCATAAACTAGTGACAGAAATGTTGAACAGATCGGTGTATTACTTACATCATTCTGTTTAGCCGTTCTCCTAATATGCAGGAGAATAGGATTCTTGCCAGACCCCTCCCCCCACCCTCCAGTTGCTGATTGCCGGGTGACTGCCTATACACAGCATGGATAGATAACTGCCAATCAGCAGCTGGTGGGTGGAGTTTTCTGCTTCTCATGAATATCCAGGACTACTGAGCTCATGCACATAATGGAGAGGAGTCACTAGTTTATGCTACCCTGAGATAGGACAGCCTAAACCTGCTGACAGTCTCTTTTTACATAGGTGCCATACGATAAAGTCTATATAAATACAAAGAGATTTCATTTTTTTAATGGGATATTAGATGTGTCCATAACAATAATAGAATACTCTTACCTGTATTTTATTACATTCATTGTGGAAGAGACTAACGGAGAATACAATAAGGGATTATAAGAAATAACAGTTTATTTGGAGGTCCGTCACTATGTGCAACACGTCCTGATGTCGTCCCTAATGCCGATAACTTTAGGGCTTTACCTCTTCTGTAGAGGTAGTTTACAGAATCTCAAGTAACGGCTAACAATCGCCTTATGGATAGGTCCCAGCAGCCGCAGCTATCACCCATACATGCTGCAGGGCAGCGCCACGTGTCTCATGTTCTGTACACATTTACAGTATTACCCTCACATGGGGTGTATTTACACTTCACAGCCCCACAGGAGTCCTTCATCGGATCCGCAAAGTCCATTCATGTTTTACGGAAAAACTTTACGTAGACCACGGCGCCAAGAATGATGATCTCAAGAATGATGATGATGGAAAGGAGGAGCTTGTTTGTCACAATTCTACAAAGGAACAAAGAATAAGTAGTTTACATGGAAGCCGAACCCTCCCCGATCCTATAGGGAGAGCCGGGAGGTGCACAAGTAAGGAGAGTAGTGTCTCCCAAAATGTTGCTGTGGGACAGTCACTGTCGGAGCAGCACTGGTGGTGAGTATACCTCTTCATAAGTAAAGAGCCATGATTCTATAACTAAAGTATAAAGGCAAACAAAGTAAGAACTTACTTCCGAGACATGGAGCGCAGAATCTTCCGACTTTTGCTCAGATTTTCACCTGTGTTTATTAGCTGGGAAAAAAAGTGTCAAAATAAGAGTTAACAACCACAACAGTTCTAGTAAAGCACCAGGAGGGAAAGGTGGGATCCAACAAAGATGTAGCAGCTCTTATAAATCTCTTACATCACTGCTAAACCCCAGAGCCAAACCTCATACACTGCAGCAACAGGAAAACAGCTACTACATTGTACAACAGCCCACCCCCTCCACTAGCCCAGCAATCACTGCAGCCCACCCTCTCCACTAGCCCAGCAATCACTGCAGCCCACCCTCTCCACTAGCCCTTCAATCACGGCAGCCTATCCCCTCCACTGCCCCAGAATTTACAGCAGCACATTCCACTAGTCCAGCATTTACAGCAGCCCACCCCCTCCAATAGTTCAGCATTTAAAGTAGCCAATGTCTCCACTAGCCTAGAAATCCCAGCAGCCCCCAAAAGCCCAGCATTTACAGCAGCCCCTCTACTAGCCCAGCATTTACAGCAGCCCATCCCCTCCACTAGCCCAGAAATCCCACCAGCCCCCCAATAGCCCAGAATTTACAACAGCCCACCCCTCCACTAGCCCAGCAATTACAGCAGCCCCTCCACTACCCCAGCAATTAAAGCAGCCCACCCCTCCACTAGCCTAGCATTTACAGCAGCCCACCCCTCCACTAGCCCAGCAATTAAAGCAGCCCACCCCTCCACTAGCCTAGCATTTACAGCAGCACACCCCTCCACTAGCCCAGCATTTACAGCAGCCCACCCCTCCACTAGCCCAGCATTTACAGCAGCCCACCCCTCCACTAGCCCAGCATTTACAGCAGCCCACCCCTCCACTAGCCCAGCATTTACAGCAGCACATCCCTCCACTAGCCCAGCATTTACAGCAGCCCAACCCCACCACTATCCTAGTATTTACAGCAGTCATCCTCCACTAGCCCAGTAATTAAAGCCACACTTCTACTACTTCTACTACATGCACAAGTGTTTACTTACTCGATCCTTTGTTCGTTCCAGCTGCTCCCTCTGTTCTCCCAGCTCCTCCACTATATTCTGCCCAATGGCATCGGTCTCAGCAGCTATACAATGAGATCTGGCGATACTATCTGTGGTCCTGTTCAGACTCTCATGGCCTTGGAGGAGCAGTGCCCTTTGTGGATTCATTGTCGCCTATAGAGGAAACAATAACAACCTGTAATCTTGCTTCATATACACATCAAAATGGACAAAGTGTGTGTGTATCTAAAAAATACAAATTCATCCGCATCTTCTCTGATCGCTCATGGGATACACTGCGGATACTAGGATCTGACCGCCAATGCTCAACTATTAGGACATGGCAGGAGTGATACCTGGCTTAGATACAGCCGCATATATCTCAGTGGGTCAGGATGGGATTTCACCCTCTGCTGTTCATGAACAGGAAAATTCTAGTTTACAGTAGTAAGTAATTGAACAAAGTCTAATAAAAAACAAAAAGACAGAATATGTCATTCTGCAATGGTGAAGCTTCACATATAAGAAGAAAACCCTATTAACTCTTCCCTGTCCAGCAGTGTTTTAGGCCATGGTGCCAGGAGCAGTTTTTTACCCTTTACCCTAACACTAGAGACTAAACTTAATGCCTGGAGTAAACTGTTCCCTTCAGGAAGGTCAGTATCTAGCTGCATTGTAGACTGTTGCACTGCTGGCTGCTGCATATGTGACATGGTCGGGAGCAGTGAACTAGAAGTGTAAGGTAGAAGGTATGTACTGTTTTAAAGGGGTACTCCAGAGGGAAAAAAACGGTGTCAGATAGTTATATAGATTTGTAATTTACTTCTATTTAAAACTCCCCAGTGTTCCAGTACTTATCAGCCGCTGTATGCCCTGAAGGAAGTAGTGTATTCTTTCCAGTCTGACACAGTGCTCTTTGCTGCCACCTCTGTCCATGTCAGGAACTGTCCAAAAACAGTAGCAAATCCCCATAGAAAACCTCTCCCGCTCTTGACAGTTCCTGACATGAACAGAGGTGGCAGCAGAGAGCACTGTGTCAGACTGGAGAGAATACACCACTTCCTGCAGGATATACAGTAGCTGATAAGTATGGGAAGACTTGATATTTTTAAATAGAAGTAAATTACAAATTTATATAGCTTTCTGACATCAGTTGATCTAAGTAAAACAGTTTTCTATGGAGTATCCATTTAAGTATACAAAAAAATCATCCGGATAACATGGGGCAAATATGGTCAATGTAAAAACCGGAACTGAAAATGTTAAAAAGGGAAGAGAAAAGCAATGCGTCTTACATTCCAAACAGGAGGAATGCGGCACTGAACCATCTGGCTCTGCTACCTCAGGGCCAGGGACTTGGCAGCTTGCTATAAGCGAGATAGGAATTATACAAGTCAGGAACCTTATTCAGAGACCGCTGCCAACTTATTAAGGATAATGTCCAGGATGTCACCTCTAATCCGAGGAGCTGACCCTCCAAAAGTGAATGTCAAAAGCAACAAGGCTGAATAATGCAGCTGTATGACATGAAGGGAAAAAAAATTCTGCTGTCCCTCTGCAGTTGTTTGTTTCGGAACCTGTGGTTGTTCCCAGGCAAGCATGACCTGTGCCAGCACTGCTCCCAAGGGAATGTCCATTCCTTTAGTCCACAGATGCAATGCAGAGGCTAAGGAGCACGCAGAATTATTCTGTTGCCCAGACTGTTCCTTGATCACAGTCTCACCTGAGCTGTCAGTAGGGGATCATCCAGTGCCGCAGCATGCGTGCTGTGCCAGTGTGAAATGGGCCTAGCTATTTCTCACTACCATTTAAAGGGGTACTCCAGCAAAAAAAAAAAATGTTTTAAATCAACTGGTGCCAGAAGTTTGTAATTTAAAAAAAAAAAAAAAAAAATCTCAAGCCTTCCAGTACTTAACAGCTGCTGTATGTCCTGCAGGAAGTGGTGTATTGTTTTCTGATTGGCAGTGGACTGCAAATACATCGGAAGGGAGACCCCTGGTGGTCATGAGTTTTTTTTTTTTAAATTAACAAATTAATATTGTTAATGTACTAGATATTACAAATAAGCCTATATTCACATTCCCTATTGATTTGGCTATAGTTACCCAAAATGACAGTGACTATTTAAATTAGGGCTGAGGAACCTGTGACCCTCCAGCTGTTGCAGTCCTATCTTTTCCAGCTTTGGCTATCCAGGCATGATGGTAATTGTAGTTTTGTAACAAGACTGCAGGTAGTCCTAACTACAGTGGTACAGTGAGTGCCGTCCTCCTATTACAGGACTTACCCTCTGCTCATTTTCTACAGTATAAAATCCCTTCCTGCCGTCATCCGAGGAGAATCCGCTATTCAGAGTTTTCGCCTCTCGCTGCAGCTCTGCAAGGACTTTCCTATATGTGCGCATCTTATTTATCATCTGGTTCTGGAAGGATCGCGGGGCACCTTTAAGTTCTTCCTCCATTTGTGAAAGCTAAAAAATTGTTAAAAATTAGACATTCAGAATAGCAGACAGTTGCTCATAGCTTCTAGACAGATATTGTTGATGAGCAGCATTTACTTCCCGTTTAGCACAAAGTGTAAGTATCACCTAGGCTGGATATGGTGGGGGTGATAACATGTCCATGCTTACTCCTCTCTGTGGGGTGATCTATAGTGCTCTATGGAGATCACACATCCTCCTCCTGTTACACCTCCCATCAGTGGCTGTGATCGGGGATAACTCCAACATGGGTCATTCTTAGAGATGAGCGAACTGGGTTCGGGTCCGAGTCCATCCGAACCCGAACGTTCGGCATTTGATTAGCGGGGGCTGCTGAAGTTGGATAAAGCTCTAAGGTTGTCTGGAAAACATGGATACAGCCAATGACTATATCCATGATTTCCACATAGCCTTAGGGCTTTATCCAACTTCAGCAGCCACCGCTAATCAAATGCCGAACGTTCGGGTTCGGATGGACTCGAGCATGCTCCAGGTTCGCTCATCATTAGTCATTTTCTAAAAGGTTTTATTGCACAAAAATAATCACACAATCGCAAAGACTTCTTCTCCAGGGAAGGTGCCTTACCCAAAGAAAAAAAACATTACAATTTTGAAATGTCTAGTTTTGTGCAATAAAACCTTTTAGAAACTTAGCAGCACCGCCATCAATCCAAGTCTTCTCCAAGATTAAGTCTCTATGTATTCCGGTGGCAACAAGTATTCAGCCAAGTCAGGTGTTGTGCCCTTTGCACAGATTTCCTTTTTAGAGCCCTGGCACACTATGGAAATCCCACAGATAACTTGCCGCGGATTGCATTGTGTCGCCGCGCCCCAAGACCGCCCTCCCCCACCCGCTGGTCCCATATGTCCCATTCTAAGGTTATGTCAATTCTTAGGGCGGACAACTGAATCGGCCTGAGCCTAGAGTGAAGCCTATGGGACAGCCAGATGTTCAAGCAGGAGCGTGCACAGAATCCGCAGCACAAAGTTATCCGTGCGATTTCCATAGCGTGCGATGTATTAAAGCAATATTCCAATCAAACAGAACTTTTGATATGTTGCTGCCCATGATGAGACTAACAATTCCTTCCATACTTGTTATTATCTTTTCATTCTCCTTCCCCCTTGGATGGCTGTTTCTGCACTCTGTAATGCCATCAAAGGTTACTGATCGCGTCAGGTCTCACTCCTAAGACCTGAAAGGATCCTGAGATACAGCTGAGGGGACTTTACGGCAGTGCGCTTCTCTCCCTGACTGGTAGAGACTTACAACACTTGTTTGCTCCACAGACTCTAATGAAGTCGGATTTTATGACTGTCGGGGAGAGAATCATGCTGCTGCACACTCCCCCCGACTGTATCTCAGGAGCGAGACCTGATCAGTAACCTTTGACATATCTGAGAAAATGACAGTAAAGCAAAGTATGGAGTAAAATAAATGAAGTGTTACAAATGTGACAATGGAAAAAGAGAAAACTCCAGGGCGTCAGCTCCTCACCATCTCATGTGCCTCTAGATGCCGCTTGTCAAATTCTCGAAGTAAGCTTTTACGCTGCTCTGTGGAACAATACAAATCGTTTAGTTGAGAAAATGCTTTCGCCATTCAAACACTAGTATGTAATGGGGGCTCATGGTCTGAGATGGGTGGGGTCCCAGTGCTGGACCAGGAATCTGCACAAAGGGATCCAGTCACTACAGAGAGGGATGGCAGCTCATACCACTAAATAGTAGCCCATGGGTGATGGACCAAACCATTATAGACATCCAGATGTGCATGCCCTGAGAACCTCCACTTATGTCCCTGTCTATATGTGATCACTAGTGGCTGTACAGAGGGAGCCCTGAAGCATCACTGGTATAGCTAAGGACGGGTTGGGGCAGGCTGCTGTATACATCCCCAAGAGCGGGCAGGCTGCTGTATACATCCCCAAGAGCGGGCAGGCTGCTGTATACACCCCCCTCCCCAGGAGCGGGCAGGCTGCTGTATACATCCCCAAGAGCGGGCAGGCTGCTGTATACACCCTCATCCTCAGGAGCGGGCAGGCTGCTGTATACATCCCCAAGAGCGGGCAGGCTGCTGTATACACCCTCATCCCCAGGAGCGGGCAGGCTGCTGTATACACCCTCATCCCCAGGAGCGGGCAGGCTGCTGTATACACCCTCATCCCCAGGAGCGGGCTGGCTGCTGTATACACACTCATCCTCAGGAGCGGACAGGCTGCTATATACACCCTCATCCCCAGGAGCGGGCAGGCTGCTGTATACACACCCATCCTCAGGTGCGGGCAGGCTGCTGTATACACACCCATCCTCGGGAGCGGGCAGGCTGCTGTATACACACCCATCCTCGGGATCGGGCAGGCTGCTGTATACACCCTCATCCTCAGCAGCAGGCAGGCTGCTGTATACACCCTCATCATCAGCAGGGGGCAGGCTGCTGTATACACCCTCATCCTCAGGAGCGGGCAGGCTGCTGTATACACCCTCATCCTCAGGAGCGGGCAGGCTGCTGTATACACCCTCATCCTCAGGAGCGGGCAGGCTGCTGTATACACACCCATCCCCAGGAGCGGGCAGGCTGCTGTATACACACCCATCCTCAGGAGCGGGCAGGCTGCTGTATACACCCTCATCCCCAGGAGCGGGCAGGCTGCTGTATACACCCTCATCCTCAGGAGCGGGCAGGCTGCTGTATACACCCTCATCCCCAGGAGCGGGCAGGCTGCTGTATACACACCCATCCTCAGGAGCGGGCAGGCTGCTGTATACACCCTCATCCTCAGGAGCGGGCAGGCTGCTGTATACACACCCATCCTCAGGAGCGGGCAGGCTGCTGTATACACCCTCATCCCCAGGAGCGGGCAGGCTGCTGTATACACCCTCATCCCCAGGAGCGGGCAGGCTGCTGTATACACCCTCATCCTCAGGAGCGGGCAGGCTGCTGTATACACCCTCATCCCCAGGAGCGGGCAGGCTGCTGTATACACCCTCATCCTCAGGAGCGGGCAGGCTGCTGTATACACCCTCATCCTCAGGAGCGGGCAGGCTGCTGTATACACCCTCATCCTCAGGAGCGGGCAGGCTGCTGTATACACCATCATCCTCAGGAGCGGGCAGGCTGCTGTATACACCCTCATCCTCAGGAGCGGGCAGGCTGCTGTATACACCCTCATCCTCAGGAGCGGGCAGGCTGCTGTATACACCCTCATCCTCAGGAGCGGGCAGGCTGCTGTATACACCCTCATCCTCAGGAGCGGGCAGGCTGCTGTATACACCCTCATCCCCAGGAGCGGGCAGGCTGCTGTATACACCCTCATCCTCAGGAGCGGGCAGGCTGCTGTATACACCCTCATCCTCAGGAGCGGGCAGGCTGCTGTATACACCCTCATCCTCAGGAGCGGGCAGGCTGCTGTATACACCCTCATCCTCAGGTGCGGGCAGGCTGCTGTATACACCCTCATCCTCAGGTGCGGGCAGGCTGCTGTATACACCATCATCCCCAGGAGCGGGCAGGCTGCTGTATACACCATCATCCCCAGGAGCGGGCAGGCTGCTGTATACACCCTCATCCCCAGGAGCGGGCAGGCTGCTGTATACACACCCATCCTCAGGAGCGGGCAGGCTGCTGTATACACCCTCATCCTCAGGTGCGGGCAGGCTGCTGTATACACCCTCATCCTCAGGAGCGGGCAGGCTGCTGTATACACACTCATCCTCAGGAGCGGACAGGCTGCTGTATACACCCTCATCCTCAGGAGCGGGCAGGCTGCTGTATACACCCTCATCCTCAGGAGCGGGCAGGCTGCTGTATACACCCTCATCCTCAGGAGCGGACAGGCTGCTGTATACACCCTCATCCTCGGGATCGGGCAGGCTGCTGTATACACCCTCATCCCCAGGAGCGGGCAGGCTGCTGTATACACCCTCATCCTACCCAGTATACCATGATAATACCCACATCACACGGGGTGAGTGTCTCCCTTCCACTACTGATGAAGCTTTCTCACTATCCATGGATCTGAGAAGTTATCGCCCCATCCTTGCTACCCCACAACTATCAGCCCCAGTAGTGGTCTTTGGCTTAAAGGGGTAGTCCACCCAAAAAAAATTTCTTTCAAATCAACTGGTGCCATAAAGTGCCAGAGATTTGTAATTCACTTCTATTAAAAAATCTTAAGTCTTCCAGTACTTATTAGCTGCTGTATGTCCAGCAGGAAGTGGTGTTTTCTTTCCTGTCTGACCCAGTGCTCTCTGTTGCCTCCTCTGTCCATGTCAGAAACTGTCCAAAGCAGGAGCAAATCCCCATAGAAAACCCCTCCTGCTCTCCAGACTGGAAATAATACAACTTCCTGTTGGGCATACAGCAGCTGATAAGTACTGGAAGGCTTGAGATTTTTTAATAGAAGTAAATTAAAAATCTCTGTCACTTCATGGCAGCAGTTGATTTGAAAGAAATTTTTTTTGGGTGGACTACCCCTTTAAAGTCACTGGCAGGCACAAAATGGTGACAGCCAAACGTGTGGGGCAAACCCAAGAGTACTGTGGTCATAACCGAGCTCCAGACCGGCCATAGGGGCCTGTAACATGACAGCACACTGCGATATAATACAATGGGGCACCACAGGGGGGCAGCACATACTCCAATCCCTTAGGTATATGTTCTCTGACAGGAGCCTCTCCAGCTATTGATCATCCCAGTAGCCTTCATAGACTCATACATGTATCTGCTACTCCCGGTACCGTATAGGCCCCCTGTGTAAGCAGTCACCTCCGCGGCAGCCCTCCAGTCTGGGCGGCATGGCCCGCAGCTGCTCATAGCGCTCCGTGAACAGCTCGTGCAGCGTCTCAAACTGTTCGGACGACATCACGGGGACCCGGAACCTCCAGCACCGCCGCGGCGTACAAAGGACTGGCGGCCGGTCATGTGACTAGACAGCCGCCGGTGACTTCCACTGAATCATGTGACCAGGCGCGCTTTACTTCCTGCTCGCTCTCGCGCGCGTCCGCTGAAGAGCTGCGTTGTACTGCGCATGTGCTGAAAAGGCGCGTAGCCCTGGGTTACAGACGCGCGGGGGGCTGGAGTCGCTGCTTGTGTAGTTTTGCACATATATGTGAGATTACTAACTAAACCATATAGAGAGACTTACAGGGGGATACCTATGTGGAGGCTACTTCCTACAGGGGGCCTACCTGCTCAAAGGGGTCTAGTACTATAGGGTGTGGGGGTAACTACTGTCATGGAGCTCAGACAGGCATATCTGCTATATGGAGGCACACATGGGGGGCTAGCTACTATATAGAGGCACACATGGGGGGCTAGCTACTATATAGGGGTCTCACATGGGGAGGGACTCAACTACAATATGGAAACACAAAGGGGGCCTGGCTACTATATGGAGGCACAGAGGGGCCTTACTACTATATGGAGGTACAGAAGGGGTCTAGCTACTATATAGGGGCAAAGAGGGGGTCTGGCTACTATATGGAGGCACAGAGGGGCCTGGCTACTATATGGAGGCACAGAGGGGCCTAGCTACTATATGGAGACACAGAGGGGCTTGGCTACTATATGGAGACACAGAGGGGCTTGGCTACTATATGGAGACACAGAGGGGCCTGGCTACTATATGGAGGCACAGAGGGGCCTGGCTACTATATGGAGGCACAGAGGGGCCTGGCTACTATATGGAGACACAGAGGGGCTTGGCTACTATATGGAGACACAGAGGGGCTTGGCTACTATATGGAGACACAGAGGGGCCTGGCTACTATATGGAGGCACAGAGGGGCTTGGCTACTATATGGAGACACAGAGGGGCCTGGCTACTATATGGAGGCACAGAGGGGCCTGGCTACTATATGGAGGCATAAAGGGGGCCTGGCTACTATATGGAGGCACAGAGGAGGCCTGGCTACTATATGAACCCACACAGGGGGCCTGGCTACTATATGAACCCACACAGGGGGCCTGGCTACTATATAGAGGCACAGAGGGGGCCTGGCTACTATATGAACCCACAGAGGGGGCCTGTCTATTATATGGAGGCAGAGAAGCCTGGCTACTATATGAACCCACAGAGGGGGCCTGGCTACTATATGGTGACACAGAGGGGCCTGGCTTCTATAAGGTGGCACAGAGGGCATGGCTACTATATGGAGGCGCAGAGGGGGCCTGGCTACTATATGAACTCGCAGAAGGGGGCCTGGCTACTATATGAACTCACAGAGGGGGCCTGGCTACTATATGGAGGCGCAGAGGTGGCCTGACTACTATATGAACCCGCAGAAGGGGGCCTGGCTATTATATGGAGGCGCAGAGGTGGCCTGACTACTATATGAACCCGCAGAAGGGGGCCTGGCTATTATATGGAGGCACAGAGGAGCCTGGCTACTATAAGGAGGCACAGAGGGGGCCTGGCTACTATATGAACCCACAGAGGGAGCCTGGCTACTATGTGGTGACACAGAGGGGCCTGGCTACTATAAGGAGGCACAGAGGGGCATGGCTACTATAAGGAGGCGCAGAGGGGGGCTGGCTACTATATGGAGGCACAGAGGGGGCCTGGCTATTATATGGAGGCACAGAGGGGCCTTGCTACTATATGGAGGCACATAGGGGGCCTGGCTACTATATAGAGGCACAGAGGGGGCCTGGCTACTATATGAACCCACAGAGGGGGCCTGGCTACTATATGGAGGCACAAAGGGGGCCTGGCTACTATATGGAGGCACAGAGAGGCCTGGCTACTATATGGTGGCACAGAGTGGCCTAGCTACTATATGGAGGCACAGAGGGGGCCTGGCTACTATATCAACCCACACAGGGGGCCTGGCTACTATATGAGCCCACACAGGGGGCCTGGCTACTATATGAACCCACACAGGGGGCCTGGCTACTATATAGAGGCACAGAGGGGGCCTGGCTACTATATGGAGGCACAGAGGGGGCCTGGCTACTATATGGAGGCACAGAGGGGCCTGGCTACTATATGAACCCGCAGAGGGGGCCTGACTATTATATGGAGGCACATAGAAGCCTGGCTACTATATGAACCCACAGAGGGGGCCTGGCTACTATATGGAGGCACAGAGAAGCCTGGCTACTATATGGAGGCACAGAGGGGGCCTGGCTACTATATGAACCCACAGAGGGGGCCTGGCTACTATATAGAGGCACAGAGTGGGCCTGGCTACTATATGAACCCACAGAGGGGGCCTGACTACTATATGGAGGCACAGAGGGGCCTTACTACTATATGGAGGTACAGAAGGGGTCTAGCTACTATATAGGGGCAGAGAGGGGGCATGACTACTATATGAAGGCAAAGAAGGGGCCTGGCTACTATATGGAGACACAGAGGGGACTTGCCACTATATGGAGGCACAGAGTGGGCTTGGCTACTATATGGAGGCATAGAGGGGGCCTGGCTATTATATTAACCCACAGAGGGGGCCTGGCTACTATATGAACCCACAGAGGGGGGCCTGGCTACTATATGAACCCACAGAGGGGGCGTGGCTACTATATGGAGGCACAGAGGGGCCTTACTACTATATGGAGGTACAGAAGGGGTCTAGCTACTATATAGGGGCAGAGAGGGGGCATGACTACTATATGAAGGCAAAGAAGGGGCCTGGCTACTACATGGAGACACAGAGGGGACTTGCCACTATATGAACCCACAGAGGGGGTGTGGCTACTATATGGTGACACAGGGGGGCCTGGCTACTATATGGTGACACAGGGGGGCCTGGCTACTATATGGAGGCACAGAGGGGGCTGGCTACTATATGGAGGCACAGCGGGGGCTGGCTACTATATGGAGGCACAGAGGGGCCTGGCTACTATATGGAGGCACAGAGGGGGCTTGGCTACTATATGGAGGTATAGAGGGGGCCTAGCTATTATATTAACCCACAGAGGAGGCCTGGCTACTATATGGAGGCACAGAGGAGGCCTGGCTACTATATGGAGGCACAGAGGGGGCCTGGCTACTATATGGAGGCACAGAGGGGGCCTGGCTACTATATTAACCCACAGAGGGGGCCTGGCTACTATATGGAGGCACAGGGGGGGCATGGCTACTATATGGAAGCTCAGAGGGGGCCTGGCTACTATATGGAGGCACAGAGGGGGCCTGGCTACTATATGGAGGCACATAGGGGGCCTGGCTACTATATGGAGGCACAGAGGGGCCTTGCTACTATATGGAGGCACATAGGGGGCCTGGCTACTATATAGAGGCACAGAGGGGGCCTGGCTACTATATGAACCCACAGAGGGGGCCTGGCTACTATATGGAGGCACAGAGGGGGCCTGGCTACTATATGAACCCACAGAGGGGGCCTGGCTACTATATAGAGGCACAGAGTGGGCCTGGCTACTATATGAACCCACAGAGGGGGCATGGCTACTATATGGAGGCACAGAGGGGCCTTACTACTATATGGAGGTACAGAAGGGGTCTAGCTACTATATAGGGGCATAGAGGAGGCCTGGCTACTATATGGAGGCACAGAGGGGGCCTGGCTACTATATGAACGCACAGAGGGGGCATGGCTACTATATGGAGGCACAGAGGGGGCCTGGCTACTATATGGAGACACAGAGGGGGCCTGGCTAATATATGAACCCACAGAGGGGGCCTGGCTACTATATGGAGGCACAGAGGGAGCCTGGCTACTATATGGAGGCACAGAGGCATTAATACTATGTGGAGGTACAGAAGGGGTCTAGCTACTATATAGGGGCACAGAGGGGGCCTGGCTACAATATGGAGGCACAAAGGGGGCATGGCTACTATATGGAGGCACAGAGGGGCCTTACTACTATATGGAGGTACAGAAGGGGTCTAGCTACTATATAGGGGCATAGAGGGGGCCTGGCTACTATATGGAGGCACAGAGGGGGCCTGGCTACTATATGAACCCACAGAGGGGGCATGGCTACTATATGGAGGCACATAGGGGGCCTGGCTACTATATGGAGACACAGAGGGGCCTTGTTACCATATGGAGGCACAGAGGGGGCATGGCTACTATATTGAGGCACAGAGGGGCCCTGGCTACTATATGAACCCACAGAGGGGGCCTGACTACTATATGGAGGCACAGAGGGGGCCTGACTACTATATGGAGGCACAGAGGGGTCCTGGCTACTATATAAACCCACAGAGTGGTCCTGGCTACTATATGGAGGCACAGAGGGGCCTTACTACTCTATGGAGGTACAGAAGGGCATTTGCTTCTATATAAGGGCAGAGATGAGCTTAATACTTATATGGAGGCACAGAGGTACCCAACTACTATATGAAGGCACAGAGGTACCTAACTACTATATGGAGGCACAGAGGGTCTTAACTGCTATATGGATGCACAGAGGGGACCTAACTAGTATATGGATGCACAGAGGGGACCTAACTACTATATGGATGCACAGAGGGGACCTACCTACATCATGGATGCACAGAGGGGACCTACCTACATCATGGATGCACAGAGGGGACCTAACTACTATATGGGAGCACAGAGGGGACCTACCTACATCATGGATGCACAGAGGGGACCTACCTACATCATGGATGCACAGAGGGGACCTAACTACTATATGGGAGCACAGAGGGTCCTAACTACAATACGGATGCACAGAGGGGACCTAACTACTATATGGGAGCACAGAGAGGCATATATTACTATATGGATGCACAGAGGACCCTAATTACTATATTCGGACTCCACAGATGGGTCCAGCTACTATAGAGGGCATAGATGGGGACTTTTCTACTATATGAGATCTTATAACCATCGTGGTAAATGGATTATTAATGGACCTTTAGGACTGATGGTTGTAGTTTTCATAAAAGCGCAGTTACTTGTAGCCTCTACATCAGTGTTTCTCAGCTACAGTCCTCACCTCCCCCAACAGATCATGTTTTCACTAGATTTTCACTGGTGATATAATTCTACTCAGTACATCAGGTATCAGCACAGGTATTATCTGTATAGGATATCCTTAAATCATTACCTGTTAGGCAACACTTGAGGACTTGAGAAACACTCATCTACACAACTGTCACCTTTTTATGTTATCGTCATTTATTAAAGAGTTGTTCTCTTAGAAAAACAACTCCCAGCATACCTAGAGAGCTTATTAAGTTAAAAGCATTTTGAGAGTTGTAGTTAGAAAAGTTTGTTATTTACAAGGGAATACAAGGGACACAGATACAATAAATCCAGTAAGGAACCAGCCTGGATCACTGGTTCCACTGGTGCATGCTCTTCCACTCACACAGAGCACAAGAGACCCTAATCATGTCACTGTCATATATTCTTTTTTAGCCGCTATTAACCAAATGGCACCATATTTATTTGTAATAATAGTTCAGTTGGCTGGTAACTATAACATGCTGTTAGAAACCTGGCAGCATATAAGGTTGACAGAGTACTGAACAAGTATAAACCTGATAACATCATGTCTGACGAAGAGAGCTAGACTCTCGAAAGCTTACAATCAAATATACTCAGTTAGCCTCCAAAAGGTATCGCCTGATTTGTTCTCTATTCTACTGATTTCTATGGCTAACACGGTACAACAATACTCTACTAGCAAGTATAAACCTGAAAAAGAAACAGGAGCATTACCGAGTATATGCACTAGATGGCGCTTCAGCATCAGAAAATAGAAAAGGAGTAAACTTTCTAATACTGTGTAGCACCCTTACTGTCCACTAGAGGGCGCAGGTTAGAGAAGAGCTGCAGATGTACAGAAGCTGACTCTTGGGAGCTCCCTTTAGGCCACTTTCACACGGCAATATATTTGTCAGCATTTCTTATCAGTATTTGTAAGCCACAACCAGGAGTGGATCCGAAAAAACATAAAAGAGGTGCAAATCTTTCTATTATAGTTGCTCTTTCTCTAGGTTTCATCTCTGGTTTTGGCTTACAAATACGGATAAAAAAACAAACAAACTACTGACCATGATACTGTTATGTGGCCTCCGTTCACACACATTAGATTTACTGCAGATTATTTCCACAGAAAGCAGCAGGAAAAGCCTTTTAACCCTGCCTGTGTTTTATTGAGTTGTCAAACTGGTCACAGGAACTGGTACCTGTACTATAACGGGCATACAGCTGTCACTTATTGAGCTATAGCAGGGGTCCTCAACTTGCGGACCCCTGGAGGCCAGCTGTCCGGACCCCTGCTGCAGCGCTGCTCCCTGCACAGTAATTATGAGCGCTCGTAACAAGCGTTCATATCTACCGAGCGGCGGCGGTAGCACTGACAGAGAGAGAGCCATTGGCTCCCTCCCTGTCAGTCTCTCTTGTGGCCACAGCAGTCACAAGAGGCCGCTCTTCCCTTCTGGTGTAGGCGCTTGAGTGACGTTACTGCACTGACGCCAGCACAGGGGAGTGCGGCCCCTAGTGACCGCTGCAGTGCGGCCACAAGAGGGAAGAGAAGAGGAAACGCCCGGACCCAGGTGAGTATAAGTGTTTTTTTTTCTTTATGTCACATGCTGTATGGGAGGGGGAGAGTCGACAGGGGGAGAGCACACGGGGGGGCTATATGGGAGGGGGAGAGCACACGGGGGGCTATATGGGAGGGGGAGAGCACACGGGGGCTATATGGGAGGGGGGCTATATACCACAGGGGGAGAGCACACGGGGGGCTATATGGGAGGGGGAGAGCACACAGGGGGGCTATATGGGAGGGGGAGAGCACACAGGGGGGCTATATGGGAGGGGGAGAGCGCACAGAGGGGCTATATGGGAGGGGGAAACCGCACAGAGGGGCTATATGGGAGGGGGAGAGCACACAGAGGGGCTATATGGGAGGGGGAGAGCACACAGGGGGGCTATATGGGAGGGGGAGAGCACACAGGGGGGCTATATGGGAGGGGGAGAGCGCACAGAGGGGCTATATGGGAGGGGGAAACCGCACAGAGGGGCTATATGGGAGGGGGAGAGCACACAGAGGGGCTATATGGGAGGGGGAGAGCACACAGGGGGGCTATATGGGAGGGGGAGAGCACACAGGGGGCTATATGGGAGAAGGAGAGCGCACAGGGGGGCTATATGGGAGGGGGAGAGCGCACAGCGGGGCTATATACTACAGGGGGAGAGCGCACGGGGGGCTATTTACTACTGGTGGAACGCACAGTTGAGCTATATACTACTGGGGGAGAGCGCACAGCAGGGCTATGAACTACTGGGGGAGTGCACAGTTGGGCTATATACTACTGGGGGAGAGCGCACTGGGGGGCTATATACTACTGGGGGAAGGCGCACAGGGGGGCTATATACTACTGGGGGAGAGCGCACAGTTGGGCTACATACTACTGGGGAGAGCGCACAGGGGGGCTATACACTTCAGGGGTTCTATATACTACTGGGGGAGAGCGCACAGGGGGGCTATATATTACTGGGGCAGTCACCCCCTTTGTACCTAATTTGAAAGGGCTGGTGAGAGAGAAAAAAATGTCAGTTTTCCCACTAATAAGCAGCAATTCTGTATGTAAATAGTTCAACAACGTTTGTGAAAAGTAACAAAACACTGATAAGACCCCGGTAAGTGGACCTTCACTAAAAGTTGTTGAGTACCCCTGAGCTATAGGTTATAAGTATGGCTAATGGTCCATTTAGACAAAGTGATAAATCGCCCAATTGATCGTTCAATGACTTTGAAACGTTTTTTTTTTTTGTGCTGGTCAGTGTTTAGACGAGGCGATAAATTGTTGAAAAAAAATAATTTTTACAATTTAGGATGAATCTTTGAAAAACTGTTTAGACAAAGCAATCTGCAAATTTTTATCGAACAACCAACGACGATTTGAGAACATGGTGAAAGACTGTGATTATCACTCAAATGTGATCGTTATCGCAAAAATGTAAACGATAATCGCTCTGTGTAAATGCACCATAAAAGTATGTGGACCCTCCCCCCCCCCACACACACACACCAACTCCAAATGATTGAGTTCAGCCACACCCGTTGCACACAAGAACAAAAAACAAGCACATTGCCATGTGATCCCAGTGATTAGGGATGGTCCGAACCGAGTTCGGTTTGGGTTCGTACGAACCCGAACCCTCGGTAATGATTCCCGCTGTCTGCCCACTCCATGGAGCGGGCGGATACAGCGGGAGGAACGCCTGGAAAACTGGGATACAGCCTATGGCTATGGCTGTATCCCAGTTTTCCAGGCGGTCCTCCCACTGGATCCGCCCGCTGCACAGAGTGGGCAGACAGCGGGAATCATTACCGAGGGTTCGGGTTCGTACAAACCCGAACCGAACTCGGTTCGGACCATCCCCACCAGTGATCATAGATGAAAAGTGGCGGTAGTATGGAGGGCTGTGGACTTGTAGTTGTGGATTTGGAGCTAGTTTTGGTTGGATTCGGAAAAAATATACTCCAGCCTTAAAATATTTCAAAATTTTATAATGGAATTTTCATATGACTTTTATAAATGTTACTCATTAATATAGTTTATGTTCTATCAATCTAAGGACCTTATTTATAACAACTAGAAAAAAAAACAACAGAAAAACACTTTCCCGTACATTTAGTTTCCTCAATATATCAGTAATAAAGCACTGGTCCTATTAGATGAAGATGGTCGGGGACATATTGTCGGTCACTGTTTGGCAGCTTGAAGCTGGAAGAGTCCATTGTGTGTGTGTGTGTGGGGGGAGATCTGTGAAGATGAAGATATCCTGTGTAATATAGAGAATGAGGAGGAAGCCATAAGTAGTGTAGCAGTAACCTCTGTCCTCAGTGTGGTGTTTTCTCTCTGGGAGAAAAATGTGTGTTTTTCTTCAGTGTTCAATGGCTGCAGCTGTGTGTGTGTATGCTACGGCTGCAGCAGGGTGTGTGTGTGTGTGTGTGTGTGTGTGCGTGCGTGCTGTGGCTGCAGAAGGCTGTGTGTGTGTGTGTGTGTGTGCGCTATGGCTGCTACTGCTGCAGCAGGCTGTGTGTGTGTGTATGCTATGGCTGCAGCAGGCTGTGTGTGTGAGTGTGTGTGCTATGGCTGCAGCAGGCTGTGTGTGTGTGTGTGTGCTATGGCTGCAGCAGGCTGTGTGTGTGTGTGTGTGCGCGCGCTATGGCTGAAAGAGGCTGTGTGTGTGCTACAGCTGAAGCAGGCTGTTTTTGTGTGCGTGTACTATGGCTGCAGCAGGCTGTGTGTGTGTGTGTGTGTGTGTGTGCTATGGCTGCAGCAGGTTGTGTGTGTGCTATGACTGCAGCAGGCTGTTTGTGTGTGTGCGCTATGGCTGCAGCAGGTTGAGTGTGTGTGTGCTATGGCTGCAGCAGGCTGTGTATGTGCGCTATGGCTGTGTGTGTGTGTGCGCGCGCACTATGGCTGCAGTAAGCTGTGTGTGCTATGGCTGCAGCAGGCTGTGTATGTGCTATGGCTGCAGCAGGATGTGTATGTGTGCTATGGCTGCAGCAGGCTGTGTGTGTGTGTGTGTGTGTGTGTGTGTGTGTGTGTGTGCGCGCGCACTATGGCTGCAGTAAGCTGTGTGTACTATGGCTGCAGCAGGCTGTGTATGTGCTATGGCTGCAGCAGGCTTTGTGTGTGTGCTATGGCTGCAGCGGGTGTGTGTGTGTGTGTGTGCGCGCGCGCTATGGCTGCAGCAGGCTGTGTGTGTGCTGTGGCTGTAGCAAGCTGTGTGTGTGTGCGGACTATGGCTGCTGCAGGCTGTGTGTGTGTGTTGTGGCTGCAGCAGGCTGTGTGTGTGTGTGTGTGTGTGCTGTGGCTGCAGCGGGCTGTGTGTGTGCTGCAGCACGCTGCGTGTGTGTGTGTGTGCTATGGCTGCAGCAGGCTGTTTGTGTGTGCGCTGTGGCTGCAGCAGGTTGTGTGTGTGTGTGCGTGCTATGGCTGCAGCAGGCTGTGTGTTTATGTGTGCTATGGCTGCAGCAGGCTGTGTGTGTGTGTGTACACACTATGGCTGCAGCAGGTTGTGTGTGTGCTATGGCTGCAGCAAGTTGTGTATGTGCTATTGCTGCAGCAGGCTGTGTGTGTATGTGTGCTATGGCTGCAGCAGGCTCTGTGTGTGTGTGAGCACACACTATAGCTGCTATAAGCTGTGTGTGTGCTATGGCTGCAGCAGGCTGTGTGTGCTATGGCTGCAGCAGGCTGTGTGTGTGCTATGGCTGCAGAAGGCTTTGTGTGTGTGCTATGGCTGCAGCAGGCTGTTTGTGTGTGTGCACGTGCTATGGCTGCAGCAGGCTCTGTGTGTGTGTGCTGTGGCTGCAGCAGGCTGTGTGTGCGCGCGGGCTATGGCTGCAGCAGGCTGTGTGTGTGCTGTGGCTGCAGCAGGCTGCATGTGTGTGTTATGGCTGCAGCAGGCTGTTTGTGTGTGCGCTATGGCTGCAGCAGGTTGTGGGTGTGTGCTATGGCTGCAGCAGGCTGTGTATGTGTGCTATGGCTGCAGTAGGCTGTGTGTGTGTGTGCACTATGGCTGCAGCAGGCCGTGTGTGTGTGTGTGTGTGCACACTATGGCTGCAGTAAGCTGTGTGTGTGCTATGGCTGCAGCAGGCTGTGTGTGTTCTATGGCTGCAGCAGGCTGTGTGTGCGGGCTATGGCTGCAGCAGGCTGTGTGTGTGCTGTGGCTGCAGCAGGCTGCATGTGTGTGTTATGGCTGCAGCAGGCTGTTTGTGTGTGCGCTATGGCTGCAGCAGGTTGTGTGTGTGTGTGTGTGCTATGGCTGCAGCAGGCTGTGTGTGTATGTGTGCTATGGCTGCAGTAGGCTGTGTGTGTGTGCACTATGGCTGCAGCAGGCCGTGTGTGTGTGTGCACACTATGGCTGCAGTAAGCTGTGTATGTGCTATGGCTGCAGAAGGCTGTGTGTGTGCTATGGCTGCAGCAGGCTTTGTGTGTGCTATGGCTGCAGTAGGCTGTGTGTGTGTGTGCGCGCTATGGCTGCAGCAGGCTGTGTGTGTGTGCTATGGCTGCAGCAGGCTGTGTGTGTGCTGTGGCTGCAGCATGCTGTGTGTGTGCTGTGGCTGCAGCAGGCTATGTGTGTGTGCCGTGGCTGCAGCAGGCTGTGTGTGTTTGAGAGAGAGGGAGAAATTAAAGAGGTGTTCTAGGCAACAGTGAAAAATCCAGGGAGGACAGAGGGGTGGGATCATAATAATGATGTTTATGACTCATGGTTCCCTGCTGGGCTAGTCTAGTTCTAAGTTGTTCAGGACATGAAGACTGGCTGCATCCACTGCACACACACAGGAGAATCTGCTTTATATCTTTGCCTTATTCCTTGAGAAGTCCCTCCAGGATTTATGTAGGACATTAGGATAAAATTCAGGAGTTGGAGTCGGAGCTGCGGATTTCTATAATCTGTTCACCGCACACTTGGCTTTCTGAGGAGCATCAAGTAGAAACTAAGGGTGCAGCATTCATCTGAGCTCTTCTGCCTCACTCCCCACCTCACTGCACGAGCTCAGCACTGTAACTTTCTATGGGGCTTGTCTTGTGCAGTGATCCGGAGATCACAGTGTGCCGGGGTGTGAAGTGCATAGCTGTTCACTTGGATTAAAACTTTTGCCAAAATAGTTTCCTAATGACAGGGACACTTACATTATTTAAGGAGAATTTTCTGGCATATCACTATGTTAGCACAGAATATACAATCAGCAGCTCAAAATGTTTTTTTTTTTTTTTTTTTATCCCGGTTCCCTTCACATAAGCCCCCACCTAGCCTGTATTACTCCACACAGGTCCAAAGTAGTCTTAAGGGGGAACTCCAGCGGGAAAAATTCTTTCAAATCAACTGGTGTCAGAAAGTTATATAGATTTGTACATTAGGTCTATTTAAAAATCTCAAGTCTTCCAGTACTTCTCAGCTGCTGTATGTCCTGCAGGAAGTGGTGTATTCTTTCCTGTCTGACACAGTGCTCTCTGCCCATGTCAGGAACTGTCCAGAGCAGGACAGGTTTTCTATGGGGATTTGCTACTGCTCTGGACAGTTCCGGACATAGACAGAGGCGGCAGCAGAGAGCACTGTGTCAGACTGGAAAGAACCCACCACTTACTGCAGGACATACAGCAGCTGATAGGTACTGGTAGTCTTGAAATTTTCACATATAAGTAAATTAAAAATCCATGTAACTTTCTGACAACAGCCTTTCCACTGCCCAACTTGTCCCCAACGTAATCTCCTGCTAATATACTGTCAAGTGAGCTACTGTATATCCCTCTATCTTATGCTGCGTTTACACAGAACAATTATCGTTCAAATTTTCACAAAAACGTTCCATGTAAACACAGCAAACGATCAAGCGATGAGTGAAAAATCGTTCATTTTGATCTTTTAACATGTTCTTAAATCATCGTTCGCCGTTCGCTAAAAATTCGCAGATCGCTTCGTGTAAACAGTCTTTCAAAGATTCACCCTATATAAAAGATGGGCTTAAACGATCTTAAAAACGATCGCAATAACGATTTTTCTTACGAATTTTCTAACGATTTATTCGTCTAAACGCTGATCGTTATGAAAACCAAATCGTTGCTACAAAATCTTTAAACGATCGATTGGGCGAATTATCGCTTTGTGTAAACGTAGCATTATAGTGCACAATGTCAGAGGTTCCAGATAGGACCCACGACAGCTTCCCCTAGGTCTGAGCATTCTATTGCAAGTAATCAGATTGACAGTACACAGGCCGATGGTTTACCGCGAGCGAGGACCGATCAGCATGCTCACAGCTTGGTCACACAACCTTTACAAGGCTCAATCAATCGTGTGGTCGACCTTTAATATCAGTATATTCTACCTTACATTCCTGTGTGGAAGACTAGCGATAATTTTTATGTCCACGCTCTCTCAAAGTACCGAACCTCAGATATTTCATTGCTCCTCCAGCTCAGTTTAGTGGCACAATGGATCGGCATCCCTAAACACATCCTTCCATGGGCACTAGGCTCTTCCAAGGTCTATGCGGACCTGCGCCTCCACTGTGACTGACATCCAAGAAGACTCTAATTCCTGTTACAAAAAAACAGAAAACCAACAGGACAATAAATCAGAGTTACCATGTACACTTCTCACTTCACGAATGACAATGCAATGTTTCCTGGCCTCCCTTAGTGTCAATGATAGCAGCCTCCAACCCTTATCCTCCATCTCATCTTCTTGCAGAAGAGCGAGGCCTATATTCTCAGGAGCGCAACTTGAACACACTTGGGTCTGTCCAAACCTGAGCATGCAGCATTCAACTTCATCAGTAATCAAATGCTGCACGCTCAGAATAGAGTGCTTTGCAGTATAGAGTCAGTAGAGGGGTTGCCAGAGGGTCCTTGTCCAATGTAGAAGTGTACTCTGCCGGAACACAGTAGAGGTGTGTAGAAGAAAAATAGAGAATACTCATACTCCCGGATGACCTATAGTCTGATCGCCTTCTGCCCCGTAGTTGCGGGTTACCCGTCCTAGGTGGGTAATACGTATCTCCCCCCCAGGCCTTGTTATCTGGGCTCGTATGACAGACCCAAGTGTGCTCGAGTTGCTTTCATCTAGAATTCTCTTTAAGCAGACCACATCACTCTCCACTAGCTTTTCACTTTATTACTTCTTGGCTTTCAGTCCACCAACAAAGCAAGCGCCAATGTGCAGAAATAGAGGACGGGGTGCTGAAACACGGCCCCTTCATTCTCACGATCGGTGGGACCCCTATACTCACAAACAGATGGTATATCCATTACAAAATAGGAACAACCTTTTTAACCAAAATTAGTTCAAATTGAAAAAAGCGTAGGAATATTTTTGTAAGACTGAAGGGCACCGTGAGAGTCCCCCGGGGGACGTGACTTCTTCACCTCAGCAAATGCATATGATAATTTTAGAAGCATTTTAATCTAGAAAGATAAATACAGCATGTAAAGTGCTTGGAGAACAAGCGAGAAGCGTTCCAGCCTATGACTTGTGTGACACGCTGCTGCAGTATAATTACCAGCATGCAGGGTGATTGAAACAGAAGAGGATAATATTGCAGATGGATTTACAAAGTTTGGAAGGTTGGGCTAATGGATATGTGTGAGCTTATGCGCTTAGGACGTGAGAACGGGTGTCATCTTTACAGGTTAGCACCGATACTCCTGGGTAAACCACATATCCAAAGGATTTAGAGATATTAGTGCATAATTGTGCCAGGGCCAGGCAGCTGCTGCCAAGGCAAATAAGAGTGTGTAATAAAAACATAGCTCATCTTACTTATCGCCAACTATCCCTGCACTATTGTGTACAACAGAGGTCCTCAACCCCTTATAGAAGGAACCATCAAATATATAGGGGGTATTGAGAGAAACTGGAATTGTGTTATTGGCTGATCGTTTATTTAGGTTCAAACCTAAAATCATCGGGCACCGTTCGCGCATCGCTGCGTGGAATAGCGATGGGCGGAGGGTGACCGATGATTTCACAAGCACCATGCTTTACCTATCCATGTTGCAGGGCTTCTCCTGCGCTCCTTCTTCCTCCCTGTCCCGCACGCAGCAGCAGCTTCGGTGCGGCCTGTCTGAGCTGACAGACCGCTCAGCCAATCACTGGCCCGGACTGCTGCGGCTAGTGATTGACTGAGCGGTCTGTCAGCTCAGACAGGCCGCATTGAAGCTGCTGCTGCGCGCAGGAGTGGGAGGAAGAAGGAGCGCAGGAGAAGCCCTGCAACATGGATAGGTAAAGTATGGTGTTTAAACAAGGGGTGCAAGGATATCGGTAACAATGTCCCTGCAGCCCTCGCTAAACGATTATCGGGCCGTGGAATAGGCCCAGTAAACGAGCACCGATCTAGCAGATCGTCACTTATTTACATTATTGATCGGGCCCCTATCGGCCTGTAGAATAGGACCCTTGGTCCATTTACACTGAAAGATTATCTGACAGATTATCTGCCAAAGATTTGAAGCCAAAGCCAGGAATGGATTTGAAAACAGGGGAAATCTAGGGCTTTCCTTTATGACCTAATCTCTGTTTATAGTCTGTTTCTGGCTTTGGCTTCAAATCTTTGGCAGATAATCTGTCAAATAATCTTTCTGTGTAAATGGACCCAAAAGCTCTGATCTGCAAGTAGGCCAGGTATTTTTACAATTGTGAGATTTATTATTGGGAAGACAAGCCGATATCTGAGCCGCTGCCACCAACTTCTGGGAGAGAGTCAAAAAGAACAGGGGTTAGAGCAAAGACTACTTATACCAGGCGTCCCCAAACTTTTCACACAGGGGGCCACAACCCCCCCTACCCAATGTAAAAGCATCCCTCTCTCTTTCCACCCCTCACCCAGCCCACACTCAACCCCTAACTCCCCCTTCACACCCTCAACCAGTCCCCTCATCACACTTTCAACTACCCCCACTTCACCTTCACCCCCTCAAGCAGCACTCAAGCAGGTATGTGGGTTACCCCCTGTATGTAGGATCCCCTGCTGTGCCCCCATATAGTAATAATGTCCCCTGCATTGTCCTCCATATACTAATAATGTGTCCCTGCATTGTCCCTCATATAGTAATAATGTTCCCCTGCAATGTCCCCCATATGGTAATAATGTTCCCCTGCAATGTCCCCATATAGTTATATTGTCCTCCTCCAATGTCCCCATATAGTTATATTGTCCCCCATATAGTTATATTGTCCCCCTGCAATGTCCCCATGTAGTTATATTGTCCCCCTGCAATGTCCTCCATATAGTTATATTGTCCCCCTGCAATGTCCCCCATATAGTTATATTGTCCCCCTGCAATGTCCTCCACATAGTTATATTGTCCCCCTGCAATGTCCCCCTAAATAGTAATAATGTTCCCCTGCAATGTCCCCCATATAGTTATATTGTCCCCCTGCAATGTCCTCCATATAAATATATTGTCCCCCTGCAATGTCCTCCATATAGTTATATTGTCCCCCTGCAATGTCCTCCATATAGTTATATTGTCCCCCTGCAATGTCCCCCATATAGTTATATTGTCCCCCTGCAATGTCCCCCATATAGTTATATTGTCCCCCTGCAATGTCCCCCATATAGTTATATTGTCCCCCTGCAATGTCCTCCATATAGTTATATTGTCCCCCATATGGTTATATTGTCCCCCTGCAATGTCCCCCTATATAGTAATAATGTTCCCCTGCAATGTCCCCCATATAGTTATATTGTCCCCCTGCAATGTCCCCCTATATAGTAATAATGTTCCCCTGCAATGTCCCCCATATAGTTATATTGTCCCCCTGCAATGTCCTCCATATAGTTATATTGTCCTCCTGCAATGTCCTCCATATAGTTATATTGTCCCCCTGCAATGTCCTCCATATAGTTATATTGTCCCCCTGCAATGTCCTCCATATAGTTATATTGTCCCCCTGCAATGTCCCCCATATAGTTATATTGTCCCCCTGCAATGTCCCCCATATAGTTATATTGTCCCCCTGCAATGTCCCCCATATAGTTATATTGTCCCCCTGCAATGTCCTCCATATAGTTATATTGTCCCCCATATGGTTATATTGTCCCCCTGCAATGTCCCCCTATATAGTAATAATGTTCCCCTGCAATTTCCCCATATAGTTATATTGTCCCCCTGCAATGTCCTCCATATAGTTATATTGTCCTCCTGCAATGTCCTCCATATAGTTATATTGTCCCCCTGCAATGTCCTCCATATAGTTATATTGTCCCCCTGCAATGTCCCCCATATAGTTGTAATGTCCCACTGCATTGCTACAAAAAATAATAATAATTATACTCACTTAATACTGTCTTCATCTCTCCTGTCCTCTTCAGCTGGTCAGTCGCAGGAGGGATCCCCTAGCAGGTGCAGCGACATCATCACTGCCCCTGCCGGAGGATCCCTCAGAGATCATTTCCAGGTTACATCCGGGGCGGGGGGTCGGTGGTCCGTACGGCGCCGAGGAGGCAGGCTGCAGGGCCGACATCTCACACTGCTCCGGGATCTGCGGTCCGTTGCAGATCTCTCCCCCCCCCCCCTCAGAGGGCGGTGCAACGGACCGCAGATCCCAGAGCAGAGTGAGATGTCTGCCCTGCAGCCTGCCTCCTCGGCGCCGCACGGACCACTGACCCCCCGCCCCGGATGTAACCTGGAAATGATCTTTGAGGGATCCTCTGGCAGGGGCAGTGATGACGTCGCTGGACCTGCTGGGGGATCCTTCCAGCGACTGACCGGAGGGGTTCCAAGAGTGCGAGGGACCCGGCCCGCCCGGGGATGACGACAGCGGCAGCGTGGATGCGGGGCAAGGGCAGGGATAGGCAGCGGTGTGGAAGTGCGGCGGGGGCCGGATAAAAAGCCCCGGGGGGCCGCATGCGGCCCGCGGGCCGTAGTTTGGGGACCCCTGACTTATACCAAATATGTATAGACTACCCCTGCTCCAGTCATCACCTGTTCGTTATATTGTTAAAGAAACTGCCTCTAACTGTGGAATAATATGCTGCGTTCACACGGAACGATTATCGTGCGAATTTGCATGATAGCGATCGAATTCGAACGATAATCGTACGTGTAAACGCAGCGAACGATTGAACAACGAGCGAGAAATCGTTCATTTTGATCTTTGAACATGTTCTCAAATCGTCGTTCGTAAAAAATCGTTCCATGTAAACAGTCGTTCACCGATTTTACCTATGTGCGAGATAGGCTGAAGGGATCGCAAAATGAATTTTCTGTATGATTTCCTGTCACAAAGTGTAAGAAAAGTGTGTATTTGCGTTTTAATGGCTCTAATTTTTTTTTACAATTACCGTTTTTGTTTTGCTGTTATATTTATGGCCGTAAAAAAGAAACTACATAGCTGCAAGAGTTCAATGTATTAAATTCAGGGGAAAAAATAGCTGTAAAATGGACGTTGTTTTGTAGTAAAAAGGATGTTCCAAGGTCCAAAAAACAACATGCAAACACAGCCTCAGTCAGACACAAAATTGTATCCCAAGTTCACACATTTGGGGTTATGTTCACACACAGCTGTTTTACGGCTCAAAAAACTTTGTGAGACCTAAGGTTGTTTACAGCTCAAACAAACATGTGTGAACACGGCCTTTGGTGATAGTAAAAGCAGTAAAAACAAATTTTGTGGCATTTTTTTTTCAGCCCAAAAAACGCAGTAGAAAATTTGTGTCTAATGACTTCTTTTCCAGCCTGACAGATCACATTTACCTCCATTTTATGCCCATAATAATATCAGCCATGGTGCTTGTCATGGGGGAGGGGTTCGTATTTTTTTGTGCATTTTTTTTTTGTGCTTAAAAACAAGCAGGCAAATCATCTGATTGAATAGAAAGGCACAAAATGGCAGAAAAAAACACCAGAAAAATGTACAGAAAATCAGTTGATATTCTGAGCCTCGGCTTTCTTGCGAAACAAGAAACTCAGAATCCACTGTGTGAACATAGACTGATGCTGAAGCCGCAATGTGTGCTGCCATGTCAGACATGGCTCAGTGAGGGTGAGGATACCCTGTCAAACATGGCTCAGTGAGGGTGAGGATACCCTGTCAAACATGGCTCAGTGAGGGTGAGGATACCCTGTCAAACATGGCTCAGTGAGGGTGAGGATACCCTGTCAAACATGGCTCAGTGAGGGTGAGGATACCCTGTCAAACATTTCTCAGTGAGGGTGAGGATACCCTGTCAAACATGGCTCAGTGAGGATGCTGCTGCTCTCCTGACAGACATGGCACAGTGAGGGTGTGGATATCCTGACAGACATGGCTCGGTGATGCTGCTCTCCTGACAGACATGGCTCGGTGATGCTGCTCTCCTGACAGACATGGCTCGGTGATGCTGCTTTCGGGACATGGCTCAGTGATGCTGCTCTTGTGTCAGACATGGCTCGGTGATGCTGCTCTCGTGTCAGACATGGCTCGGTGATGCTGCTCTTGTGTCAGACATGGCTCGGTGATGCTGCTCTCGTGTCAGATATGGCTCGGTGATGCTGCTCTCCTGACAGACATGGCTCGGTGATGCTGCTCTTGTGTCACACATGGCTCGGTGGTGCTGCTCTCCTGTCAGACATGGCTCGGTGATGCTCTCCTGAAACACATGGCTCAGTGATGCTGCTCTCCTGTCAGACATGGCTCGGTGATGCTGCTCTCCTGTCAGACATGGCTCGGTGATGCTGCTCTCCTGACAGACATGGCTCGGTGATGCTGCTCTCGTGTCAGACATGGCTCGGTGATGCTGCTCTCCTGACAGACATGGCTCGGTGATGCTGCTCTCCTGTCAGACATGGCTCGGTGATGCTGCTCTCCTGTCAGACATGGCTCGGTGATGCTGCTCTCCTGTCAGACATGGCTCGGTGATGCTGCTCTCCTGACAGACATGGCTCGGTGATGCTGCTCTCGTGTCAGACATGGCTCGGTGATGCTGCTCTCGTGTCAGATATGGCTCGGTGATGCTGCTCTCCTGTCAGACATGGCTCGGTGATGCTGCTCTCCTGACAGACATGGCTCGGTGATGCTGCTCTCGTGTCAGATATGGCTCGGTGATGCTGCTCTCCTGTCAGACATGGCTCGGTGATGCTGCTCTTGTGTCACACATGGCTCGGTCATGCTCTCCTGAAACACATGGCTCAGTGATGCTGCTCTCCTGACAGACATGGCTCGGTGATGCTCTCCTGAAAGACATGGCTCGGTGATGCTCCTCTCCTGACAGACATGGCTCGGTGATGCTGCTCTCCTGTCAGACATGGCTCGGTGATGCTGCTCTCCTGTCAGACATGGCTCGGTGATGCTGCTCTCCTGACAGACATGGCTCGGTGATGCTGCTCTCCTGACAGACATGGCTCGGTGATGCTGCTCTCGTGTCAGACATGGCTCGGTGATGCTGCTCTCGTGTCAGATATGGCTCGGTGATGCTGCTCTCCTGTCAGACATGGCTCGGTGATGCTGCTCTCCTGACAGACATGGCTCGGTGATGCTGCTCTCGTGTCAGATATGGCTCGGTGATGCTGCTCTCCTGTCAGACATGGCTCGGTGATGCTGCTCTTGTGTCACACATGGCTCGGTCATGCTCTCCTGAAACACATGGCTCAGTGATGCTGCTCTCCTGACAGACATGGCTCGGTGATGCTCTCCTGAAAGACATGGCTCGGTGATGCTCCTCTCCTGACAGACATGGCTCGGTGATGCTGCTCTCCTGACAGACATGGCTCGGTGATGCTGCTCTCCTGTCAGACATGGCTCGGTGATGCTGCTCTCCTGACAGACATGGCTCGGTGATGCTGCTCTCCTGACAGACATGGCTCGGTGATGCTGCTCTCCTGACAGACATGGCTCGGTGATGCTGCTCTCGTGTCAGATATGGCTCGGTGATGCTGCTCTCCTGTCAGACATGGCTCGGTGATGCTGCTCTTGTGTCACACATGGCTCGGTCATGCTCTCCTGAAACACATGGCTCAGTGATGCTGCTCTCCTGACAGACATGGCTCGGTGATGCTGCTCTCCTGACAGACATGGCTCGGTGATGCTGCTCTCCTGACAGACATGGCTCGGTGATGCTGCTCTCCTGTCAGACATGGCTCGGTGATGCTGCTCTCCTGACAGACATGGCTCGGTGATGCTGCTCTCCTGACAGACATGGCTCGGTGATGCTGCTCTCCTGACAGACATGGCTCGGTGGTGCTGCTCTCCTGACAGACATGGCTCGGTGATGCTGCTCTCCTGACAGACATGGCTCGGTGATGCTGCTCTCCTGTCAGACATGGCTCGGTGATGCTGCTCTCCTGTCAGACATGGCTCGGTGATGCTGCTCTCCTGACAGACATGGCTCGGTGATGCTGCTCTCCTGTCAGACATGGCTCGGTGATGCTGCTCTCCTGTCAGACATGGCTCGGTGATGCTGCTCTCCTGTCAGACATGGCTCGGTGATGCTCTCCTGACAGACATGGCTCGGTGATGCTGCTCTCCTGACAGATGTGGCACAGTGAGGATGAGGATACCACCCTGACAGACATGTTACAGTGAGGGCGATGCTGCCCGCCTGACAGCCATGGCTCGGTGACAGACAGTAGCTGTGAGGGAGCTGGGGGCAGATAATGGCGGGCGGGGCCGCCGTCTGCCTGATGCCAATAGGATGCTGAGTCCATGGAGGAGGCGGGAGGGGCCGGAGCTGCCTACTGACGTCTACCCAGAACGTGGGAGACTGGCAGCGGCAATACAGCTCAGCACCGGAGCCTGTGCCACAAAGGACGCGGCTGCAGCATGGCATCCAAGTGCCCGAAGTGTGACAAGACCGTGTACTTCGGTAAGGCGCCATTCCTGTCTATTACTGCCCCGGTGCACCTGCTAGTGACGGTAGCCGGGGGGCAGCTGTGCGGCTGGGGGTTATAATCAGGGGTATCTGCTGGGTGGGACACACTACACTGGCACTGATGCCATTCATTGTCAGGTGCCCACAATGTATCCTGTGTAATGTAATACAATGTATGGCAGCTCACA
Source organism: Dendropsophus ebraccatus (assembly GCF_027789765.1). NCBI lineage: Eukaryota > Metazoa > Chordata > Amphibia > Anura > Hylidae > Dendropsophus > Dendropsophus ebraccatus. The sequence continues at coordinate 17,102,885 of NC_091466.1, read as the reverse complement.
TGTTATATAATGTATGACAGCCCATACATAATACAGCCATAATGTAATACTGTGTGTGCCTGCTGCCTGGGCACCTCATTGCCAGGCTGGTATCCCAGGCAGGATGCTGTGCCCATCTCCATGGCCGTCCTGTAACTTCCAGCAAATGGCGTAACAGAGCGATGATAGAAGTCATCAGGATATAGTGTATATAGAATATAATATAAGATAGGTGAACGGCGATGGTGAGGTGGGCGCCATTGTAGACGCCTTGATTTGGCGTCAATCAGTGTTTCTAAACTCCAGTCCTCAAGACCCACCTGCAGGTCCTGTTTAGAGGATTTCACAGGTGATATAATGATAGTGAGTGCACCAATACCTGCCACAGCTGTACATTGTATGGGATATCCGCAAAACATGACCTGTCAGCGGGTCTTGAGGACTGGAGTTGAGAAACACTGGGTTAAATAATTTTTTTCCGATTGTAATATCATTTCTGTACTAGTAAACTATGGGGCATTCATGTTTTGGTATTTCTCCTTTTGGAAAAATACGCATTTTAAGTAAAAAGAATGAAAATCGTATATACCGATTTAAAACACTGGAGCGCGAGGACAGGGAATTGTAGTTTTCCAACTATTTTCCATCCATATCAGCGGGTGAGAAAGCTGCGCCGTGCAAGGTCCTTTTATTTTCATTCATAGTAACAATTGCACAGTACTTATAATGAATACAACCATTTTATTGTGCTTCTTGGTGGTGTTTTGGGCATAAATGGGTCAGAATACTTGAAAATTGCTTAAAATGTGTAAAAATAAAAAAAAGCTCATAAACACTAAAAACAACAAAAGTATAAATAATAATAATAATAATAACACTGCAAATTGTAACAAGAACATTTGAGGCTTATTTTTCTTGTAAATACAAATTTTAGAGCCTCATAGCCTCAGGGTGAGGGCTGAATATGGGGCCACAATCCCAGGGTGACAGCCAGATGGGGGCCACAATCTAAGGGTGACAGTCGGATCGGGGCCACAATCCCAGGGTGACAGCCGAATGGGGGCCACAATCCCAACCTGACAGCTGGATGGGGACCACAATCCCAGGGTGACAGTCGGATGGAGGCCACAATCCTAGGGAGACAGCTGAATGAGGACCACAATCTCAGGGTGACAGCTGAATGAGGACCACAATCCCAGGTGACAGCCAGATAGGGACCACAATCCCAGGTGACAGCCAGATAGGGACAACAATCCCAGGGTGACAGCCGGATGGGGGCCACAATCCTAGGGAGAGGGCTAGATATGGGGCCACAATCCCAGGGTGAGGGCTGGATATGGGGCAACAATCCCAGGGTGAGGGCAAGATATGGGGCCACAATCCCAGGGTGAGGGCTGAATATAGGGCCACAATCCAGGGTGAGGGCTGGATATGAGACCACAATCCCAGGGTGACAGCTGGATGGGGACCACAATCCCCAGCTTTGTAGGAGTCCTTGGTTTTGCTGAAAGATTTTTCCTGGATACACGTGTAGGAGCCGGGTGTGTCTGGAAATTATGTGCGGCAGCCGAGCCACACCAAGATCCGAGAGGAGCGTTGTCTTATCCAGACGCATAAGCAGACAGGTCCATACGACCGATACAAGTCAGTACATTACATATAAACACCATGAAAGCCATATGAAGAGTCTAAGTAGCTCGTAAAATTTATTGAAGTGAGCGATAAGACATCTAAGCTTGGGCTCTGTGTATAGCAGGTAAAGCTGAGTTCACACCCTGTCTGAGGATAAAGTGCAGCATGATGTGCCTTCTTCCCTGGTAAAATTTTGGAAACCATGCTGACCGCCCCGCGGTGCTCCTCATGTCTGGCATGTCCGGCAAGGATTTTTTTTTTGTTGTTCTGTTCAGAACAATGGAATTAACTGTGCAGGTGTGAACATAACCTAAGGCCACTTTCCTAGATTGTGGTCACCACAAACCACTCATTGGCACGTTTGATCAGTGACATGGCGTGGCTATTGGTGACCACATGGGTGCAGTCAAAGTGACACATAGGGGGACATGTATGAAGGCGTAAATGCCTTTTTTAGGCAATGCGCCTCTACATAAATCCCCTGAGCTGCGGTGACATTTGTAAGCCCGGCGTAAAAGACGCCGGACTTCATAAATGTCTCCCATAGACAGTTATTAGCACAACGCCCTTTTTTAGGTGTCATAAGCCGCCACCAGAGGAGTCTGGCAGCGCCTTTCTCCCCTCCCTGCATTCAAAACACCTGCACACTCTGTTCAGCTAATGGTACTTTTACACGGAGCGATAATTCGCCCAATCGCACGATTAACGATTTTGAATGAACGATGTTTTTTTTTATAACGATCAGCGTTTAGACAGAACGATACATCGTACGGAAAATTCGCTATGCGATCGTTTTGCGATCGTTTAAGCCTATCTCGCACATAGGTGAAATCGTTGAAAGAATGTTTACACTGAACGATTTGCGAATTTTTTGAAAGATGAAAATGAACGATTTATCGCTCGTCGTTTGATCGTTTGCTGCGTTTACACGTACGATTATCGTTCGAATTCGACCGTTATCGTGCAAAAACGAACGATCAATCGTTCCGTGTAAAAGGACCATAAGAGTTCATGTGTATGAGGAATTGGTGAGAGAGCTGTCTCTTTAGGCCAGGGATGGGGAACCTTCGGCCCTCCAGCTGTTGCAAAACTACAATTCCCATCATGCCTGGACAGCCTCTCTGAGACATGAAGTCACACAAAGTCTCGGGCAGCGTTGTGACTTTTGCACACTGTTGACACAATTGATTTTTTTTTGCGATAACCTTTTGCATAGGACACAGTTGAAGTCCTGTCGAACTTGCAGACGTTGCTGTGATTTATGCATGACTTCATGAGCCCGTGTAACCCCCTAGCCATAAGCCAGACCATCTATTAATACTGATGTAGCCTTTGCCGCCATATTTACTAACTCCGGGGGACCTGGAGTTTTTAGACTTTATTATATATGAATGGTGGTGCATTTTGTTATATGACTTTTATCATATACAGTCCTGTGTGAATAGAGTCATTTGGGTGCAGTAACCTGCCATGTCAGTGCAATGTTGTACTGCAGAAGTAGTTTCTACAGGTCACAGGTGGGAAACCATAATACCATTCTCCTTACACATCGGAGAGATGCAGATCCCTTACATCAGGGATGGGGAATCTTCAGCCCTCCAGCTATTGCAAAATTACAATTCCCATCATGCCTGGACAGCCAAAGCATGATGGGAATTGTAGTTTTGCAACAGCTGGAGGGCCGAAGGTTCTCCATCCCTGCCTTACATGCATGAACCCAGTCCGTCTCTCCAGAGATGCATTATCTTGACGTGAGCCTCCATGCCGCTCTATAGGCCCCTAGAGAAAACATTCTGTAAATGAGAACATGATTTATCTCGCCATTTAGTCTAAGTATTCTGACGGCTGAAATATCGATTTGTTAACTTAAAGGGGACCTGTCGTGGAAATATACCGCCCCTAATATAATACATCGTACAATAGTGTTATACTGCTTGTGACACTCTAAAGGAAAAAAGGAAAAGTTATGACGCAGGGTGTGCTACCTGTGTAGAGTCATGGGGGGCGCTCCTGGGCACAGTCATGCAGTTGATAAGCCAAATCCATGATAAAATATTAGTCCTCCTATAAGGGTTGTCTCCAGACTTTTATAAGGATTGATCTGCCTGGTTATGCATTGGCGCTTTGCTTACCTCTGTATTGCATCGCTTGGCAGAAGAAAAGAGCACTTCAAGGACTTGTTATAAGATTTATTGATGACTTTTTCCTTTTACCGAAACCTAGGCAAAGCACATAGACTGTGTTATACTATAGCTGACCTTACATTTCACATCGCTTGTTCAGCTGACAGCTCTGATATCACCAGGAGGGAGGGGGGATGGAGGAAGGCGAGAAAGACGCTGCCAGAATTCTATGGCAGCGCCTATGTCCCTGAGAAAAAAAAAAAAGATTGGCTAGTTAAAAATCCAACATGTCTGAGTGGCCGTGAGTCTGAAGGCCATCATACACTGACTTTTCTCTAACGTATACGGGGACTTTAAGGCATAGAAGTATGGTACATGATTAATGATAGAATGAGGTTAAAAGGGTATTTTAGACTCAGGTGCGGGTATTAAAAAAAGCATACTTACCTGAGCCCATGTCCCACCACTGCAGTTCTGAAGACTTCCGGTCCTCATTGCTTACCACTACTTCCTAATTGCTGCTAAGACAATGCATCACAGGGACCAGGAGTGGGCAGCGAGGATCTGAAGACTTTGTAACTGCAGCAGTGGGGGATCAGGGCAGGTGAGTATGCTTTCTTTATCTTCATAACACCCTGAAGGGCCCCATACACCTTAGGGGGCATTCACACCTCCGCACAAATGTGTCCATGCAGGGACAGTGTTCTGCGGACCGGACCTCGAAGTTCCCAGCATCATGATTAATTATTATGTTGTAGGCTCTGAAACTGTTTAAAAGTTCACATTTCTAAGGGCCCTATTCCATTGGACGATTATCGTTCAGATTATCGTTAAATCGTTCGAATCTAATTGATAATTGTTCGGTTGAAATGCAGTTAACGATTAACGACCGAACGAGAAATCGTTGATCGCTTTATAAGACCTGGACCTATTTTTATCGTTGCTCGTTCGCAAATCGTTCGCATTGAATAAGACGTCGTTCGGTCGTTCGCAGTAGATACGAACGCAATAGCGAAGAAAAAACGATCGCAAATACGATCATAAGTAACGATTATCGTTCCATGGAAATGAGTGAACGTTTTCAGGTCTTTCGCAATAGCGGTCGTTTGAGATTGTTAATCGTTAACGATTATGCGAACGCTTATTGTCCGGTGGAATAGGGCCCTTAGGACCTGTAAATGCCCCCTTAGACTTTTGTCAGCTGTATTAGGGTTCAGATGCCGGTATAAGGTGTGTAGGGCTCTCCCCAACGACCAGCAATTGATGCTAGTGGTGATAGTGGTCGGGCATGATGGAAAATTACTGCCCGACTCCTTTGTTCTGGGACACATAAGCCGCAGTCAGAGCTCTCTGTCTGCAGATCACCCTTCTCCGAACGTTCCGTACATTTACAGCAGAACCCTTATGTTATATGCATACTCATACTCTACAGTCGATCGTACTCCAGATTTTCTCTTGCACTTGCAACATCTCACCAGCATAGAACTGTAGAATCCAGCGTGAACATCTGCCAGATGTATAGATTTTATTAGCTACTAATGGGACGTATCTTTTTAACCATTGCATGGTTGGTCCGGATAAAAGAGCTCTGGAGATAGAATAAAGCAGAGTGTGTAATGGTCTCAGATGGTTTGTGTGAGTGACACCTACGTGGGATGAGGCAGAGTGCACCATAGACGTGACAGCTCTATCGCACCTCCCTGTTAGGTTGCTTCATCCTATCTCTGGAATCCCAAGTATGAGCCGGGACAATGGTGGAGCTCATTCCAGACTGGATACCGCAGAGAGCCCACCCTCTATAGGCTGAAATCACCTATAGTATATACGGCGGTTACCGGGCAATGTATAGCGGCTCTTCATACAGTGAAGCTTTTCATTCTTGCACCCGTCAGTCTCTGAGCTGGAATCAATGCCGGACTGTAGTGTATCCTCCCTGGAGTATCCAGCTAAATGAGTCTGGTTGATTTTCTGTAGAATTAAATCTTATAAAGTAAGTTATGAGACAATCCTCTATTATTCGCTGCAAATTATAAGGGTTTAGCTTGTGATAATGTTATTTTTTTTTTTTTACTTAAAACCGCACATTTATGGCAATTTCTGCATCATAGGGTGTGCGTTTTTTGCCTGTGCGTGAACAAGCCCTGACACCTTGGCTGTGTGCAGACGGTCCAGGGTCTTGGCATAGACATGCTAAGTACACATACAGGTTGTAGGGAGAACAAGGTTTTAGAGAGCATTAATTTACAGGCTTAAATATTGACCTTACCCAAGTCTACCAGTGCTGACGTGTAGAGCTATACATTGTTATACAGCTCCGTCCTGTGGTCTGTATACTTACATGGAGGACACTGAGCTGTATGGACACATAGAGCTATACATTGTAAACAGCTCCGTCCTGTGGTCTGTATACTTACATGGAGGACACTGAGCTGTATGGACATGTAGTGCTGTACATTGTTATACAGCTCCGTCCTGTGGTCTGTATACTTACATGGAGGACACTGAGCTGTATGGACACATAGAGCTATACATTGTTATACAGCTCCGTCCTGTGGTCTGTATACTTACATGGAGGATGCTGATCTGTATGGACAAGTAGAGCTATACATTGTTATACAGCTCCGTCCTGTGGTCTGTATACTTACATGGAGGACACTGAGCTGTATGGACCTGTAGCACTATACATTGTTATACAGCTCTGTCCTGTGGTCTGTATACTTACATGGAGGACACTGAGCTGTATGGACATGTAGTGCTGTACATTGTTATACAGCTCCCTCCTGTGGTCTGTATACTTACATAGAGGACACTGAGCTGTATGGACACATAGAGCTATACATTGTTATACAGCTCCGTCCTGTGGTCTGTATACTTACATGGAGGACACTGAGCTGTATGGACCTGTAGCACTATACATTGTTATACAGCTCCGTCCTGTGGTCTGTATACTTACATGGAGGACACTGAGCTGTATGGACATGTAGCGTTATACATTGTTATACAACTCCGTCCTGTGGTCTGTATACTTACATGCAGGACACTGAGCTGTATGGACACATAGAGCTATACATTGTTATACAACTCCGTCCTGTGGTCTGTATACTTACATGGAATAATTGAGCTGTATGGACATGTAGCGTTATACATTGTTATACAGCTCCGTCTTGTGGTCTGTATACTTACATGGAGGACACTGAGCTGTATGGACCTGTAGCACTATACATTGTTATACAGCTCCGTCCTGTGGTCTGTATACTTACATGGAGAACACTGAGCTGTATGGACATGTAGCACTATACATTGTTATACAGCTCCGTCCTGTGGTCTGTATACTTACATGGAGGACACTGAGCTGTATGGACATGTAGCACTATATATTGTTATACAGCTCGGTCCTGTGGTCTGTATACTTACATGGAGGACACTGAGCTGTATGGACATGTAGCGTTATACATTGTTATACAGCTCCGTCCTGTGGTCTGTATACTTACATGGAGGACACTGAGCTGTATGGACATGTAGCGTTATACATTGTTATACAGCTCCGTCCTGTGGTCTGTATTCTTACATGGAGGACACTGAGCTGTATGGACATGTAGCACTATACATTGTTATACAGCTCCGTCCTGTGGTCTGTATACTTACATGGAGGACGCTGATCTGTATGGACACATAGAGCTATACATTGTACACAGCTCCCTCCTGTGGTCTGTATACTAACATGGAGGACACTGAGCTGTATGGACATGTAGCACTATACATTGTACACAGCTCCGTCCTGTGGTCTGTATACTTACATGCAGGACACTGAGCTGTATGGACCTGTAGCACTATACATTGTACACAGCTCCGTCCTGTGGTCTGTATACTTACATGCAGGACACTGAGCTGTATGGACACATAGAGCTATACATTGTTATACAGCTCCGTCCTGTGGTCTGTTTACTTACATAGAGGACACAGAGCTGTATGGACATGTAGCACTATATATTGTATACAGCTCCGTCCTGTGGTCTGTATACTTACATGGAGGACACTGAGCTGTATGGACCTGTAGCACTATACATTGTTATACAGCTCCGTCCTGTGGTCTGTATACTTACATGGAGAACACTGAGCTGTATGGACATGTAGCGTTATACATTGTTATACAGCTCCGTCCTGTGGTCTGTATTCTTACATGGAGGACACTGAGCTGTATGGACATGTAGCGTTATACATTGTTATACAGCTCCGTCCTGTGGTCTGTATACTTACATGGAGGACACTGAGCTGTATGGACCTGTAGCACTATACATTGTTATACAGCTCCGTCCTGTGGTCTGTATACTTACATGGAGGACACTGAGCTGTATGGACCTGTAGCACTATACATTGTTATACAGCTCCGTCCTGTGGTCTGTATACTTACATGGAGGACACTGAGCTGTATGGACAGATGTTAAAGGGGGATGAAGAAAAGACGGACCTTGCTCTAGTTTTCTGTGTAACCATCTGTCTTCCTCTTTTACAATGGAGGAGGGAGAACACACAGTCTTCTTACGTGACCTTGTCCTTAGGTCGTACTACATCCATGGCTTACAGTATGACCTGTATCAGGGTAAGACGCCTGTTTTGGTCCCGGACTAGCTACAGTCTCCAGATCAAGTCTTCATCGCTATCGTAACACTTGACAGCTCGACATATCTTAAATATGCTTGGAAACTGTATGTTAGCTTTATATCTAAAGGAGACTTAAAATAGCCGAGCTGACAGCTGCCGCAGGACCGTGGCTGTGGTTTTTGGCTCGGATTCGTGGAGCTGCTGCAGAACTACTGTACAATCCAGATATATATATAAATCAGATTCCTTCCTGAAGGCAGCTCCACACAAGAACTGTGGATGTGTCAGGCGTTGTGAGGCTTGGTGTGAACGCTTCTGTGACATGTTGATGTGCACCGAATCTTCAGAACAGGACGAGCGCTCGCTCACACGTGCCACATGTCCCTCATACATAGTAGTCACGCCAAGGCGTTTTCTCAGGAACAATACAGGATGTCCTTAAGAGAATTTCTTTATTTATGGCCCTCCGTGACCTCCATTTAATAGGTCTAGGTCACAGCTTCTTAATTTTGGTTCCTTAAGTTTCTGCAACAAGTTGTGTTTTCAGGTTTTCTATAGTATTGTGTAAGTGGTACCATATTACGTCTTGGTTGGTTCCATCGTCTTTGCTATTACATTAGATAGAAAGAACTTCTGCAGAGAGGCAAAGCGTTTAGCTTTTATTTTAAAGTTCAGTTCTATTAATCGATGGGGGTCTCAGCAATTTAGGTACAATTTAAACAGAAGTTATACAAGTATAAAGCAGGCCAAATGTAGTCACAGGTAGAATGTGTTTGTCCTATAGAAGGCTGCGGCATACATTTATGTACCTTTTTGGCATCCGACGTGTGCCTGCTTTCCTTTCCTTTAGTATAGAGCTTACATTTACCTCATATAACGTTTTCACCAAACCCCACATTTAACACAGCCGCAAAGTTCTGATCACAGACGGAGAACGCCAGGACAAATGTGCGGGCTCCATCCCAAGAGATTTAGGAGGTTTACTCAACCCATTAAATAAAATCCTATTTTTACATCTCTGGATAAGAACATATTTCCTGTTCTCTTTTTATAGAACTCTTGGCTCCGCCCATGTCGGAGCAGAAAAATATGAACATTGTTTAACAGTTGGGTATGGCAGACCATGCATAGTGGAAACTGGAAAAATGTATCCTATAGTTGCATGGTGTATTTTTGTGTATTGAAATATGTATAAAAATTGGAGTAATGTTCACTCTGTTAATAGAATTCTTCAGTGCAGACGATAAAGAGCAGATACCCCATCCCCAGCCTATATGCATTGCCCATCACCATCACAGATTTTTTTTATTTTTTTTTGCATTCCCCATCACAGGGTTTTACACACTCCCCATCACCATGTCAGGGCTATATGCATTCCCCATCACAGGGCTATATGCATTCCCCATTATCATCACAGGGCTATATGCATTCCCCATTATCATCACAGGGCTATATGCATTCCCCATCTCCATCACAGGGCTATATGCATTCCCCATCCTTATCACAGATTTTTTTTTCTTGCATTCCCCATCACCATCACAGGGCTATATGCATTCCCCATCCTTATCACAGATTTTTTTTTCTTGCATTCCCCATCACCATCACAGGGCTATATGCATTCCCCATCCTTATCACAGATTTTTTTTTCTTGCATTCCCCATCACCATCACAGGACTATATGCATTCCCCATCCCCATCACAGGGCTATATGCATTCCCCATCCTTATCACAGATTTTTTTTTCTTGCATTCCCCATCACCATCACAGGACTATATGCATTCCCCATCCCCATCACAGGGCTATATGCATTCCCCATCCTTATCACAGATTTTTTTTTCTTGCATTCACCATCACAGGACTATATGCATTCCCCATCCCCATCACAGGACTATATGCATTCCCCATCCCCATCACAGGGCTTTTTTTTTGCATTCCACATCACCATCACAGGGTTTTACACACTCACCATCACAGGGCTTTACACACTCCCTATCACCATCACAGGACTGTATGCATTCCCTATCTCCATCACAGGGCTATATGCATTCCCCATCCCTATCAGATTTTTATTTTTTTTTGCATTCCCCATCACAGGACTATATGCATTCCCTATCTCCATCACAGGGTTTTACACACTCCCCATCACCATCACAGGGCTATATGCATTCCCCATCCCCATTCTCGTGTAGTTTTTACTCCTTATAGATCCTTACACAATTCCTTATACCTCACTGAGTCAGTTCAGGTGGTAAAGTCACATCGGGGTCTCTTGTCTGAGAATCACAAGAAAATCATTCATCTTCTTTGTGTCTTTCCAAATTACATGTCTGCTATAATGGTTGGTATAATCTAGGTGCCCGTACATGTAGCAGAATGTGCTGTGTGGCCGGGATCGGTACAGCAAAAACCGCACACTGGAGGAATTTGCCCATCTGTAAGAGACAATACACCGGCGGAGGAGAGACAGATTTATGACTTTTCCAATGCTCTGTTCAGACTCATTCACACAGGGTGATACTTATTGATCCTTATAAAGTGTAATGGAAGCAGACAATGAGACCGCAGTGTGCGCTACACGAATGATTTACACAGCGTTCACAGGGTCATGTATATAAAGACATGCCTATAGGGAAGAGCGCTATAGAAGTCAATTAGATTACTAATATCATTGGACATGTAAAGGTTAGAGAAGGTACCTGTGGCTTTCCGCGATGCTACAGATAGCGCCGGGTCTGCTATGAAGGTTACAGAGAACTTTCCTAAAAACCTATTAAATGTATTCACTGAGGAGGAAAGCAATAGATTGTCAGCGATGCGGAAAGAATACAGCCGGGAAAGGTCTTCATGGTGAGTGCTAAGTACACTGTCATGCTGAAGAAGCTGTAAGGAGAACACATCGCAGCTGTCAGGGCTTTCTGGGAGTTGTAGTTCTTTAACTTACGTGTAGCATTGTAGTGAAAGGAGAAGTGAACATTAGGCAATGGTTGGCAATGCCATATAGACAATGAACATAGCACTGGATGTGCATGTGCAGTAAGCTCCCCTCACCAGGTACAGCTTTACCTTCATTCTCAGGATCGGCAAGGGTCTAACCGGTTCATCCTCCACTGGCAGGTGCAAAGCTATAGAAGGTGCAGAGGGGGCAACTGTACCTGAGGAGGCCCAAGTCTTTCTTACCCATTAGAGGAGCCAGTACTATCAATGAAGCATTACGAGTTCGCATTGAGGCCCCTTAGCATCAATTACGCTTCTGCCCATTGATCAGCTTGTCAGATAGGAATACCCCTTTAAGGCCTCATTCACATTGTAGTGTTTTAAGCTAAAACTAGAAGTGAGTCCAAAAAGAAGCCATGCAAATTTTTTTTCCATCTGTGTTTGTTCCACTCCCTGTTTTGGCTCATGTCACATTTTTCCTCTATGATCAGGGTCATGGTCTTTCTTTCTTCCTTTCTTCTTTGTACTGTACAAACAGGACCACTATTAAGGATCCCTGCCCTGTACACTCTATGGGCAGACAAACTCGCAGCGGGATGGACATCAGCAGCCCGCCCCGTTAACCCCCCGCTGCCCCCCCCCCCCCCCCCCCGAAGGTATACATCACCTGGTCCCCACTCCGGCTTTCTTCGGAGCTCCCAGTGTCTTCACATCCCGCGCAGCCAATCAATGCGCTGCCCCGACAGCGCACTGATTGGCCGAGCGGGACGTGCCAGGAGCCCCGAAGCAAACCGGAGCGTGGAGAAGGTGATGTATATGCTCCAGCGGCAGGGGGTTAATGAAGCGGGCTACTGACATACAGCGGGATGTCCATCCTGCTGCGACTTTGTCTGCCCATAGAGTGTACAGGGCAGGGATTCGCAGTGAAACTCGCTGCGAATTCGCAGTGAAAAATCCGTTGCGTATCCGTTACGTGTGAAGGCACTCTAAAGGGTACTTTGGCAAAAAAAAAAATTTTCAGGCAAGTTGTATTGATTTGTAATTTACTTCTACTAAAAAATCTCCAGTCTTCCAGTACTTTTCAGCTGCTGTATGTTCTGCAGGAAATGGTGTATTCTCTACAGTCTGACACAGTGCTCTCTCCTGCCACCTTTGTCCATGTCAGGTACTGACCAGAGCAGGAGAGGTTCTCTATGGTGATTTTCTCCTGCTCTGGACATTTCCTGACATGGACAGAGGTGGCAGCAGAGAGCACTGTGTCAGACTGAATAGAATACACCACTTTCTACAGGACATACAGCAGCTGATAAATACTGCAAGACTTGAAATTTTGAAATAAAAGTAAATTACAAATCAGGTAAACTTTCAGAAACCAGTTGTTTGAAGGAAAAAAAATACCCTTTAAAATTAGTGGTCCTGCTGTCAGTACAATATATAGAAGATGTAGCTGGAAGCAGAAGACCATGATATTGTAAGTATGGAAAAAAAATATACGATTCTACAGTCACAGGGATTAGGACCAGTTCCATAACCACATCCAGTTCCATTAATAGCCATATATAATGCTAGGAAGCCCGCGTCTGAACTTCTTGAGTGGAGAAAAGTCGGCTTGTTCCTTGCTGTTTAGAGCCGGCCGCTGCTGTGTATACATTTGTACAATGGGGTATTGTGATCTGCAGCGCCTTCTCTTCCCCCCTGAAAATGGAGCCTGATGATGGCAGACAAAGTGTTTATTTCCTGGACGCTGCCGGCTCCATTCTTTTTAGTTAATCTCGCTGATTTCTGTTTCCTCCTTTTTTGTTGCAGAAAAAATAGAAATAACAAACACAGAAAAAACAAACGGAAAACTGGCTGTAATGGTTGCTGACTAGTTCTAGAATCCAACGACTAGAAGAGAGTCTTCTATAGGCGCTCCCTTATGTCAGGCAAGGTTAGATGATTGATGGATAGGATTCATAGGAGACGGGTGATACGTGATATTGAGTTCTGGTGAACCCATCATAGGAAATGTCTACAGGTTTTATATTGGAGCGCAGATCCAGAACTTGTGGAATGACAGCATAGGCCTTGGTAGGGTATGCCTTGGACAGAAGAATCCGTCATATGAACATAGCCTTAAAGAGGTTCTCCAGGGTTAGAAGAAACATGGCGGCTTTTTACTACAAATAGCGTCAGCTCAGTTCCACTGAAGTGGATAGAGTCGAGTTGTTATACCACAAGTCACCTGATGACACAAGTATGATGACCTGATGACAGGGGTGGCACTGCTTTTGGAAGTAGGTAGAAATCCCATTTCTGATCCTGGATAAACCCTTTAAGTATGAAGCCAGTTTCAACCTTAGCCATGGGAGAACAAATTATGGATTTTTTCCCCCCAAAATTCTCAGATTTCTATAAGATTTAAAGTGAATTTATCACCTAGACTTTTTAGTGATCTGAGCCACATAAGGAATAGAGATTAGCGAACCTGGAGCATGCTGGAGTCCATCCGAACCCGAATGTTCGGCATTTGATTAGCGGTGGCTGCTGAAGTTGGCTGTATCCATGTTTTCCAGCAGCCCCAGCTAATCAAATGCCGATCGCTCGGGTTGGGGTGGAGTCGAACCCGAACCCGGTTCGCTCATGTCTAATAAGGAAACATGTTCTTTTTAAAATCTGTTTCTGTTTTATAATAGTAATTTTTTAATTTAATGTAATTTATTATGGAGGCAGCCATCTTGCCTGAGCTTCCTTTAACTTCATTTAGAGATATGCTTTACAGTAAGCCTTATAGATATAAACACAGTGGTCTAGAGAGACCCTATTCACATGAATGGGGGTGGTTTCTAGGCATGCTGTGTGACCTCTGTAGCAGGGAGGAGTAGGAGGCTGAGCGCTAGAAGACTAGCATGCATTTGCGGCCAGTTCCCCTTTTGGTTATAGGGCTTCTGAACATCACATGTAGCTGAGTTTACGCGCAGTAATTACGCGCATTCCGGCAAAATTATTTTTCTTTTAAATCTGCTGGTATAAGAAAGTTATACAGATTTGTAATTTACTTCTTTTTCAGAATCTCACATCTTCCAGTACTTATCAGCTGCTGTATGTCCTGCATGAAGTGCTTTATTATTTCTAGTCTGACACAGTGCTCTCTGCTGCCACCTCTGTCCATGTCAGGAACTGCCCAGAGCAGTAGAGGTTTTCTATGGGGATTTGCTGCTGCTCTGGGCAGTTCCTGACATGGACAGAGGTGGCAGCAGAGAGCACTGTGTCAGACTGGAAAAAATACACCACTTCCTGCAGGACATACAGCAGCTGATAAGTACTGGAATATTTAAATTACAAATGTATGTAACTTTCTGACACCAGTTGATCTGAAAGAAAGAAAAAATCAGTGGAGTGCCCCTTTAATGCTGTAACCTTTGAGGCATTAAGTGACTGTAGAAAAGGTTTCTGAAGGTCATTACCAGGTAGAATGACCAATGAGTGACCTGTGATGTCCCAGCTGATCCCGCTGATCATTAGAGCTGTACTTTCTTCCATATAGGGTTGTACAATGTGGGAGGATATAACATCTCGGCTTCTCCTAATTACATTCCAGGAAATTAATGCAGTGTAAAGATTCATTCACAAAGCGTTACACATTAACCAGGATCCCACTGGAGTCTACCGATGTGATACTACGAGGAAGAGTTTATACACTCCTAACAGGACTGCGACTAGGTTCCCACCATGTTTCTCTATGTGCATTTTGGCATGTATTCAGAGTATGCAAAAACACATGCAACGCACTTCTTGGCCTAGTTCACACTGTGAACTGCCACACATATAATGTTGCAGATGTATTGTATCTGGATAAGCAGCATGTCATCTATTAGGCCATGTTCGCACAACGTAAGTTCTGTGGGAATCACGGCCGTTGTTACAACGGCCGTATTTGGTACGGAACTTACATAGTGCTGCCTTTTGAGGGAATCCCTCACATAGTATACATTCCGTCCGGGATCTCTAGCGGCGCAGTAGAAAACTTACATGTCAGTTTTCTGCGGCCGCTATTCAGTGAATAGCGGCCGCAGAAAACCATATCCGTGCACTCTATGGAGCGAGCAGCTCTAGCCGCATGCCCCATTGTGTGCAGTGGGGAGTTCTGATCAGAACTCAGCAGCGCTAGAGATCATCTGGATGGTACCGCAGCACCAGCCAGGATGATCTTATCTGAAACCGGCCGTTCCTTGACCCTGCCGGGTCACGGAACGGCCAGTCGCATGCTACATGTGAACATAGCCTTAGGGCCCTATCCCACCGGACGATAATCGTTTGCATAATCGTTAACGATCTCAAACGACCGCTATTGTGAAAGACCTGAAAACGTTCACTCATTTCCATGGAACGATAATCGTTACTTATGATCGTAATTGCGATAGTTTTTCTTCGCTATTTATTCGCTATTGCGTTCGTATCTATTGCGAACGACCGAACGGCATCTTATTCAATGCGAACGTTTTGCGAACGAGCAACGATAAAAATAGGTCCCGGTCTTATAAAGCGATCAACGATTTCTCGTTCGGTCGTTAATCGTTAACTGCATTTCAACCGAACAATTATCGTTTAGATTCGAACGATTTAACGATAATCTGAACGATAATCGTCTGGTGGAATAGGGCCCTTAGTGTGTATGCTTTGCAGAAAACACTGGGCACGCAGGATGCAGATTTAGCCCCATTGATGCTCGTCTGCATCCAAAACTGCAACCAAATGAAATCCAGAAACCCTACAGTAGCTTTGGCCGTCTGTCTGATATTTCACAGCGTATTAAAGGGGTCATCCCCTAATAAATGATGGCCAACGTAATCCACTCTAGGTCACTGGGGGCTCAGCCATTAGTACTCGGTATATTATATCATGACGAGTTGTCCTGTCTGGCTGAGCTATGAGCTGACACCTCTGTATTAGCCTATATGTAATATATATGTGATATACACTGAGCTGTAATACTTACCAACAGATTCTGTCAGCAGGTTTTATCAAAGAGCAGACGTCCGGGTATGATGAAAGCTTTAGGGTTAGGTAAGCTGACAGCCATAGGAAAACTACATCTGTTATTATATTAACTCTGACAAGTCAATGAGAAGAGTTACACACAGTGCACTGGATTCTAGAGGGAGGAGAGGGATGAACAACAGACTGCTGCTGGAAAAACTGCACCCTTACTGCCCTGTGTGAGTAAGGCCTAAAAAGGTCAATGTGATGAGGACGCCCACAGCCCTCTGGGAACTGTTAGCACCACCCGAAAACTGACATTCTCCTTGTGGTCGGAGATTTTAGCTATCTCGTTCCCCCACTAAGGGCTGGACACACTTAGGATGTTATGCTGCAAAATAAGCCGCACTGAAGAGTGTTGCTCCCCTGTGGCTGCCATCAAAAACTTTTGGTGCAATCTTGTAAATATTTGTGAAACTTACTAAGCTTTTTATGACAAACATAGGCCATTTGATAAATGTGATGTACAACCAGCATAACAGTATGAAAAATCACTTGAAGGGGTTATCCGGCTATGCAAAACAATAGCTATTGATCATCTGGGGGTGAGAGGGGGGGGGGTCTGCCGAAGACCCCATAGGAGGAAACCGAGGGAATGCGGAAAGGTAAGTATAGTTTTTCTTGCCTATGCTATATTTGAGCAATAAAACAAGTTTTATTCATACCTAATTCCGGACAAAGAATTTAAAAAAAAAAAAAAATACTCACCCCCCACCAGGGCTGTATTACCAGCTGCTGCTGCCCTAGGCACTGCACCTGCAGACACACCATCTTCACGCACCAATTAGCATCATGATTTTCTAGTTTCTGATCATCATATTGATATCTGATCAGAGTTAGGCCACGTTCCCACATTTACTGTACGTCACCACATGCAGCCGAAACCAGACCCTCATGCGGTAACCAATAGGCGTATGGCCACTAATCATGGCCACTAATCCTGGTAACAGCGCATGACTACTGGGGAAAAAAATGGGAGCCCTATACCGCCATACTGTGACTGGATAACCCTGCCATACCAGACATGACCAATACCACCATACCCCCCACCCCCCTTAAAAAGACACCAGATTTACTGACAAGTCTGAATGGGAGGTGGAGGAGTAAAAAAAATGAAAACAAAAAAAAGTTGTTTCCTGCTCCCTGGTGCTGCCCCCCTGAAAGGTGCTGCCCTAGGCACTGGACCACGGGTTCTTGGTGGTAAATAAGACCCTGCCCCCCACAACCCACTGCTGCTGTGACCTGTCCCCACTGATCAGCCCTTTCTGCTTTCATCTTGATATACAGGAAATGCACCTTCAGCCGGTCAGTGGTTGTTGTTATGACCCCACCTCAGCTAGTGTATGGCATTTCCTGTGTGTAAAGACAAAAGCAGAAATCACCAATCAGTGTTGACCAGGCACCGCCAACACCACAGCAACGGGGGGAGGGGCAGGTGAGTACCAAACATTGTCTTCTTTTTATACCAGCTTAAGTGGTGCCAGGAATCCCCAAAATAGAAATAGTTTATTAGGTGTGTAATCATTGTTTATTTTACTACAAATATATATATATAATATATAATAATTTTTTTTTTTTTTTTTTTGTGACAAAGCCGCTTTGGCAAAGAAAAACTATTTTAGTGATGCTGTACTAGTATTCCTTGCATGTTCTAAGGTTACGCTACTCTCCCATTGCTTATGTTTGTGTATAACAGTTAGCTTTGTGGAGCATAAAGGATGTGCGGTCCATCGGGTACGTGGTGTAGTAACCGGTGCAGAGGGGGCAGGTATCAGAGCTGGGAACGCTCAGTGTTAAGTGATCCTCTGCAGACTGCTTCCTCCATGGGGAGAAAATAACAAGGTCATTCACTGCTGGGCTCTCGGCTGGGGACAGAGAAGCTGGCTTATCTATTAGTAACAATGTCATATCGAATAAAGTAAAAGTAATAGCTCTTTTATAATAGTCTAGTGTTTTGCACCTAGGCTAGAGCCTTCTCATTGCCTGGGAGCCAATAAACTAGTCAAATGCTTTGATGGAGATCACTATATCTGTCCACTATCCAGTGTCATGAAAACTGGGTTTGTATACATCAGAAAAACTCTTTGCTGGTATCTCGATGTATACTGGCAAATAGATATTGATAGATCAATATATACCAGAACATATCCCCTTGTTATAACCCCTCAGGAACCCAACGACGTGCCCTGAAAACATGATGTGACTGAGGCCTTGTGTTTTACTACTCCACTACCTGGCTATTGACTAAGGATATAGCTTTTTTACATCCCTGATACAATAAGAAGTCTTTATGTCAGGGGTGTCAAACTCACGGCCCAGTTGTATTTACCGAGAATGCATTAAAGAAGAAGTCTAGTGGGGAAGTAAAAAAATTATTAAGGGCAGTGGATGGGAGAAAATAAAAAAATACACTATGCTTACCACTCCCGGAGTCTGC
Organism: Dendropsophus ebraccatus; assembly: GCF_027789765.1. Taxonomy (NCBI): domain Eukaryota; kingdom Metazoa; phylum Chordata; class Amphibia; order Anura; family Hylidae; genus Dendropsophus; species Dendropsophus ebraccatus. The sequence continues at coordinate 17,084,159 of NC_091466.1, read as the reverse complement.
GCTGTGCTGCATCACGTAGCTACAGTTAGTCACCTGTCCTGGGGCCAATGGAGAGCCGCGTCCCGCTCCTGGACCCTGCTGGCTGTTTTCTGAACTCCCAGCCGGCTACGTCACGACGCGGCTGACAGATACCCCCGCTTAGCCAGTCAGTGACTGGGGCAGAACGCCGCTGCAGTTAATGATTGGCTGAGCAAGCTAAGTCCCTCCCATCTGTAACGTGGAACCTGGGTTGTGATGTATCTGGAACTGGGGAGAAAATGACAGCCGGCAGGGTCTGGGAGCTCTGTGATGTGGCACAGCGGTAAGCATAGCTTGTTTCCCCCCCACCCCCTGCCCTTAATGATTTATACTTCCTCGCCAGACTTCTTTTCTAAAGGAGTCCGGGGTCAACCTTATTTTTCAAAAGAGTTGCGGAGGAGGTGGCTGAACATAACATCATGCACCTATCTCCTCAGCTGGGGTCCATTTTCCTTTGCTCCATTTCCCGCGCCCCCGCCTGCTTCCTGGTGCAACTCTCTGCATTTTATTACTGGTGGTTGAAGAAGTTAGGGTGTTATTACACGGGCCAAAGGGGGCCTGATAATAACTGTAAATGAGTGCCGATCTGCTAGATCTGCACTTCTTTACTGGGGCTATTACACGACCCGATTATCGTTTAACAAGGGCTGCATGGACATTGTTACCGATGTCTTTGCAGCCCTTGCTTAAACTGCATACATTACCTATCCATGGTCCAGGGCTCCTCTTGCTGTCTTCTTCTCCCCGGGTCTCGCGCGCTCCAGCTTCAGAGCGGCCTGTCTCAGCTGACAGGCCGCTCAGCCAATCACTGGCCGCGGTGGTCCTGGTCAGTGATTGGCTGAGCGGCCTGTCAGCTAAGACAGGCCGCTCTGAAGCTGGAGCACGTGGGACCCAGGGAGAAAAAGACCGCAAGAGGAGCCCTGCAGCCTGGATAGGTAATGTAAATCGTCAGCCACCAGTCGCGCACCGCTATTACACGTAGCGATGGGCGGTTGGCGCTCTACAATTATAGGTTCAAACCTATATTAACGATCAGCCCATCGGCTGATCATTGTATTTATTACATAGAGCGATAATTAGCTGAATAAGGGCCGATTTGGCCGATTATCACTCCATGGAATAGGCTCCTTAGATGCAGCCCTACGGCTGCCTGAAAAACATCAATACAGCCATAGGTCTATGGCTGTATCCATATTGTTTCTGGACTCCCTAGGGCTGCATCCAACTTCAACCACCGGTAATCCTAGCGTTTGGACAAACCAGAGCGTGTTCGAGGTCCCCTCATCTCTAATAGAGAACCAAGGACTCTGTTAATGGAATGGTTAATTCTTTATAATTCACATGAGAGGGGTCTTTGTTGAGGTTTAGCATGGAGGCTGGCGGTATCAGTTGCAGCCATTTCCACAGCTGTTCATGGAAAAGCCGCCTGTTCCATCACACGTGTTATCTAGAGGCAACACAGGCGCTGCTTCCACCAAACTAAGCAAAACATTATAAAGCTTATCACCGTGGACACAATAAATATTCATTCTGTTTCTCCAATCTATAAAATAACAGAATCTGCCGGGCATAGACTGTAGATAAAGGCTCACAGATGCCACCATGTTTTTCCCTTGCAGTGAGCATGGTCCATATACGTGCAGTAAGCATCGCAGCATACACGTTTATGGGAGAATGGATGACGGCCATATCACTGCATGGAATCAATTGTAAGGGCCCTATTCCACTTGACGATTATCGTGCGAAAAATCGTTATATCGTTTGATTTTAAACGATAATCGTTCTATGTATTTGCAGGCAATGATCAAAAATCGTTTATGTCGTTGATCATTAATTTGGATCTGAACCTAAAATTATCGTTAATCGTTCGTTGTAATTTCACATTCATTCGCTCAAGTTCCGCATTTGTTCACCAATCGTTCAGTGTAATTGTACATGGTTCATTGTTTTGCTGGGATCAGAAGGAATAAATGATCATAGTAGCGATCGCAATCGTAACTAACTACCATCGTTCTGTGTAATATGGTGAACGATTTCAGTTTAACGATAAACAATCTCGTTTGCGATCGTTTATTGTTAGTCGTTAATTGTTAAAAATCATTCCGTGTAATGGGACCCTAAGTCTGTGGACCAAGAAGGAAGAGGAGCAAAACAGAGAGAGAGTAGCGCTCAGCCGAGTGCTTCTCTTGGCTCGTTGTAGCAATTTGTAAGGGTCTAAACACTCAGACCCCAATCTATTATAACTTTTGACGTGTAAATTCTTTTCTTAAAGGACAGGTCCCACCAAATTTAAAAAGGGGAGAAAGGCAAGGGGGTGTGGAAAAATAATAAACAACCTAAACTCACCTGTCCCTGTGCCTCCCGGTTCCTGCTGACCGCCCCTGGAATTCATTTTTTTCTGGAAACCAGGCACGTCATGTACATGGCTTTTCCAGCTGTAATGTCACGGCCCAGCTGATCGATTGCCTGCTCAGCCTATCAGTGACTGGGGCGGTGTCATGTCCTGTCCTGCCCCGGTCACTGATTGGTTGAGCGGGCAGTCACTGAGCCAGGTATGTGACATTGCAGCTGGGAGAGCTGCAGGACATCAGCGACTGTCATCGGAATCAGAAGTGGTGCTACAGGTAATTTTAGTTTTTTGTTTTTTTTCCCCCGCACCCCCCCCTAAGCTTCCTGACTTTTTTTTTTAATTTGGTGGGACTTCTCCTTTAAAGGGGTACTCCGGCCCGGCCGTATTTATCAGATATGGCCGGGGAGGGGGTGGTTATGGATGGTGGAGGTCACTTACCTCTCCGGTTCCAGCGCCGGGTCCCGGATCGTGGCGCCCCGTACCCCCATTCCACTACGGCCACTGAATGGCTGAGCTGCCCGGAGGCGTCACGGCCGGCCGGAGTACCCCTTTAATAACAAGAACTCCTTCTTTTCAAAGAAAAAAAATTAACTTTATATTAAAATAATAAGCACTAATCATTTAATTTTGCTCCTATTTATATTGTATTGTGGTCATTCTGTTTCTCTTTTGCTTGGTTTTACCTTGGCCATTGTTAAGTTGGTTCCAGCTTATGTAAATCTGCCTTTCCGCTGCACTAGACGCCCCGGTTAGTGGATGATAATGGCTCCTATTGTGACAACGCTTATCCCAGAGTTTCCACCACATTCTGAGTGACAGATAAGAGACATGACGTCAGGAGGCCCAGTGGGTCTGATACATGAGTATACAGTCAGCGGGAGCCAGATAACAGCACAATTCACACAGTGGGATCAGCTAACCTCTTCTGCTGACATTTCCATGTACAGACTTTCTTGGGTGGCCACTTTGTACACAGAGTCCACTTACGCGGAGGCATTTTCACTGTCACATACATTGTCAAATAGATTCAGCTATTGCTTCTCATTTACTAGCATACAAACTTACTATTATAGGGTTATTTCCATCTCCACTAACATAGTTCTACTTGTAGGACTCGTCAGGGTAAAATATTTCAGCAAATACAATCATTTAGGAAACTCTTCTCCTTCTCCTCATATGCTGCTCTTTTCCTCCCATTGACAGCTCATTGTCTGGGTCACCACTCTAAAAGCAGTAATCTGGCTGGTGTATACCATATATAGCTATAATGTAGATGTATAGAAGCATATTGTATATATACAATCTGCTTTTAGAGCAGAGTGGTTGTCGTTAACCTAGACCAGGGATGGGAAACCTTCGGCCCTCCAGCTGTTGCAAAACCACAATTCCCATCAGGCCTGGACAGCCAAAGCCGAGGCGTTTAGACCTTAGACCTTGAAATTACCAGGACTGCTACGTATCTGAATAAAGTTGACAAAAATGGATGGATTAAACCAAAATGATTGTTCAATGGGTGAAAATGAAGAACGAACGATCGTTTTTGGCGACTGATGACAGAACTGTTGTCGTATGGAAAAGTTTAAAGGGGTTATCCAGTGCTACCAAAACATGGCCACTTTCTTTCAGCGACAACACGACCCTTGTCTCCAGTTCAGGTGCGGTTTGCAATTAAAGGGGTTATCCAGCGCAACAAAAACATGGCCACTTTTCCCCCACTGTTGTCTCCAAATTGGGTGGAGTTTTGAAACTCTGTTCCATTGAAGTAAATGGAGCTTAATTGCAAACCACACCTGAACTGGAGACAACAGTAGGGGGAAAAGTGGCCATGTTTTTGTAGTGCTGGATAACCCCTTTAAGCTCTATTCACTTCAATGGAACTGAGCAGAAAAACCCTACCCAAGTTGGAGACAAGAGTAGATAGTTTGTTCAGGAAAGGTTTCTCGAGAGACGGTTCATCCTTTGCCCATTGTCACCCATCACTTATTGACTCCCGCTAGTGACCTGACTAGAAGGCGTGGGATGGCTGGTTATTTCCTTGTAGTGATACGTTCACGTTCTCTCGCCATCTCACTAGAGAATAGGCCTTGCCATGTACCGGTAATTACTTTTACAAGAAGGAAATTGAATTATGTAACTACTGGTTTCCATTTAGAGCCGAGATCCTATTAGATTAACATGTTAATAATTCAGGCCACTCTGCCCTTTTCAACCCTTAAATTGCTAATAGAATTGTACATCTTACATAATATATATATTTTTTTAAATGTTTTTAAGGGCACTGCGAATACAAAGGGCATCGATACAAGCAGGGTAAAATAATTTGAAATGACCTTAAATTGGTTTTAAGCACAAAAATGATTTCTTAAGTCTCAGAGAGTCGTAAGAGTCATTTTGATGTTTTGATGGTTCTAAGAGAAACACTCCGGGGAAACTGTATGTTCAGCACTGCCCTCCTTCTTCCCCACAGCATCTTTCTGAGTTTCCTTCCCATCGCCATCCTTCAGATCTTCGTATTTAGTTGCGTACTGTAGCCATGGCAACCAGCAGCCAAAGACATCACCATAAGCAGAATATTTCAAGGGGAACTATCAGCAGGTTAGACGAATCTAACCTGCTGATAGCCCCCTATTGCACAGGAGACGCCGAGGAGGAAGGTATGTCTCTTACCTTTATTCAGCGCCATTCTGGTGCGGTTAGTAGTCCAGCAATACTGTTAGGAGCACCGCCACGCCTCCATATCGATGATTCAGTCCGCTCCATTGATTATTAGAAAGGGGCGGATCGGCACTGTTTGGGCGGGGCAGTACTCCTAATGGTCCCCAGTGTTCCTAACAGTCTTACCAGACCGTGGAGCAAACTACTAACTGCCCCAGAATGTCACTGAGGAGGAAGGTAAGACACACACCTTCATCCTTGGCGCCTCCTGTGAATCTATCAGTAGGTTAGATTCGTCTAACCTGCTGATAGTTCCCCTTTAAAGACGCACTTTAGTTTTGTTTTGTCCATATAATGGGAACTCGCCATCACTAATCCAGCAGTGCCATCTGTTTCATTCCAGCTCAGTTTATTCCATACACTTCATTACTGTAACTGTCACTCAGACCCCCAAACATGGCTTCATGAGTCCCAGGAAGTGTTCTGTTCTGGGCCAGCTGACTTTCTATCAACTACAGGATGACATCTCCTATCCGATCCCCCTTGATAACCCCGAGACTCCTCCCCTCTCTGCCTACTGTATCTGTATACTGCACATTCTATATAGGATCCGGATATATATTAAAGGAGAAGTCCTTTGCATAATCGGGCAGGGGAGAACATAACAATCTAACATTGCTTACCTCTCCCTGTGCCTGAGATCTGCCATCTGACAGGCTCCGGGACCACCGCTGGAGGCTATTTCCCCCTAGTTTTGATGACATAACTCGGGAGAAAATGCCCGTCCCGGCTGATGCACATCAACCGGGTTATGACGTTGGCTCTGCAGGAGATTCCAGAGCCCGGCGGGGGTCCTATAGCGGCAATCCAATGCTGGAGAGGCACATAGAGGAGTTAGTCTGGATAGTTTGTTTGTTCCCCCTGCCCCTGTAGTTTGCCATTTTTTTTCTTGTGCCCAGACTTCTCCTTTGTAGTGTCACTGTTGTTTGTAAAAACTTTTCACATGTCATAGAGACATGTCAAAAGATTTGATCAATCCGGGTCTGAGTGTTCACACCTGTACCAGTGCTCTCCCACTGTTGGTCTCATAGTGTAAGGGCCCTATTACACCAACAGATCTGACAGATTTTTTTGAGCCAAAGCCAGGAATGGACTATAAACAGAGAACAGGTCATAAAGGAAAGACTGAGGGCCCTATTACACCAACAGATTATCTGACAGATTTTTGTAAGCCAAAGCCAGAAGTGGATTTGAAAAGACAAGGACCTGTTCTCTGTTTATAGTCCATTCCTTGCTTTGGCTCAAAAAAATCTGTCAGATAATCTGTTGGTGTAATAGTACCCTAAGGGTGCTATTTCACGGGCCGATGGGGGCCCGATCAACTATGTAAACGAGCGCCGATCTGCTAGATCGGCGCTCGTTTACTGGGCCTATTCCACGACCTGATGATCGTTGGGCGAGGGCTGCAGGGACATCGTTACCGATGTCCTTGCAGCATACATTACCTGGCAGGACTTCTCCTCCGCTCTGTCTTCCTCCCCGGGTCCCGTGGCACAGCATCACTGAAGGTCCTGGCCTGTGATTGGCTGAGCGGTCTGACAGCTCAGTCAGGCCGCTCTGGAGCTGCTGATGCTGTGTTGCGGGACCCGGGAAGGAAGACGGAGCGCAGGAGAAGTCCTGCCAGGTAATTTATGGTGCTTCTCAAATTGTCGGTCGCCCGCCGTGCACCACTATTCCACCGTAGCGATGCGCGATGGTGGACCGATGATTTTAGGTCTGGCCCTAAATAAATGATCAGCCGATGACACAATCATTGGCTGATCGTTTTCTCTACTCCACCGAGCTATAATTGGCCGAATGGGGCCGATTCCGCCGACAATCACTCCCGTGGAATAGGCCCCTAAGTCTATGGAGCCTGGACTATGCTGCCACGTGGTCCTCTTCCCCCTCGTTCTCACAATTGTTACGGGTCTGAACACTCAGGCCTGGACCAAACGATCAAAGCTTTTGACAAGTTGCTATATTCTCTAATGCATTGGTTTGTACCCCAGACACAATAGTATGGTAAAGAAGCCAATAATCCCTCTGTTTACAGGCAGCAATGTAGCTTGGTGCAAGAGCGGAGAAGAAACAGAGGACATGTGTGGCACGGTATAGCAGCAGCCAGTGGCAAGGAGCCGCCCTGCACGTTGGCACCCGCACAGATGCACTGATGATTGTCTCCTCGCTAGTGAATTGGCAGACGTCCTCAATGTTGAGTGCAGATTTGCTATTGTACTTGGCTACGGGATGAGGCTTATAGGACACGTCTTAATAGAGAAGCAGCTCCTTAAGCGTGGGAGATATCTTGGAGTTTGTCCTATTTATTTCATGAATTCAATAGCTTCAGTCGTGGATGTTCCCATGTGGCACCACTGTTCTAATGATGGCACCATCAGAGGATTGTGGGTAATCTGTCTATGCCAAAACAACAGCAAGATCAGAAATAAATCTTTCATGCGCCTAGTGAGATGATTCTTGGGTATATAATGTAGGGACTCTGTCTGTGGTCCCTGCTAGTCCCCGTACAGTCACTCTATCAGCGGTGTTTCCTGTAATTGTTGAGGGTGATGTCACCACACTTGGGAATCATCTGTGACTGGGTTTCCAGATGGACATCCGATTACTATTTCTATATGAGATGAGGGTCTCACAGGTCGCACGGGTTCTAAGGTTGGGTCCGCAGCTGCATCACAGACAACAATGGAGCAAACCAGATGATATTCTCTATAAGGACTATGCTATGGGCAGATCATTTACCATGAAGGCGCCCTGCACACTGCAGACTGGTTATAAGGGCTTTGCTTCGTTCATTGTTGGATTTATTTTTAGCATAGGATCTGTTTCCCTTTTTCCTGCATATATAGCACCACCTTATTCTGCAGTGCTGTACGCAGAGTATTATAGCTCACATGTGTCCCTGACCCCAATGCAGCTCGTAATGTAAGTGAGTGGGATGTCATCTGGCATCCTGGACCTCAGACGTCAGTGTAGCAGGGGGCCAATGCCTCCTATCCCCATGAGAATAGAAAAATATTGATTAGAATATAGGGCGAGTTGTCTATGCTAATGCAAAGCAAAGTGGAGCAGCTGTCCATAGGAACCAAGCAGATCCCTTGCTTTTACTTTAAAAGGACCTTTGGTACATTAGAGACAGATGAGTTACTCCTTCACTTTTCCCTTGCTTTATTTTTATAAAATTTCCTCTCTCATCAGTGACAGGCCATTCAGCCAATCATGGACAGCAACATATCAAAACCTATTTTTGAGTGGAATACCCCTTTAAGGATTTTATGACTACGATGCCTGGAGTAATTACATAATGTAAAAGGTTTTGTATAATTATTTTACATATTTTAGTGGACACCTTGAGTTAAAACATTGCACTCATTTTCGTTCTACAATCATCCCTTCATGCATTTTTAAAGGGGTAATCCAGTGCTACAAAAACATGGCCACTTTCTTTCAGAGACAACATGACTCTTGTCTCCAGGTCAGGTGCGGTTTGCAATTAAAGGGTTTATCCAGCGCTACAAAAACATGGCCACTTTTCCCCCTACTATTGTCTCCAGTTCAGGTGTGGTTTGCAATTAAAGGGGTGCTCCAGCGTGGGGGCACTTTTTTGGGGGGACCAAGGAGGAGGTGGCTGAAATAAAAGACGTCCACTTACCTCCCCGGTTCCAGCGGCGGGTCCCGCATCACGGCGCTCCGGTCCCCGGCCGCTTCCGGGTGTCTGACGCGCCCGAGACGCTACGTCTGAGGGCCGCTCAGCCACTCAGTAAAGGAGGCGGGATCCGAGCGGACTTCAAACGGATCCCGCCTCCTTCACTGAGTGGCTGAGCGGACCTGAGACGCCATGTCTCGGGCCCGCGTCAGACACCCGGAAGCACCCGGGCACCGGAGCACCGTGATGCGGGACCCGCTGCTGGAACCGGGGAGGTAAGTGGACGTCTTTTATTTCAGCCACCTCCTCCCCAGTCCCCCCAAAAAGTGCCCCCCCCCCGCCGGAGCACCCCTTTAAGCTCCATTTACTTAAATGGAACTGCGTTTCCAAAACCCCACCCAAACTGGAGACAACAGTAGGGGGAAAAGTGGCCATGTTTTCGTAGAGCTGGATAACCCCTTTAAGCTTCATTCACTTCAATGGAACTGAGCAGCAAAACCCATCCAAAGCTGGAGGCAAGAGTGGTGCTGTCTCTGGAAGCAAGTGGCCATGTTTTTGTAGCGCTGGATAACCCCTTTAACCTTCTAGAGTTTGCAACTTTCTCCTAGTTTCAGACGTCTCTCATGTGAGCATGTCCCTTCTGGTAAGATATGTGGAACGTGAAGAATCTGTGTCCAGGATGCTGCTGCCTTCACAGCTTCATTCCTTTACGGCTGATTTCCCTTTTACAGTCCATGAGAACCCCCCCACTCCCACTCAGGTTGCTGTGGGAGGCCTTCTCTTTCTGTACACTGATACACAGCCTCTGTGATTCAGCCCATCCCTGTGCAGACTGTTATGTGTTCTTTCCACCACATTAACCACCCGTGTGATCTCCCCTTCCTGAAGACTTAGATGCTTTTCTCCTTCTCCATTCTCTGATCTGCTGTGTACAATCTGCTCCCCCTAACACTATTTTTTTAAAGACAGCCTGTTAGTTAAAGGAGAAGTCCTGCAAAATTAAAAAAATGGAGGAAGGCAGGAGGATGCGTGAAAAAAAATTAAGTAAATTTACCCGATCTTGTGCCCTGTAGCATTGCTTTCGGGTCTTGCTGACAGCCGTCGGTGACCTGCTGCTTTTTCAGCTGCAACGTGAGTGATTGCCCGCTCAGCTAATTATTGCTCGTTTAGCCAATAAGTTACTAGGGCAGGACACCGCCTCCGTCACTGATTGGCTGAGCGAGCAATGGCTCAACCGGGGCATGACGTTGCAGTCGGAAGAGCCAGGTACGTGATGTACCCGAGAGTAGCACTACAGAGGCACAGGGATGGATGCGTTTTCTTTGTTTATTACTTTCCCACACCCCTCTGCTTTCCTCCCTGTTTTGAATTCCGCAAGACCGCCCCATAATATAGTGACATACGCTTAGGCTGTGTGCACAAATTCAGTATTTTTTTATTCACCCATACAATCTGCTAAAAATTATGGATTGGGCATATGTATTGCATCCATAGTGCATCCGTATTTCTGCAAATCCTTTTTTTTTCTTCAATATGTCAATTATAACTCATGGTATTTTTTTATGGAAATGCTACTGAGTTAGTAAACTGAATTGTTCCCTTTACCATCCGGAGAAGGGAGGGGACGGCAGAGAAAAGCAATATGCCTTTAAGTAGCAGCACAGACAGCTATGTGACAGAGTTGCGCAGACTCTACAGCAACAAAACAGTAGAAAATTTCAAGTAAAGGCAATTCAGGCTAAGTTCACACCACCATTATTTTTTGTATTCAGCTCCACCGGAAAAGCAAAAATAATAACTGTGAATGACCCTTAGTATGTCAGACACCAGTGGCACCCCTGGCACTCCCTTGACTTTAGTCGGGTTTTTGGTTTCCGTCATGGTGTTTTACTACAGTAAATAGTGCTGAATCTACAATGGAGAACATGTGAAGTAGATATGAAGCTAGAATTAGAAAGTCATTAAAGGGGTACTCCAGCAAACATTTTTTTTTTTCCAAATCAAGTGGTGCCAGAAAGTACCAGAGATTTGTAATTTACTTCAATAAAAAAATCTCAGCTGCTGTATGTTCTGCAGGAAGTGGTGTCTGAAGAGCAGGAGAGACTTTCTATGGGGATCTGCTACTGCTCTGGACAGTTCCTGACATGAACAGAGGTGGCAGCAGAGAGCACTGTGTCAGACTGGAAAGAATACACCACTTCCTGTAGGACATACAGCAGCTGATACGTACTGGAAGACTGGAGATTTTTTAATAGAATAAATCTTCGCTGAAGTACTCCTTTAAATGTTACATTTTAGTAAATGAAAAATACATAAATTCTGTGCAAACATGTCCATAGCCTTTAATGGAAGATCTGGCTCTGTACATTGAATGATTGCATTCCAGGAATTTTCTTGGAGAATTGTTGATGTCTTGAAAATATCAGACTTCTTGAGAATCCCTTAAATAATAACGGTTTGGGTATATAGTGTCTGTGACAAATTATGTACATCAGTCCGTGTCCACTAGATCTGTCCTGCTGTATGAGAGCAGCGACGTCCTGATATGTGGTCCACTAGATATGTCCTGCTGTATGAGGGCACAGACGTCCTGATATGTCGTCCACTAGATCCTGTCCTGCTGTATGAGGGCAGCGACGTCCTGATATGTCGTCCACTAGATCTGTCCTGCTGTATGAGGGCAGCGACGTCCTGATATGTCGTCCACTACATGTGTCCTGCTGTATGAGTGCAGCGACGTCCTCATATGTCGTCCACTATATCTCTCCTGCTGTATGAGGGCAGCGACGTCCTGATATGTGGTCCACTAGATCTGTCCTGCTGTATGAGGGCAGCGACGTCCGGATATGTGGTCCACTAGATCTGTCCTGCTGTATGAGGGCAGCGACGTCCTGATATGTGGTCCACTAGATCTGTCCTGCTGTATGAGGGCACAGACGTCCCAACATGTCGTCCACTAGATCTGTCCTGCTGTATGAGGGCACAGACGTCCCAACATGTCGTCCACTAGATCTGTCCTGCTGTATGAGGGCAGCGACGTCCTGATATGTCGTCCACTAGATATGTCCTGCTGTATGAGGGCAGCAACGTCCTGATATGTCGTCCACTAGATCTGTCCTGCTGTATGAGAGCAGCGACGTCCTGATATGTCGTCCACTAGATCTGTCCTGCTGTATGAGGGCAGCGACGTCCCGATATGTCGTCCACTAGATCTGTCCTGCTGTATGAGAGCAGCGACGTCCTGATATGTCGTCCACTAGATCTGTCCTGCTGTATGAGGGCAGCGACGTCCCGATATGTCGTCCACTAGATCTGTCCTGCTGTATGAGGGCAGCGACGTCCCGATATGTCGTCCACTAGATCTGTCCTCCTGTATGAGGGCAGCAACGTTCCAATATGTCGTCCACTAGATATGTCCTCCTGTATGAGGGCAGCAACGTTCCAATATGTCGTCCACTAGATCTGTCCTCCTGTATGAGGGCAGCAACGGTCCAATATGTCGTCCACTAGATATGTCCTACTGTATGAGGGCACAGACATCCTGATATGTCCTGCTGTATGAGGGCACAGATGTCCTGATATGTCCTGCTGTATGAGGGCACAGATGTCCTGATATGTCGTCCACTAGATATGTCCTCCTGTAAGAGGGCAGCGACGTCCTGATATGTCCTGCTGTATGAGGGCACAGACGTCCCGATATGTCGTCCACTATATATGTCCTGCTGTATGAGGGCAGCGACGTCCTGATATGTCCTGCTGTATGAGGGCACAGACGTCCCAATATGTCGTCCACTATATATCTCCTGCTGTATGAAGGCAGCGACATCCTGATATGTCGTCCACTAAATACGTCCTGCTTTATGTCCCAATATGTCGTGATTTCCATAATATTTCCCTTTATTCTAACCTCCCATCTGTTTTTTTCCACAAACTCTCCCAGACTTCCCCTGCAATCCCGACAATGTCTCCTCCAATAGCCGCGCTATGTAATCATTTTGCCCGTCCCTCTCCCTACATATGTCCGTTCCTGCTATTTTTAGCTGCTACATGACCTGAATCGGTCCCTCCAGGGAGAGTCTATAAAGCTGCACTTCTGCTGCTGTAATACTCGCTGTAGCGGAGCACAGACAGGACCGAGGATGGATGGGGGGGGGGGGGGGTGACGTCTGGACCAGTGATTGCAAAAATAGCGAGTTCATTGGCATGCAGCAGGAGTCCGTAAGTGTTCTCGCTGGGATACAGGTTGTACCCATGAATCAGCCGCGCCACGCAAAGAAGATGGGCTGCTATTCAGTTACGGCATTGGCTTTTTTGTTAGCCGGTTACCTATGACATTTGTTACGTAACCGCATTATTCACAGTTCTCTACATTTATTAACCTAGTCACTCTGTTTATGTGCAGAAGTAATACGAGAGCAGAAGGACAGGCGGCGACTATTGGGCCAGTGCTGTGTGGGTGCAGGGAGCCGAGGCGTGGGGCTGTGACTACTGTGTGTGTGTGTGTGTGTGTGTGTGTATGTGTGTATGTGTGTATATATATATATATATATATATATATATATATATATATATACTACCACAAATGGCAGCTCAGTTCTGCCTGGGGCAATGAGGTAGCAGATGCAAGGGTCTATGGCTTATATTACTGCATTCCCCTAGAATCTGCAATAAACACAAAGGAGCAGGAAGCACCGTCCATCAGAAAATATTCATCTTTATATAAAGCGCCAGTATATTCCATAGCAGTCCACAATACAGAGGGAACATGAACTCACCGAATCACATAGTACAAAGTAACTAAGCAATGATTCCATCAAGAGGAGTGAGGGCCCTGCTCACAAGAGCTTACAATCTATGAGGAAATAGGAGACACACGAGGAGTGAGGGCACAATCACAAGAGCTTACGTTTATGAGGAAATACAAGACACGAGGACTGAGGGTCCTGATCACAAGAGCTTACAGTCTATGAGGAGAGACACACAAGAGAAGTGAGGGCCCCGATCACAAGAGCTTACAGTCTATAAAGAAATGGGAGACACGAAGAGTGAGGGTCCTGATCACAAGAGCTTACAATCAATGAGGAGAGAGACACGAGTGAGGGTCCTGATCACAAGAGCTTACAGTCTATGAGGAGAGAGACACGAGTGAGGGTCCTGATCACAAGAGCTTACAATCTATGAGGAGAGAGAGACACGAGTGAGGGTCCTGATCACAAGAGCTTACAGTCTATGAGGAGAGAGACACGAGTGAGGGTCCTGATCACAAGAGCTTACAGTCTATGAGGAAATAGGAGACAAGAGGAGTGAGGGTCCTGCTCACAAGAGCTTACAGTCTATGAGGAAATAGGGGGACGCAAGAGGAGTGAGGGCCCCGATCACAAGAGCTTACAATCTATGAGGAGAGACACACAAGAGAAGTGAGGGCCCTAATCACAAGAGCTTACAGTCTATAAGGAAATAGGAGACACAAGAGGAGTGAGGGTCCTGATCACAAGAGCTTACAGTCTATGAGGAAATAAGAGACACAAGAGGAGTGAGGGTCCTGATCACAAGAGCTTACAGTCTATGAGGAAATAGGAGACACAAGAGGAGTGAGGGTCCTGATCACAAGAGCTTACAATCTATGAGGATAGACACACAAGAGAAGTGAGGGCCCCGATCACAAGAGCTTACAGTCTATGAGGAAATAGGAGACACAAGAGGAGTGAGGGCCCCGATCACAAGAGCTTACAGTCTATGAGGAAATAGGAGACACAAGAGGAGTGAGGGTCCTGATCACAAGAGCTTACAATCTATGAGGATAGACACACAAGAGAAGTGAGGGCCCCGATCACAAGAGCTTACAGTCTATGAGGAAATAGGAGACACAAGAGGAGTGAGGGCCCCGATCACAAGAGCTTACAGTCTATGAGGAGAGACACACAAGAGGAGTGAGGGCCCCGATCACAAGAGCTTACAGTCTATGAGGAAATAGGAGACACAAGAGGAGTGAGGGCCCCGATCACAAGAGCTTACAATCTATGAGAAAACAGACACAAGAGCGCCCCTGGTGTACGCCAGCCATATCCCCGGCTCGCCTGATGGGCGGACAGAGGGCGTGGAAAGCTGAAGAGTAGACGTGGCCACCTCCCGCAGCTGATTTATCATTATTTACTCCCATTTGCTTAAATCATGATACAAATCTTGAGAACACTGGGGGGAACTTGTGAGTGAGGGTGATAACTATAAATTGTATTCTGAGCTGAATGGGCAGTGACTCCAGTGACTGGCACAGGGTGGGGTGTAGGGGCTGAAGAGGAAGATGAAATTGGCTGCTACCTTCACAATGGACTGGGGTGGAGAGAGTATGTAGGAAAGAAGAACAAGGCTCATAGTAAGCAAGATGAAAACATACGAGGGCAACTACAAGAATTCTGGTGATTTTCACAGAACTATTCAAATTCTGGAGATGTTTAAAGTGACTGAGTATAGGAAGAGGATGTGAGAACAGCAGCTCTGCAGCCTAGAATGAAGGCCGTCTACAGGAAAACGTGTAAATCTTTGATGGTTTCTAAGCAGAAAGATGCTGGGAATGAGGATGTGTAAGAAGATTTTTATAAATAATTCACCAGCTTTATACCTTCATTGTCACACAGCACAATAGATTTTTCTTAAGAATTGGCTGTAAGAGATGATCCTACACCCTCAGATGTTCCCCATTGAGTTTAATAGGAATCTGTGCTGCAACAAGGATGGGGCATCCGGCCGTGTAACTGGGATTGTAGAGAATCCCAGAGAGTTTTTGCATAGCGGTGATCAGACGGGGTATTGATAAATCTGTCCCCATCCATCCCCACTGCTTCACTGTTTTCTGCTGAATCAGAAGCTGCTGCTGCAGGCCAAACAATAGGAAGCTGGAACAAGCCAGTCCCTGTGTCATTCTGTACTGGGAAGCGGGTGTACAGTACTTGTATGGGGAATATCACCTGATATAAGGTTTATTCCTAACATGACTGTTTAGTTATAACCACAAAACACGCTGACCTGCTATGTATATGATCATCCATAACACTATGGCCACTATTGTGTAGGCTCCGCTCGTACTATGACCCATCAAAGCCTGGACCCCATCAGACCTGTGAAGGTGCCCTGCGGTATCTGACAC
The DNA here is from genome assembly GCF_027789765.1 of Dendropsophus ebraccatus. Lineage (NCBI taxonomy): Eukaryota > Metazoa > Chordata > Amphibia > Anura > Hylidae > Dendropsophus > Dendropsophus ebraccatus. Next base: position 17,068,289 of record NC_091466.1, on the reverse strand, counting down.
CAAGACATGAGCAGCAGATCTTTTAAAGACTCACGGTTGTTTTTTTTTTTAAATTTTTTTGCAGAAATCAATAGTACAGGTGATTTAAGGAAACTTTGTAATTGGGTTTATTAGGCAAATCTGCATTCATAAAGACTTTCCCCAGGTCCCCCCTCCCCCATTTCTCTTATTCACTGGTCATTATCAGGAAATCTCGACTATTTTACATCAGTCAGGCCCTGTCTGTTCTATGGAGGGGGGAGGAGGTAGATTAGTCGGCAGCAGAGAACAAAGAATTACACAGCTGGACCTGTGTATAAGCCGATATTCAGAGGTCAGAGAGGTCAGTGCTGACTGTCAGAGGAGATAGCCTGGCGAAGTAGCTGTAAATTAACTCTTTGTTGTCCTGTTTTGGTGCCTCATCTCCCTCCACCCCTCCCCTCTCCATAGAAGATCATGAAGACGGGGGAGAGTTTCATACTGCTTTTTCATTAAAAATTTATTTTTCGGCTAATAAACCCAATTACAAAGTTTCTTAAAATCACCTGTACTATTGATTTTTGCAAAATGCAGTTTTTGGCAGCGTAGACCAGCATGCATCTGTTATTGGACTGACAGGGAAGCGGCAGGGAGTGCGCACTCCCTGAATTTCTAAAGGTGGCAAGGAGAGGGAGTTTGCTATAGAAAGTAATTAGTATTTGTGTACCTACAATGCTGTATCCACACATCACCCAGCACCTTCTCACTGTACGCGTGTTTGCACTGGCTTATTACATTCCCCAGGACGGACATTATGTCTCCTGATGCCTTCATGATCCCGCGGTTTATAGGACAATCTGACATAACTTGTGGAAAGAACGAGGAGTGCAGCGCTCACCATTATTTATAGCACTACAGGAAATAAGGTCATTCCTTCCATGAAAAGACTAGGAAACGTAGGAAAGAGACTGCTGGCTTGTATAGTGACGCTCACGCCCTGTGGGCCTTCACCAGGCCAAGTGTCTGCGAGACAATAATGAGGGATAACTGAGGCGGGAAAAGCCTTCCCTTATTATAGTAATAATATGGACATGTCTGTAGGTACAGCTAGGAATGGGAACATAAATAAATATATATATATATATATATATATATATATATATATTATACAGTGGTAACTTGGTTTAAGAGCATTTTGGTTTAAGAGCTCACAGTTTTTCAAAATTGTGACTTGGTTTAAGAGCATTGCTTTGGTTTAGGAGCTCCCTGTACTGGGTGGGAGCGTGAATGGGGGAGGGGCATGGTCTGCATAGCTGAGTCTACAGCTCTGTACTCTGACCCAGGAAGTCTCCCTCACCTTCCAAATCATAGCAGATCCACTTCAGGCTGGGGCCTGCATCAGGGGACAGGACGGTGGAGGTAATCTCTCCATAGCTGTAACCCCTCTCTCCCCGGACAGAGAGTGCTGCATGTATGTGCCCACATCTGTCCTGCTCATTCCTTCCTGCTCCCTGCAGTCTCTGTCAGCCCTTGTGTTTCCCATCCTCTCCATTACTGTACAGTAACTTATAATATCACAGATTCTGCTGTTTCTGAATGTTTGTTTCATCTGTTCTACATGTTATTCAGAATAGCAAATTATTATTTTTGGGGTGTGGAACCAATTGTCTGCATTTCAGTGATTTCTTATGGGAAATTTTGCTTTGGTATAAGAGTAGATTTGAATTACGAATTATGGCCGTAATCCAAGGCACCACTGTGTGTGTGTGTGTGTGTGTATATATATATATATATATATATATATATATAATATATATATATATATGTTGCAGTGAAATGATAGAATCAGGGATTTGATCAAATCACGGGAAATGAGGGAATGGCCAAGTCTTCCATCATTTCCCTAAAGAAAGTCAGTGATTTAATCAAATCCCTGACCCCTATCAGGCGAATGATAGAATAAACCAGTCAGGAGTCGGCTCTATATTTTTATTAAGTAACACGACAATAGTCATTGAAACGAAAAATGTATTTATTCAAAACTAATTAACAAAGGAAACTGGTAGCTGGCACAGGTAGCTAAGCTGATAATTTATAACAAATCAGAAGGGGAAGCGGCTGTCGGAGACAGTAAAGCATGTTGCGTTGTTTGTGGAATGGAATCTACCGGAGCCCATTCGGCTGGTGCCGAAACAGTTCCCCAGACCGACCTAAGTCTGCCTGACCGAAACAGCTCCCCAGACCGACCTAAGTCTGCCTGACCAAAACAGCTCCCCCGACCGACCTAAGTCTGCCTGACCGAAACAGCTCCCCAGACCGACCTAAGTCTGCCTGACTGAAACAGCTCCCCCGACCGACCTAAGTCTGCCTGACCGAAACAGCTCCCCCGACCGACCTAAGTCTGCCTGACCGAAACAGCTCCCCTGACCGACCTAAGTCTGCCTGACCGAAACAGCTCCCCCGACCGACCTAAGTCTGCCTGACCGAAACAGCTCCCCCGACCGACCTAAGTCTGCCTGACCGAAACAGCTCCCCCGACCGACCTAAGTCTGCCTGACCGAAACAGCTCCCCCGACCGACCTAAGTCTGCCTGACTGAAACAGCTCCCCCGATAGACCTAAGTCTGCCTGACCGGGGGGATTTGTTGCTATTCTCAACAGTTCCTGACATAGACAGAGGTGGCAGCAGAGAGAGAGAGTACTGTGTCAGACTGAAAAGAATACACCACTTCCTGCAGGACATACAGCAGCTGATAAGTATGAGAAGAGTGGAGATTCTTTTAAATAGAAGTAAATTACAAATCTATATAACTTTCTGACACCAGTTGATTTGAAAGAAAAGGATTTTTGCTGGGGCACCACTTTAAAAGGGTTGTCCAGTAAATTTTACTTATTCCCCCTATGTCATGTATTTACCTGGTTGCTCTGCAGTGCTGCAGAGGCAGAGGCAGGCTGACATTCCCATACACGCCCAGCCGGCTGATGCTGCAGATAAGCAGCCTATCAGAGGTAGGGGGCAGGAGCGAAGCTGTGCAGGAGCACAGAGCCAATCGCGAGCTGCCAGGCGCTTCATGCAAATCAGGGGTGGTGTATTTAAACAAGCAGCTGAGGCTCAATAGCTGCCAGTGATAGTTTTGCCTTGCTTACTACACCAGCATTACTCTGTGTTCTGACTCCCTGTATTCCTGACCTCTGCATTTGTTACCTGACTTTGGCTTGTTATCTGATTTTGTACCTCGCTCCTGACATTGTTTCTGACCTTGGCCTGTTTATACGGTATTCCCTTTGTATTGTGATTTTGTACTGTTTTGCTATCTTGGATTTGACCTCTGGCTTGTTCTCTGACTGTGCTTTTTGGTTCTGATTTGTGGTTTATACGTACCTGGCTGGTTTGACTCGGACTGCTGACTTTTCTCCTTGTCTGGCCCTGCACTTAGTAGCGTAGGGACTGCCGTCCAGTTGGGGTCTGCTACCTAGGGCAGTACGTCCAAGTAGGTAGAGACAGTGGGCTGGGTTCAGTTAGGGCTCACTGTTCCCCTACGGACGTGACATTATCACTGGCCAACATTTACTGAGTTGCTCACTACCTTCCCAATGGATGCAATGACTGCAGTAGCTGAGCAAATGCAACGTCTCACTTATACAGTGCAGGATCTTGCACAAAGAGTGCAGCAGCAAGAGGTTTCCCAGACACATTATGTTGCTGTAACTCACGCTATCCCCGAAGAACCCCCAGTTCAGCTGCCTGGTAGGTTTAGTGGGGATAGAAAAAGTTTTTTGACCTTTCAGGAGGGCTGTAGATTGTATTTCCGTCTCCGTCCCCAGTCATCTGGTGATGAGGTCCAGAGAGTCGGTATTGTTGTTTCACTCCTGCACGGGCCACCTCAAGAGTGGGCCTTTTCGTTGTCTCCAGGTGCTCCTGAGTTGGTCTCGGTTGATGCCTTTTTTGCAGCTTTGGGCCTTTTGTATGATGACCCTGACAGGGCAGCTGTAGCGGAGACACACTTGACTACTCTGAGACAGGGTAAAAGGCCGGTTGAGGAGTATTGTTCTGAGTTTCGCCGGTGGTGTGTTCCGTCTGGGTGGAATGACCCGGCACTTAGATGCCAGTTTAGGTTGGGTTTAGCTGATCACCTGAAAGACTTGCTGGTTGCTTACCCTACCCCTGACACCCTTGATGAAGCTATGACTTTGGCTGTTAGATTGGACCGACGTTTTAGGGAGAGACATTGTGAGAGGTCTGAGACTCCACTCCCATGCACCACTGCTACTCCAGTTCCTGTTACTCCTGGTTTTACAGCTGAGCAGGTCGTGCAACTGGGGGCTTCTGCTACAGATCCTTCACGTGAACGCAGAACCTCCCGTCGTATCCAAGGTCGCTGTTACTACTGCGGAGGGGCTGACCATCTCATTGCTGAATGCACAAAGAAAAAGGTCAAGCCAGAGGGACTCCAGGGTCTAGGTGACTTGCAGGAAGGTCACCTAGGCCGTCAGGTATTTTCTGTTGTGTCAAAAAAGTTTTTGCTCCCTGTAAAGATTTCTTATTTATCTAAGTCTGTATCAGGGACAGCATTTGTTGATTCAGGGTCAGCATGCAATTTTGTGGATGCATCCTTTGCCAGGCGTGTGGGTCTTCCTTGTTTGCTTCTCCCTGATCCATTACGTGTAGTTGCTGTAGACTCCACGCCATTGGTTAAAGGAGCAATCCAGTACTGCACCCCTGAGATTGAGATGTTGGTGGGCTGTGTGCATTCAGAAAGATGTACCCTGTTGGTTATGGAGGGCTTATCTTCTGATGTGTTGTTGGGGTTACCATGGCTACAATGTCATAATCCTATGCTTGATTGGGACTCAGGGGAATTAACAAAATGGAGTCAGAAATGTTTTGGTAAATGTATTCCAGTAACTCTAGGTTGTCAGGAGGTGGAACAAATCCCTGCCTTCATTCGTGACTTCTCTGATGTTTTTTCTAAATCTCAGTCAGAGGTCTTGCCCCCCCATAGGTCATATGACTGTGCCATTGACCTGTTGCCTGGGGTCAGATACCCTAAGGGGAGGATTTATAATTTGTCTGGTCCTGAGAGGACAGCTATGAAAGAGTATATAGCAGAAAGTCTTCAGAAAGGACACATCCAACCCTCTGTTTCTCCTATGGGAGCAGGCTTTTTCTTTGTAGGGAAAAAAGATGGTGGTCTCCGACCCTGTATTGATTACAGAGAGTTAAACAAAATTACTATAAAAAAACAATATCCATTGCCTTTGATACCAGATCTGTTTAATCAAATTCAGGGAGCAAAATGGTTTTCTAAACTGGATCTCAGGGGGGCATATAATCTCATTCGGATTCGTAAAGGTGATGAGTGGAAAACTGCATTTAACACCCCGGAAGGACATTTCGAATATCTAGTTATGCCTTTCGGGTTGTGTAATGCTCCTGCGGTTTTCCAGAACATGGTAAATGATATTTTCCGTAACTATATAGGTAGATTCATGGTAGTTTATCTTGACGATATCTTGATTTATTCTGAAAATTGGTCCGTTCATGTCCAGCATGTCCGTCAAATTTTACAAGTGTTACGGGAAAATCATCTGTTTGTAAAATTGGAGAAGTGTGTTTTTGGGGGGCAAGAGGTGTCATTCTTGGGGTACATCTTGACGCCACAGTCATTTCATATGGATCCAGCTAAAGTCCAGGCCATTGTTGATTGGGTCCGCCCCACCTCCTTGAAAGCCTTGCAACGCTTTCTAGGATTTGCGAACTACTATCGCAAATTTATCAGGAACTTCTCAGTCATTGTTCGGCCATTAACTGACATGACTAAGAAAGGAGCGGACCTCAACAATTGGCAGCCGGAGGCACTTGAGGCCTTTGAAAAACTAAAGAAGTGTTTTGTTAGCGCACCTGTGCTGGTGCAACCCGACCATTCTAAGCCTTTTGTAGTGGAGGTTGATGCTTCCGAATACGGGGCAGGAGCTGTACTATCACAAGGTTCTGCCACTTTGACCAATCTTCGCCCTTGTGCCTATTTTTCTAGAAAATTCTCCTCTGCTGAAAGGAACTATGACGTGGGGAACCGTGAACTATTGGCAATCAAGTGGGCTTTCGAGGAATGGCGCCACTTTCTCGAGGGTGCACGGGATTGTGTCACGGTCCTTACGGATCATAAAAACCTTACCTTCCTTGAAAATGCTAAAAGGTTAAACCCACGGCAGGCACGTTGGGCATTGTTCTTTACACGGTTTAACTTCATTGTCACATATAGACCAGGATCAAAAAATGTTAAAGCTGATGCCTTGTCCAGGAGTTTTTGTGCCAGTCACCCCCAACAGGATAATCCAGAGCCCATCTTACCCAAGGAGACGGTTGTCTCAGTAATTACTCCTGATCTTGCTACCCAAATTAAAGCACATCAAGATCTGGCCCCAGTAAAGACCCCTGTATCCAAGCTGTTTGTGCCTCCCCAGTTACGGTTACTTTTATTGAAAGAACTGCATGATTCAGTATTGTCTGGGCATCCTGGAGTCACTGGCACAAAGAGATTGGTGGCTCGAAACTATTGGTGGCCAGCCCTGTCCAGAGATGTGGGTTCCTATGTTGCAGCCTGTGCGACTTGTGCACGTGCCAAAGCTCCCAGAACTCGTCCTGTAGGAGAACTTTGTCCGTTACCAATACCTAAACATCCTTGGACCCACATTTCAATGGACTTCATGACTGATCTTCCTGTCTCGCATGGCAACACAGTCCTTTGGGTGGTGGTGGATCGTTTTAGTAAAATGTGCCATTTAATACCTCTGAAAAAGCTGCCTTCGTCAAAGTTGCTAGCTGAGTTGTTTATCAAACATATTGTCAGACTGCATGGTATCCCAGAGAATATAGTGTCCGATAGAGGGGTACAGTTTGTGTCACGTTTCTGGAGGGCTCTCTGTAAGGCCTTGGACATCACTCTGTCATTTTCTTCTGCCTTCCATCCAGAGACTAATGGACAGACTGAGAGAATGAACCAGGCCGTAATTCAAAGGTTACGATGTTATGTTTCTGATCAACAAACCAACTGGGTGAACTATCTGTCCCTCATAGAATTTGCACTCAACAACCATGATAGTAGCTCTTCAGGTACTTCGCCTTTTTTTTTGCAATTATGGTTTTCACCCGCGTCATGCGTCGTTTTCTGGTATGCAGTCTGGGCTGCCTGATGTGGATGCTGTCATAAAAGACCTGTGCACAGTCTGGGCCCAAGTTCAGAAGAACTTGGTTAAAGCCCAGAGCATTCAAAAAGGTAAAAGTGACAAGAAACGTCTTTGTGTTGGTGGATTTGCTATTGGTGATAGGGTGTGGCTATCAACCAGAAACCTTCGTCTAAAAGTTCCCTCTGGGAAGTTGGCACCACGGTTCATTGGTCCTTATGCTGTGTCTGAAATAATAAATCCTGTGGCTTACCGGTTAAAACTTCCCAGATGTCTCCGGGTCCACAATGTATTTCATAGGTCCTTGCTGAAAAAGTACATACCAGCCCTCACATCTTCTGTAAAACCCCCTCCTCCTGTAGTTGTCAAGGGTGAAGTGGAATACGAAGTGGCCTGGATTGTTGATAGTCGCAGAGTCCAAAGATCTGTTCAGTATTTGGTCCATTGGAAAGGTTATGGTCCGGAGGAGAGATCATGGGTTCCTGCTCGTTTCATCCATGCTGACTTGTTAGTCAAGGAATTCCATGATTCCCATCCGGACAAGCCGAGACCAGGTAAGGGTCCAGTGGCCCCTCATAAAAGGGGGGGTAGTGTCATGTATTTACCTGGTTGCTCTGCAGTGCTGCAGAGGCAGAGGCAGGCTGACATTCCCATACACGCCCAGCCGGCTGATGCTGCAGATAAGCAGCCTATCAGAGGTATGGGGCAGGAGCGAAGCTGTGCAGGAGCACAGAGCCAATTGCGAGCTGCCAGGCGCTTCATGCAAATCAGGGGCGGTGTATTTAAACAAGCAGCTGAGGCTCAATAGCTGCCAGTGATAGTTTTGCCTTGCTTACTACACCAGCATTACTCTGTGTTCTGACTCCCTGTATTCCTGACCTCTGCATTTGTTACCTGACTTTGGCTTGTTATCTGATTTTGTACCTCGCTCCTGACATTGTTTCTGACCTTGGCCTGTTTATACGGTATTCCCTTTGTATTGTGATTTTGTACTGTTTTGCTATCTTGGATTTGACCTCTGGCTTGTTCTCTGACTGTGCTTTTTGGTTCTGATTTGTGGTTTATACGTACCTGGCTGGTTTGACTCGGACTGCTGACTTTTCTCCTTGTCTGGCCCTGCACTTAGTAGCGTAGGGACTGCCGTCCAGTTGGGGTCTGCTACCTAGGGCAGTACGTCCAAGTAGGTAGAGACAGTGGGCTGGGTTCAGTTAGGGCTCACTGTTCCCCTACGGACGTGACACCCTATGTATATCTTTAGGGAACAAACAATGACAATAGCCATGAAAGCTACTGGTTGGGATATAGACCGGGTGTCCTTAGTCCCCATAGGAGGATGCACAGAAGACCCCCTAGGATGGATGACTTCCAGGACTATAAGACACATGCATCCAGGCATAGATATACAGAGCGCCGCTTATCCGTTCCTAATGTTTTTAGTCTTTCATGGTGATTTAAGGTCGTTACTTAAAATGGAAAATTGTACTTTCCCATTAGTTCATTTTAAGCAAAGTATGAAAGCTGCATTATTTGTGGCCAAGGGAGGATCCCCTCACAATGTATCGCTACTAGGGCAAAGAGGTTTTCAATGCCAAAAAAGAATGTATATTCCGGTGCAGTTCTTATTACTTTATATCCTTTGGAGTCAGAGGTCACGGCTTTGTTAACCTGCTTCTTCTTTCTTCTCTTTCTGCAGCTGAGAAGGTCTCCTCACTGGGAAAAGACTGGCACAAGTTCTGCCTGAAGTGTGAGCACTGCAACAAGACCCTTAATGCCGGCGGACACGCTGAGGTAAGGCTGGATGATATGGGCAAAAAATCATATCTTGATATTTATATATATAATATATATATATATATATATATATATATATAATTTTTTTTTTTTTTAATAGAAGTGAATTACAAATCTCTATTACTTTCTCAAACCGAAAAGGATTTTTGCTGGGGCACCACTTTAAAGGGGTTGTCCAGTAAGTTCTTACTTATCCCGCCATGTATATCTTTAGGGAACAAACAATGACAATAGCCTTTCCAGTGTCAGACTGGAAAGAATATACCACTTCCTGCAGGGCATACAGCAGTTGATAAGTACTGGAAGACTGAAGATTTATTTTTTTTTTTTATAGAAGTAAATTACAAATCTATATAACTTTCTGGCACCATTTAATTTGAAACAAAAAAAAATGGTGAACAACCTCTTTAATAGTGTTTTGAGGCAGAAACTGTATTGCACTGCACATGTACCTCCAAATAGTAGTCAGGCCATTCTGGTCCCCCATATGGTAGACAAGCCCCCTCTGTGCCCCCATATGGTATAGGACAGGGGTGGGGAACCTCCGGCCCGCGGGCCGCATCCGGCCCCTGAGACCTCCCGATTCGGCCCGCAGCTCCCCTGTGATGCGCGCCGCTCTGGAGGAGGAAGGAGCCGGCATACACAGCATCCTCCGGTGTCTGTGACAGCTGCCGGACACAGGAGGATGCTGTCTGTGCCGGCTTCTTCCCCAGCAGAGCGGCGCGTGTCTTCAGTCTCCTGCGGGCCGCGCGCGATGACGTCATTTCATCGTGCGCCGCCTGTAGGAGAAGACCGGCACAGAGGACCTGGGAGAGAAGAGGACCTGGGCAGCGTGGGAGCGGAGGTAAGGTGAGTGGGATGTTTATTTTTTTTATTTAGGGGTTAACTAGGCCACCAGGGACATGCCTGATGGGGGTTAACTAGGCCACCAGGGACATGCCTGATGGGGGTTAACTAGGCCACCAGGGATATGCCTGATGGGGGTTAACTAGGCCACCAGGGACATGCCTGATGGGGGTTAACTAGGCCACCAGGGACATGCCTGATGGGGGTTAACTAGGCCACCAGGGACATGCCTGATGGGGGTTAACTAGGCCACCAGGGACATGCCTGATGGGAGTTAACTAGGCCACCAGGGACATGCCTGATGGGGGTTAACTAGGCCAACAGGGACATGCCTGATGGGGGTTAACTAGGCCTACCAGAGGCATCACTGGGGGGGTTAACTAGGCTACCAGGGACATGACTTGGGGGTTAACTAGACTACAAGGGGCATCACTGGGGGGGTTAACTACAATAGCAGGGGCATCACTTGGGGTTAACTACAATAGCAGGGGCACTAGGGGAACAATACTTTGCCTTGCCCCGGGTGGTGCAAACCCACACTACTAACTGCCGCACACGGTATGCGGCCCTCGAATGATTTTATTAATGCCCGACTGGCCCTCGACATGGAAAAGGTTCCCCACCCCTGGTATAGGAGGTCTTCTCCATGCATCCATTTAGTAGAGGCCCTCCTAGTAAATTGTATATCCTCTTCTAGATAAGCCACCTGTCTCCTGGGCAGTCCCTCAGCTTCTCCTGTTCCTTCAAGCCCTGCAAGCACAGGAATATTGGAGCTATAGGAGCAGATTGGCAGGGAGGGGAACAATGGCTCCTTGCTCTGTTAACGCACTGTATTGAACTATAATGGCTCATCAGAAGTCCTTATGGTTAAATACATAGGCGCGACACCCAGCGCCTGAGTGCCCCCCCCGGACATTTATGATTCGTCGCTCCTTCACTGATGACCCCTGACCTCCAAAACAGAGTCCCACACATTTTTCTACTCGTGGGCAGCCTGAGAATGGAGGTCAGGGGTCGTCAGGGCAGGAGAACCGAAGCGTAAATGCCTAAATTGCCCAGCCCTACGCTGAGGTAGGGTCCTACAAAAACAAATCAGGTTTATACCCATTTCATACATCCATAGAGAATAATACAGCTCGGATATGTTCATGTAAGAATTGTGGTGAGTTTTTTAGTAGTTGCCACAGAAGTCTTCTACCGTCTGATAACACTACACAGGTAACACTACATATGTTATACGGCGAAATGAAGAATAAGATACTTAGAATGGTAGCTGAAGAGCAACATCACCAGGTCAGCAGTACAGTACAATGTGTGTTATGGAGCGTTTAGTTCTATAGTCATTGTTTAGCGCACAGTCTTCATGACAATAACATTCCTCACCCAGCTGGAGGGAGACTCCGCGTACACGGCAGAGATTGTTAGGATGTAAATGGAATGAACACAATAGTAAATTCCTTCAAATACAAATACTGCTGAATGGCGACAGGAAACCCCCATATGGTGCCATCCTATGGGTATACGTGGCCCGTTATAAAGTAATGTGGCATGCAGTTATCTTTTAATGTATGATGAAGTAATGTGCCATGCAGTTATCTTTTAATGTATGATGATTGAAATACAGACATAGGCTATGTTCACACAACGTATGTTTTTGTAAAAGTACGGCCGATAGCAACAACGGCCGTGCTTAATACGAAAATATACGTTACTGTGCCTTTTATGGAATCCCGGCCGGAGTGTATACACTCTGCCCGGGATTTCTCACAGTGCCATAGAAAACTGACATGTTAGTTTTCTGCGGCCGCTATTCAGTGAATAGCGGCCGCAGAAAACCCTGCCAGTGCACACTATGGAGCGAGCGGCTTGCCCAAAGCTCATATAAAAGTGGCCATACACTTAAAACAGCTATCTCTCCAGACCTCCCCATATACATGAACCTCCAGCATGGAGAGCTTCGGTGGCGGCCTCTCTCTCCCATAACAATAGTTTTGGGCACTCAAAATTTAATATGCTGGACCCATCCCTTCCCAGACACCATCTGCAGGGGAAGATCCTGGAGGCCGCCATACACTTTAGACCCACTGACATCGGAAGGATCAGACAACTTTTGTCTAAAGGACTTCTCTGACATCAAGTAAAAATGCTGCAGAAACATATAGCATTGGTTACTTGTGTTCCCCAGTTCCGAAATCACCATATGGTGTGGATCATGATTTCTTGGCATGCTCTGGGCCCTATGATACCTGTGGATGGGTGTCCAAGCGTTGTGGATGACCCCATTCATAGCTGTTTCCTCTATGGCAGAACGAGACTGTGGGCAATGCACCATTCACAAGGGTCGTATAGTCAGGGATTGGTCCAGGAAGATGACAGTGAGTTTTCCTGGCTGCCCCATCTTTATTGTGGTCAGATCTTAATCATCTCTGGGATAAAGTAGAACGGGCTGTTCAGTGCATGTCAGTACTTCCATCTCATGTGATCCAGACCACATGGGCCAATATTCATCTCCCAGTGGGGTCTATGCCATGATGTCTACTGCCAAAGGCCAAAGGCGGTCCAATGCACTACCAGACGGCGGGCTGTAATAATAAAGCCATGTGTATGTGAAAGAGCCCTATACAAGATACGGCATCCTTTTTGTACAATCTTACTTTTCCGTCCTTCCCTTATACCTACGGCTTTCTCTCCTCCTTTACTCCATTTTTAATTACATTCATTCTCCTCTACGTCTGCTCTTTACACGTGATATTTCTCAGTCATAGCCATTGCACATTTAGGCTATGTTCACGCATTGTATGTTTTGTATAAATCACGCCCATTGTTGCAATTTGCAACAACGGCCATGATTTATACAAAACACACGTTGTATTTGAATGAATGGAATCCCAGCCGAAGCGTATACACATGGTATACACTCCGGCCGGGATTCCATCTGGCCGCACAAAAAACTGACATGTTAGTTTTCTGAGGCCGCTATTCATTGATTAGCGGTCACAGAGAACCTGCCAGTGCACACAATGGAGTGTGCAGCTCCAGCCGCATGCTCCATTGTGTGCAGTGGTTAATTGGGATGCGGCCGCATCCGAATTCACCAGAAGTGAAGATCATCCGTCCGGGATGATCTTCAGTAACACCAGCCGTTCTGTGACCCGGCTGGGTCACAGAACGGCTGGTGTTATACATAGTGTGAACCTGGCCTTATTCTGAATCTGACCCCAGTTAGGGGTCTTAAAGGGGTATTCTGCTCAAACATAATTATTTTAAAATAACTTTTCATATTTTGCTGCCCATCTTGAGACTAACAATTCCTTTAATACTTGTTATGATCTATTCTGCCTTCTTCCCCCAGTTCTGAGCTGCTGATTTCTGCAAAAGACACAAAAAAACAGCATGTAAGCTTTTTCCTCCGTCTTCCTCTACTACCCCCTCCCTTTCAAGATGGATAATGTAAATAAGTCCCTGGCAGGCTTTATCTGCAACTTTGTAATGCTGGGAGGGTAAATCTGAGGTCACTCACAGTGACAAATCCTCCCATCATTAAAAGGCTGCAGATAGGGACTCTTTCCGCCGTCTCAGAAGGAAGGGGAGGAGACGGAGGGAAAAGCTCACACACAGATTTTTGTGTTTTCAGCAGAAAGCAGCAGCTCAGAACTGGGGGAAGGAGACTGAATAGATAATAACAAGTATGGAAGGAATTGTTAGTCTCACCATGGGCAGCAACATATGAAAAGTCATGCTTGAGTGGAATAAACCTTAAAGGGTGTTTAAGACAGAAAAGAATTAGGGTTAAATGTACAAGTCCAAGTATTAATACCCTTTGTTTTGCCACTCTGGTATTTTCCACTTAAAAAAAAAAACACCTTAAAATATAGTAGAAACACAAGTGATCCATTTAGTAAGCTATAAAGCGGTCCTTTTCACTCTGTGATTTTATGGACTAATATACCGCCTAATATACTTAACACAGGAAGTAAAGCTGTAGACTTGGGCCTGATCATTTTCCAGTCAGCAGGATACTGAATCTTACAAGATTCGGGATTTGGTGTGAAATGTTACGTCCCCCCCCCTGCGTCCAGCTGTGACTTTTCTCATCTAGAAACATTAGCATCTTAGAGCCTTTTCAAGGCTTAGAAGACGTCGTCTCAATTTCATGTTTGGTCGCCATGGAGACACTCCATTTCCATCCCATGGACAATAGAAATATTGTCTGCGGTTGGGAACAGGTGGTTCCCAAGAGTGTAGTCTCGGTGCTGTATTCCAAAAATGACTATGGCATCCGAGCAGCCGCCCATTGCTTTCTGCATCGCCTTACACACTCAGCTGCTTTTACTATTTCCAAGCAGAGATTTGACTTTTCTTCACAGGTAAGATTTACGCCCTTCTCGAGAACACACAATGGTGTACCATGGCCGATTTTTGGAGACTCCTTTATTCGGCTTAGACTTTGGGAAATTTAGGAACATTTTATATTCAGGAAGCTGCAGGGATTTACTTACTTATATGTAATTGTGTATTGCAATAAATGGAACATGACGTAAAACCTTATTTACTGTGAGAAGTGGAGGAGATAGTTGAAGAGCAAAAAAGGCAATTAGGTGACACGCAATGGTACGTAGACATGATAAGCAAATGCTGTACATAAACAGATCAAACATTGTCCATATACCATGTACACTCCCTCTAAGAGCCAAAGAGAAGAGAGACTAAAGGCAATATTACATAAAGAGAATAACGTCTGTATTTGGCCAATTATCAGCCATTACTGATGATAATCGCTTTGTTTAATAAAATACAACGATCAGCCGTCATGACCGATATTAGCTGATCGTTGTCTTAAATTGTCTTTCAACATGTTGAAAGACAAACCACCATGGAGAGCAACAATCTTCTGCCATTGCTCCGTGTAACAGGTCTGCTGTTGCCACTATCCCCTATGGGCACCTGGACTATCTAAAGACCGCAGCTCCCGCTCGCTTTTGGCGCATGTAATAGCATCCGCAGAAAATGGGGAACGAGGAGCAAGCTCTGACCTGACAGGAACTTACAGAACTTACAGTCGGCCACATGCAGCCACAAACTGGCACGATCAGTGAGATGTATGCTTATTTGTGGTGCCTTTACATGGTACAACAAATCAAGTGGACGGGCTGCACGATACATGTATCTTTTCCAGATCGCACAGCAATACATACTTACCTAGTGCGCTCCGCTGTGATCTGGGATCTTTTTCCTTCGCCTCTCCCGTCCAGTCGCTGTGTCTCAATGATCAGCCGACATGACATTGGTGACAGGCTCCCGACCCCCTGTTAGATCCCATTATAATCACGTGATCCCGCCGGGTCCCGCTTCCTGAGCCGGTCGAGTCACAGAGATATCAGCGCCCGAAGCCCGGCGCGCGCGCTGACAGCAGAGTCAGATGCCCATAGAGAATGAATAGGGAGTCCGATGCTCCGTCATTCTCTATGGGCATCGGACTCATCTCTCAGCGCGCGCGCCGGGCTTCGGGTGCTGAAATCTCTGTGACCTGACCGGCTCAGGAAGCGGGACCTGGCGGGATCACGTGAGTATAGGGGGATCTAACAGGGGGTCGGGACCCTGTCACCCCGGCACGGGGGGTGACAGGTCCTCTTTAATTGTCTTTCAACATGTTTAAAGGCAAACCACCATGGAGAGCAACAATCTGCTGCCATTGCTCCTTGTAACAGGTCTACTGCCGCCGCTATCCCCTATGGGCTCATGGCCTATCTAAAGATTGCAGCTCCCTGCCGTCCACTCCCCCGCACACTTTCCTGCTCGCTGTTGGCGTGTTCAATAGCACCGGCAGAAAGCAGGGAACAAGGAGCAAGCGAGCGCTGACCTGACAGGGGCTTAAAAGTCACTTTACAAGTGAGGATTTGTCGACCGCATGCAGCCACAAACTGGCACTGATCAGTGACATCTACGTTCTTTTGTGGTGCTTTTACATGGTACAACAAATCAAGTGGATGGGCTGGACGAACGATACATGTATCGTTTCCAGATCGCACAGCAGTACATACTTACCTAGTGTGCTCCTGCTGTGATCTGGAATCTTGTTCCTACGACTCTCCTGTCCAGCCGATGTGTCTCCTCCGGCTGTCAATCATTCTGGAGGAGACTGTGCCTGAAGACACAGCGGCTGGATGGAGAGCCAGAGAATAGGATGCCCGATCACAGCAGCAGCGCACGAGGTAAGTATGCACTACTGTGTGATCTGGAAACTACCAACACGGATATATGTATATCGTGGTGTTGCAGTTTCTGTTTATAGGTCCCACATCCCCTGTTTACACAAGTGTCACTTTTACACGGGCGCGATTACCGGCTGCAGGAGCATTTCTAGCAATGCTCCTGGCTGATAATCGGCCCGTGTAAAAGGCCCTTTACACGGAAAACCCATTAATAGGAATGGTCACTGTGTAATGCAGGGGTAGGGAACCTTTGGTCCTCCAGCTGTTGCAAAACTACAATTCCCATCATGCCTGGACAGCTAAAGCTAAATCAGAACCTAATACAACAGGATGTGTTCTATACAAAGGGCCACATCTATCAGCAGAGTTTTAACTGGAGAATGGCGAAGACGTCTGCGACGGTGATGAAGATAGGGTCTCAGGATGACATTCCAGCCCACCATGTGCATGTGTATCTGTCAGGGCATCTGTCACCATAAATGAGTAGCAGATGAGAGAAGAGCTGCTTCCCCCTGACTAGCACTATGGGGTGGAGCGGTCTTATCATCTGTGTCTGGGTCTATCATGTGCAGGCCAAGCATGTGGAATCTGAAGTATCCGGACACTCTGCATCTAGTTAGCGGAATATTTCCGTTGTTAAAGGGACCGAATCTGATAATAACGTTAACACTACAGTATTTATCTATGTCCTTATTACAGAGTCGGACAAATCACGAGAACCAGAATGCTCATTGTCATTGTCTATGGGAGTTTTTAAAGAGTCACTGCGTTTAATAATTTTTTTTTCATCACCGGGCTATCTCCTCTGAAGTCAGCACTGACCTCTCTGACCTCTGAATATCGGCTTTCAAACAGCTCCCACTGTGTAATCGTTTGTTCTCTGCTCTCTGCTGGCGACTAATCTTCCTCCTTCCCTCTCCGTAGAACAGACAGGGCCCGACTGATGTAAAAGAGTCGAGATTTCCTGATAATGAGCAGTGAATGAGAGAGAAGAGGGAGGGGGAGACCTGGGGAAAGTCTTTTTGAATGCAGATATTGGTATATTTGTCTAATAAACCCAATTACAAAGTTTCCTAAATTGTCTGTACTATTGATTTCTGCAAAAGAAAAAAAAAATACGACAGTGACACTTTAACATGTGGTTCCTAAAAACATAAACTTTTATTTTTAGGGTCCTATTAGACCAAGCAATTTTTAACTATTAACGACAAACAATCATAAACAAGATAGTTGTTAGTTACTCCATCTGATCCCAGCAAATGAAGGAACAATGTGGAATTACACTGAATGATTACTGAACGAATGTGGAATAAGGACCTGTTCACACTATGCGGGATTCTGAGCAGAGTCCGCGGGCGGGGGTTCCACTTGGAATTTCCACCTGTTTTCCATAGTGTGAACGGGCCCTTACAGTAAACAATTAGCGAACGTTTGACAATGATTTTGGTATCAGAACCAAACAAACGATTTCTCGTTGGTTGTTTGATTGTTGCCTGTATTTACACAAAATGGTGAACAAGAGTAAACAGAGGAAATCAGCTCACCTCTTCGTGTGTTTGTTGGGGTCCCCAGCGTATATGAGAGGGTGCACGGTTCCTGGCGGTGGCTGTCCGTCGGTGGGTAAGTAGTTGCAAAAGTGATAAGGATCCGGCACTCCAAGTAGTAAGTTAAAATTCAAAAACTTTTATTAGAACATGTCTAAAAAACAGCTCATGCTGTGTGGCCTGAAGGACTGACGCGTTTCGCGCATGCGTGCTTAGTCATAGTCTAGTGGCCAGTGTATGGCCGAGAATTTAAAAACAAGTAATGGCCAATAGGAGGTTTTCCTGTGCACGTGTGTGCAAGTAGAATGGATGTGTGCAATCAGTGATATGCTCCTGCTTGAACTATGCTTAATTGGCACTACGGTCAGTTCACATTACAAAAAATATAGGTTCACCGAGTGTGATCGCGATGTTCACATTGTGCGGCTTAGTGGCTTCATATGCGATAGAACGTGGCATTTTATTATATCCACATATAACTTGGCCGCCAAACACGCTCCAATGTGGATCATGTGTCAACCACACTCCACTATTTATTCCCCGCATTACATCATCATTGATAATACATACACCGCATGATCACACTCGGTGAACCTATATTTTTTGTAATGTGAACTGACCGTAGTGCCAATTAAGCATAGTTCAAGCAGGAGCATATCACTGATTGCACACATCCATTCTACTTGCACACACGTGCACAGGAAAACCTCCTATTGGCCATTACTTGTTTTTAAATTCTCGGCCATACACTGGCCACTAGACTATGACTAAGCGCGCATGCGCGAAACGCGTCAGTCCTTCAGGCCACACAGCATGAGCTGTTTTTTAGACATGTTCTAATAAAAGTTTTTGAATTTTAACTTACTACTTGGAGTGCCGGATCCTTATCACTTTTGCAACTATTTACACAAAATGGTTATCGTTTAAAGTGACACTGTCCCCCCCTTTTTGCATTTTGACTGCTCTCTATAGATGTAAAGGGTAAATATTACAGCTTTAATTACTTATGTTATATTATACGTCATGGTGCTTGTTCTGGTAAAAAGTGTTTTTTATCCTCTGTGAATTGGGATATCTGGGTGGGGCTTCGCGGCTTAAGCGCCACTTAGCCCCGCCCCTAGTGTCCCTTAGCCCCGTGACGGCCCCGTCCCCCTCGGCGGCCATTGGTGTGGGTCAATCTAGGGGCCTAGATCTTTAGGTTGGCCCGTCCAATGGCCGCTGAGGGGGCGGGGCCTATGTGGTAATGACGTCATGGATGGGGGGTGGGGCTAGGTGGCGCTTAAACCGTGAAGCCCCGCCCAGATATCCCAATCCACAGATGATAAAAAACACTTTTTACCAGAACAAGCACCATCACGTGTGATATAAAATAAGTAATGAAAGCTGTAAAATTTACTCTTTACACCTGTGGAGAGCAGTCAAAATGCAAAAAGGGGGTGACAGTGTCACTTTAAATTCGACCAAATTCGAACGATAATTCGCACAATAATTGTCCCTTGTAAAAGTGCCCAAAGGCTATGTTCACACACCGTTTTCCGAGCCTCAAAATCACTTCCATTGACCTCAATGGGGATATTTCTGCTGAATCGAATGTGAGATGTGATATTCCCGATCATATATTGCTTTGCAGCATTAGATTACACACATTACTGGGCAGCTCATGTAATACAGACTCCCATAGCTCGCATAGCACAGACACCGCAGCCGCATCGGCATGTAATTGCCAGGCTCCTGTTCACAAAGACTCCTTCATAAAGAAGCTTTGCCAACGTGATGTAATATAAAACATGTCAAGGCAAAAAGAGAGACCTAAGTGATTACACAAATCAGTAATTGTGATAAGTCTGTAGTGTAGCCTCCCACCATGGTTTACATTACATTCGTCTGCCAAGAAAAACACCTCATGGGATCTCCAGATCTATTAGTACTCTCAGCACACGCAATAGAAAGGTTAATTGTAAGAAATAAAATCATTAACATAGATCTGTAGCAGTATTAGAAAAAAAACACAGCTTTCTGGCAAAAACAGCGCCTTCCTGTGCTCAGGTTGTGTGTGGTATTACAATTCAGCTCTATTTACTTCAATAGAACTGAGCTTCAAAACCCACACTTACAACTGAGGACAGGAAAAGTGCTCTTTCTGGGGGGAAAAAAGCAGCCATGTTTTTCTAAGGCCCTTCAAAGTGTTTCTGGGGATCCGGATTCTTAAATGCATGAGAAGACTTTATTTGATGGACAGTAATACTTTGTCAGGTAGAGTCCCTCTTAGTTGAAGCGCCCTTCTCTCTGCTTGCCGTCACTTATAAAATGGAGACCTGCATCCTGGAAGTCTGTGTACCTTTCATAGGTCACATGGACAGGGGTTGTCTTGATGTGAAATCACAATTCTAGTGTGTAAGGGCCACTTGGCTCTCGACTAGCAAGGGGAGTCATAATCCGCAAATTTAGGGGAAAGTTGTCCCTGCTTCTCTAGTTATTCTTCTGGAAAGGTGCCCCTGCCTCTCTAGTTATTCTAATAGAAAAGTGCCCCTGCCTCTCTAGTTATTCTTATGGAAAGGTGCACTTGCCTCTCTGGTTATTCTCATGGAAAGGTCCCTTGCCTCTCTAGGTTTTCTCATAGAAAGGTGCCCCTGCCTTTCTAGTGATTCTCATGGAAAGATGTCCTTGCCTTTCTAGTGATTCTCATGGAAAGATGTCCTTGCCTCTCTACTTATTTTCATGAAAAAGGTTCCCCTGCCTCTCTAGTTATTCTCATGAAAAGGTGCCCCTGCTTCTCTAGTTATTCTCATGGAAAGATGTCCCTGCCTCTCTAGCTATTCTCATGGAAAGGTGTCCCTGCCTCTCTATCTATTCTCATGGAAAGGTGTCCCTGCCTCTTCTTATTCTCATGGAAAGATGTCCCTGCCTCTTTAGTTATGTAGTATCTATTCTTATTCTGCTAAGCTGTGTATTCTGAGCCCTGCCTGTTCAGTGCCTGACCCCCTCCCACACCATCCTGAGGTTCTCGGGAAGCCCGCTGTGCCTTGTGGAGATCTGTGGGACACCCCATCAGTGAACCTTTCCGCCTTACAGCTTGAGAAGGAATAGCTTAGACAATGTACTTACACAAGTGAACGTACTTATATAGACCAGGAACCACAAAACCAATGACCTCATTTTGGTGTCATTTGAAGAAAATTTTTTCCATAGACATGAAACATTCTTCCTGTCTGTAGAATCCCTCCTCCATGTCTAGAATATATGCCACAGCCAGCCGATATCCACAACCGGACTTCTTGTCAAACTGCAATATAATCCCTTTATAATCAGAAGACAGGTCCGGATAGAAGACATCTCAATCTGGTTCTCGGCAAAATTAAGTCATTGTCCCAGGTTGGACCATCAAGAAAACCAAGGAAAAGAGGGAACTATTTTTTTCTTAGTGTACAAAACATTCCGATGATATTTCGGCAAGTCTCAAGGATGTGTACTTGGGAATAGTTTTATCGTGTTTTCCCTCCTCTATACCCGTAAAACCACTTACTAATGAAGTGGATGGCAGCTCCTGTGGGATGTTCCCAAAATGCAGAGGCTAGAAGGGCAACCGGTGGCCTAAAGACAAGATCATGGTACCCAATGCTCAATGATGTATATAGAGTTCACAGTTCCTGCTGGCTAGGATAAAAAGCTGTCAGAACACACTGGCAGCTTTCTGTATATAGGGCTTTGTAGCCGCAGACCAGTTCTAGTAGCCATGTTGATCCCTGTCCACCACATTGCCTTCAATGGGCATGTGAGTGAGCATCAGGATTAGAGCATGGAGCAGAGGAAGAAAGTGGCTTGGTCTGATGAATCAGAATGCAGAAGACAGTTTGATGCCCTGCACAAGGTTCTGCAGGAAATTCTGGCCCTGGAATCATATGCTGTTAAAAGGCCAAGTCATTCATGGCAATGGTATTCCCTAATGGCAGTGGCCACTTTAAAGAGACACTGTCAGTAAGTTTATGGTGTCCTATCTCAGGGTAGCATAAACTAGTGACAGAGAAGCTGAACAGAATTGTTTATCATTTTTATTGTTTTGTACAGCTGATCCAGAGATTCCTGCTGTATAACATGGGCAATAAGTAGTCCTCTCCTTTATGTGCATGAGCTCAGTAGTCCTGGATATTCATGAGAAGCAGAAAACTCCACCCACCAGCTGCTGATTGGCAGTTATCTATCCATGCTGTGTATAGGCAGTCATCTGTCAATCAGCAGCTGGAGGGTGGGGAAGGGGTGTGGTAAGAATCCTATTCTCCTGCATATTAGGAGAACAGCTGAACAGAATGATGTAAGTAATACCCCGATCTGTTCAGCCCAATCCCTGGAGGCTGCACCTAACAGTTTACAGGATCCGCTGGTGATATCTTGGTGACGGATAACACAGGATTTCTTCACAGGTCTTGTGGAGTCCAGACCTTGACTGGTCAGACCTGTTATGATTCCACGAGGATGACCTACACAATATCAGGCCATGGCTGACCAGTGTATATCCTCTATAATAATTTTCATCTCTCTTTATAATATTAGTTAGTAATATTACTAAAGCCCCTATTACACAAGGCGATGCAAAGGAGCAAGTGAGCGCTGTCGGCCCCCTATTACACGCGGCGGCAGCGAGCGGGTAAGAGCCGAGGGAGCTTCGGGGAGGCTACCCGGGTGATCACTAGATCATCCGGGCAGCCCATTAAAGATAGCAGCGGTCTTCTGCCAACTCTCCCATTCCATAGGTCGACGGCAGCAGATCGTTGTTATCTTAGTCGTTTGTCTTTCAACATGTTGAAAGACAACGATTAGCCGACATCATTCTTGTCGGCTGACCGTTGTCTTTTATTAAATGAGACAATTATCGACAGATGCAGATAATCGTTTCATGTAATAGGGCCTTAAAGTGTCACTGTCGTTTCAATTTTTTGTTGCAGAAATCAATAGTACAGGCAATTTTAGGAAACTTTGCCATTGGGTTTATTAGCCGAAAAATGCATTTTTATCATGAAAAAGCAGTTTGAAGCTCTTCCCCTGTCTTCATTGTTTTCTATGGAGAGGGGAGGGGTGGAGGGAGATAAGGCACCAAAACAGGACAACAAAGAGTTAATTTACAGCTATATCACTGGGCTATCTCCTTTGAGGTCAGCACTGACCTCTCTGACCTCTGAATACCACTTTCACACTGTTGTGTAATCCTTTGTTCTCTGCTCTCTGCTGGCGACTAATCTCCCCCCTCCCCTCTCCATAGAACAGACAGGACCCAACTGAGCAGTGAATGAGAGAGAGGGGGGAGGGGAGGACCTGGGGAAAGTCTTTTTGAATGCAGATAATGGCATATTTGCCTAATAAACCCAATTACAAAGTTTCTTAAAATCGCCTGTGACTACAGATTGTATTTCTGTAGAGATTGTGAAGTCCAGAGTATAGGATCCAGGGTGGATGATAAGTGAGTAGGAAGGAACCAGTCTCTATAATGTCGACTTCTGTAATCAATACTTCTAATAGTGTCCAGCATCAGTATATCTTATTTCAGATGTAGGCGCAGTGGTACTACAGCATTGATGCCAGATAGCAGATGTCAGGGAAAAGAAGGGTCGGGCATAATGCAGTTTAACATGTCTGATTTTTTGCTCTTGGGGAGATAATCCGCCATCACAGCTATATAATTGCAGGTTTCCCTCTTGTCCTCTTCTCCGTGCGTGCATGTGTATGTGGATCAGCATAGCTGTCAGTGAATGAGTTTTTCAGCTGAAAGATATGGCCAGCTTGATTCTGCACTCACTGTCATGTAGCGGAGAGTCTCCAGACTGTACAACGTCTACTTCCCCATACGGTAAATAGAGAACAATGGATCCTAAATATTTGATATTATTATTCATAAAAATCTAATTGATCAATAATAATGTGATTTCTGGATGGGGAAAAATGTTTCAGTGAAAAAAAAATCTGATTAAAAAAAAAATAATAATGTGATTTCCATTCTTCTTTGTATCTTTTCAGCATGATGGAAAACCTTACTGCCACAAGCCGTGCTATGCCTCATTATATGGACCAAAAGGTGAGAGATCTCATTCACAGTAACATAATAAGGTATCAGCCAGATAGATGACATGTAGAAGCTTACAGTATATAAAGGCTATATAGTGTTGTGTCCTCCTTATCCAATGTTGTGCCCATTAAAGTGAATGTACCATCAGGTACATCCCTTTGGGTTTTTAACCTTAACGGATCGGTGTCGGCGCTGGGATTTTGGTGGCACAGACCTTTTTTGAACCGATGCCCGGTTCCCACGCACAGCGTTGGTCTATTCCTGAGCGCCAGCCCGCCCCAGAGCACTGGGGACAGGCCCGCCGGCCTCCAGTTCGGGAATCTATCCTCTGTGACACAGCTCCAATTGGCGCTACGGGGCAGGCTGGTGCTCGGGAATTCATCCCGGCGCCGATTCGTTAAGGTTAACCCCCTCCCGCCGCTGGGCAGTAAATTAACGTTGCTGCAGCCTATGCCTGATGCTGCAGCAACGTTAATTTACGACCGAGGATAACACAGGCGCGGGAGCTGCACTTGTGATCCCCGGCGGGTCCCAGCTTTCAGTCATAGCCGGGGACCCGTCACAACTCTTAGCACCGGAGCTGTGCTCCAGTGTTGACAGTTTACCCTATAGATACTGTGGTCAGCACTACCGCAGCATCTATAGGGCTCCAGACAGAGAATTCTCCCTCTACAGAGGGAGAATTCTCTGTCCGGTGTCCATCGGGTCTCTGCAAAGTGATCGCAGAGCCCTCATGGTAGCCTGAGGCGTCCGGTTTTCTGGCTATGGAGGCTGGCGGGAGGAGGGAAGACAGGGCGTGCGCCGGGCGCGTGGCCGTGTGCTCTTCCCCCTCCCCTCTCTCCCCTGCTGCTGTCACAAGATTTAGACAGCGGCAGGGGACAGAAGAGAAGGGGCAGACACAGGGATCCATCTATAAAGTTGTGTTCTCATCAGATGTTTCATTTCGTTGCTACTGTTGAATATTTCAGGTGTTAATATTGGAGGAGCCGGATCTTACATCTACAGGAAGCCAAGTGAAGACAAACCAACATCTCCCACCGAAGTAACACCAAAGGTTGAAGAGAGGAAAGTTACTTCAGCTCCAAAGACTCTTAACAAAGGTAAAAGCGAGCAGGACAGCTATCCCTTTATGGTCACCATAAACACACACACCTGGTTGAATGCACTTATATTTAGGATAGGAGAGGGACACTAGTCTCTGCCCAATATTCTTCTCTCGCTGCCCATAACATACTATCTTTTGCCCAAAATTCTTAGATGCATTAAATGGAAACTGACAGCATGGATATGTATATATCTGTGCTGCGAGTATCTAGATGCCTGTCTTACTAGCATACATAGCTTTAGCGATGCTGTGTCATCCGGCATCTTTTTTACAATGATCTTTACTTTGCGCTGACGGTCTGTGACACTGTGCCCGCCCTGTTCTCTGGCCACTGCTGTGTCTTCCATGTTTTCCTCCAGAATAATTGACAGAAAGCTCAGTATTGGCTTTGCTGGATGTCAATGTGAGTCGGCTGTCAATCAATCTGGTAGAGG
This sequence comes from Dendropsophus ebraccatus, assembly GCF_027789765.1. NCBI lineage: Eukaryota > Metazoa > Chordata > Amphibia > Anura > Hylidae > Dendropsophus > Dendropsophus ebraccatus. The sequence goes on along the minus strand of NC_091466.1, from coordinate 17,043,160 downwards.
CGTGGCAGCAGCCTGAAGAGCCAGAGAGCGGAGCGGGCACAGAAAGTGTCACAGACCCACCTCTGTGACTCTGTCAGCCCGAAATAAAGATCATTTGTACCAAAGATGACAGATTATACAACATTGTTAAAGTTATATATGCATAGGTATCCGTGCTGTCAGTTTCCTTTTAAGTAGGCCCTACAGATTTAACAAACTTCATATTATTTATAGTACAAGCAAATGTATAATGTATGTTCTGAGAGTCCACTTACAAAGCTCCTTTCTTTCTACTACTCCTCCCTCCTAAATGTATCATTCACAGCTTACACTGCTCAGCCCTGCTCTATAATGTCCTTCATACTGCAGTTACTTCTGAGGATGTACTATAAAGGTATAAGGAAGCAGAATCCCTTTTTCTGTATGTGCAATGTATGGGAGACATCATAGCAGCTAGTCTACACCCTCTAACTCAGGGACAACTAAAATTTAGAGATGAAGAGATACAGATGGCCAGAAACAATGCTAGTCTTCATGCACACACTTGAAAGCTTATCCTGAAAAGTTTCCTGAAAATGCTTTAATCTATTAATTGATTGAGTTATTATGCCTCAGATGTCCTAGATGGATATACACCTTTAACTACAGTACTGTTCTATAGTTCCCTCTCCCTCATTCAATCATACGGTGGAATTCCTGGCAGGGCAGGGTATTGTGATATAGAGAACAATTGGCAATTGTTAAGACAGAGATGACATTGAACGGCCAAACCACAGATCACAGTGACCCACAATAGTGTCAGGTTCACTTCTGCTAGTGACAGAGCACCCCAGGCAATAGACCATGTCTGGCAGCAGACTTCAAGGGATAGCAGTGTGTAGATTCCTGTTTAATGTCCTGATAGAGAGAACAGGAGATATAGTATTGCTTAACGAGAGGTAAATTAGAATAGCTCTTTGTCAGAGATATAGAAAGATATTAGGAAAAAATCAGGTGCGCTCCCTTAAGCAGGACCCTGATAGCTAGGTACTGTAGTTCTCCACAGAATTAGACACGGATTCAGGATCTGGATCACGGACGTTGTTTTATTGGCTTAGCGAAGCATTTCAAGGAGGCCACCCTCCTCTTCATCAGGCATAAATCAAAAAAACAAGACGAGTCCCAGTAACCTCATGACATCACAGTTTTTGTTATCATCATTTACTTTATAATGTTACATGTAGAATACGACTCCATTAGGAAATATAGGAAGGTTATTCAGTGGGTCGGCTGCTAAATAGGAAAAGGAAACCGATTGGAATGAAGTATGACCACTACTATAATACAAAGAGAAAACTACCATGTACTAAAAGAAAGGGAGAGTTATAGTAGAGAGGTATATAGGTGTCCCACCGTGCGTCTTCCTTCCGGTCCTGTGGCTGCTCAAATCCTACACGCGTTCACATCACCGCTTTACTGACCCCTCTTCTGTCTCTATATCAATTGAAGGCCGAAAGTCACGCTCTCCGATACATTCTCTATGGGAGAGCATGACTTCCGCCCTTCAATCGTCATGGAGACAGAAGAGGGGTCAGAAGAGATGTGAACACGTCGGAATTTGAACAGCACAGTAGGACCAGAAGGACACTGATCATCGCTGGTGAGTATACACGCCAGCGCAGATAATGTTTCACGGGGGGAATATCTGTTTTTTAGTTTTATTACTGTATTTTCTAGTGTATAAGACGACCCCTGACTTTGAAAAGGTTTTCAGGGGTTTGTCTTATACGCCGGAAAATGTTAACCTCTGCCTGACCGCAGCAGGGTTTACTAGCTGGAGCCCTGCTACGGTCAGGCAGGGGTTAACAGAAGTTGAAGAAGAAAAACAAAACAACAACAATCAACTCACCGGTCACCCGTTCCCGGCAGCCACGTGTCTCCCGTCATGTTCCCTGCCCAGGCAGTGTGCCGGGAGAGATTCGGGAGAATGACAGAGGCTTCAGGGACTTCAGCACCTCTGCCATTCTCCAGAAGCTCTCCCTACAGCCGAGTGTCTCCGAGCTTCTCTGATGAGACGCTTAGCTGCCAGGAGAGCCTCGGGGAAACTCAGGCATCTCACTGCCTGCGCCGGAAACATGATGGGAGACGCGCGGCTGCCAGGAACGGGTGACAGGTAAGTTGAATTGTTTGCTTTTTGTAGCGGTTGACACATACGGTGGGTATGGGGCCATTTTTTAGCTCCCCCACTGTATGTGGTGACCATACCCACCGTAAAAGACAACCCCCACCTTCTGAGAAGATTTTTCAGGGTTAAAAAGTCATCTTATATGCCGGAAAATACGGTACTTTTAAAAGTGGTGATTAGATTGGATGCTTTTACAGCAAAGGCATTGGGGATGTCCACTTTTGTAGACGCTCTGGGGGTAGCTTCACACGTAGCTTCACACGTACCGTATCGCAGCAGATTTTCTGCTGCAGATCCGCAGCAGATTTGACAGTGCAGATTTAATGCTGTGCTCATTCATTCAGTCAAATCTGCTGCTACCAGAAAATGAGCTGCGATGCGGTACGTGTGAAGCTACCCTTAGAGTGGAAGCTTTTCTATAGGTTACAATGGGTAGTTGCGGTAAAAGTGTTGGGTCTTGTTTATACGCCAATGTTGGGCCAATACATTTTGTTACTCTTCGCTCTTGGCTGAGTTCTCTAGGCATTGTGTATGTTGCTTTAGAAAAATCAGTTTATCTGGTGCTTATATTGTCTCACATTGCTTCCTATTCTCTATCGATGAGAAACCAAGGCCACCTTCATATTAGCGTAATACAGAGGCCTCCTTATTTAGGACACAGTGATCTGTGTTACCGTCAGTAGACCTGTATTCGGGCCGGGGCCTGTGTCCATGAAGTCAGCCTTATCCTGTGCATTGCCATAGACTGACTTGTTCATCTGTTCTCTCTTTCAGCCTCAAGTATTCAAGTAACAACTTTTACAGGAGAACCCAACTTGTGTCCTCGCTGTGAGAAGAAAGTGTTTTTTGGTAAGAAGATACATAATGGGGGAGATTTATCAAACATGGTGTAAAGTAAAATTGGCCCAGTTGCCCCTAGCAACCAATCAGATTCCACCTTTCATTTTCCAAAGGGTCTGTGAGGAATGAGAAGTGGAATCTGATTGGTTGCTAGGGGCAACTGAGCCAGGTCTACTTTACACCATTTTGATAAATCTCCCTCTATAAGTGAGCCTGAAATAGACAATGACATGATAGAGCAATATTCGCTTACCTGTGGCTAGTGAATACTGTGTTACCAAGTCATCGTCCTCCCATCAGTACAGCCCCAGCCAGATCCTCTCCCCCTCTCCCGAGATCTGTCATCCCTCAGCCTTCCTTTAGTCTGGAGAGCAGGATAGGTTTTATATGAGGATTTGCTACTGCTCTGGACAATTCCTGTCACAGCAGAGAGCGCTGTGTCAGACTGGAAAAAATAAACTACTTACTGCAGGACATGCAGCAGCTGATAAGTACTGGAAGACTTGAGATTTTTAAATAGTAGTAATTTATCATTCTGTACAATTTTCTGTCACCAGTTGATTTGAAATTAGAAAAAAAACTTTCGCTGGAGAACCAGGCAAAACATACTGATGAACTCTGCCCAGGATAATGGATCAGTAAACAGGGCTGGAAGCAGTTGTCTCTGTTCACTGTCCATGGTGGCCTCCTAGCGCTCCCCTGAAATAGATGTGGTTGGGGAGAAGGGCCAAGCATGTTGGATTTCAGATGCCCAATCCGTAGGAATCTTCTCATTGACAGCACATGCACACTTGGCCTATCATGTAAAGTGCCGAGAAGCAGGGTCCTCCAGAACTCTATATAGGAAGGGTCCGTAGTAGCACCTAGTAGTAATGCCCCCACTTCACCAGATGGGAGCCGTTCCAGTCATTGGCTGTTTTAATAGTGAGATGAACTCTGTATCAGAAATGCAGACAGAGACTCCATAGGGATCACACACAGAGACTCCATAGGGATCACACACAGAGACTCCATAGGGATCACACACAGAGACTCCATAGGGATCACACACAGAGACGCCATAGGGATCACACACAGAGACGCCATAGGGATCACACACAGAGACGCCATAGGGATGAGACACAGAGACGCCATAGGGATGAGACACAGAGACGCCATAGGGATGAGACACAGAGACGCCATAGGGATGAGACACAGAGACGCCATAGGGATGAGACACAGAGACGCCATAGGGATGAGACACAGAGACGCCATAGGGATGAGACACAGAGACGCCATAGGGATGAGACACAGAGACGCCATAGGGATGAGACACAGAGACGCCATAGGGATCACACACAGAGACGCCATAGGGATGAGACACAGAGACGCCATAGGGATGAGACACAGAGACGCCATAGGGATGAGACACAGAGACGCCATAGGGATGAGACACAGAGACGCCATAGGGATGAGACACAGAGACGCCATAGGGATGAGACACAGAGACGCCATAGGGATGACACACATGAGCTTTAAATGTGTTGACGTGGCATTTGCTACATGTCCTTGATACCAGTTGTCCATTACTATATAGGAAATAAATTTATCCTGTCTTTTTTTTTCTTGTAGCAGAGAAAGTGACCTCTCTCGGAAAGGACTGGCATCGACCTTGTCTGAGGTGTGAACGCTGCTCCAAAACTCTAACCCCAGGTGGTCACGCTGAGGTGAGAAGTATTCTGTATATTAATGCCTGGCTTCCTATACTAGGTGGAACCCTTAGAGGGGTTGTCCATCAATTTACATGTCTGAGACGTGTCAGAGGTTTGGATTAGCAGGGATCTGTGTGCTCATAAGAAATAAGCAACAGCAGTGCTTGGCTCCACTTACCTTCATTCTCAGCTCCTGGACCCCCACATATCCAAACTTTTGACTTTTCAGAAGTTTAAAAAAATTTAGGAACACTTTAAGAAATGACCTTTTCTATGGGAAATGTTATAAAATATGAAACAATCATTACTCTCCAGTTATAGCCAATCACTGGCCTCAGCTTGTATGGAAAGTGAGTGGAGGTCAGCCGTTGGCTGCACTCATCATGTAGATGTATGGCTCTTCATTACTGGGGGACTTAACACTTTTAGTAGAGTATGCTTGACTTGAGTAATGACCCCCATTGAAATCAATACTCAAGTCTCAAACATTTATCCAGATGCCCCCTGCTGAGCAAAATGCAATTGCTGGCATACCGCCGGAGTTCTAATGTGTCTTGCAGAAACCTATGGCAGTGTAGACACTTTTAGTGGAGTATGCTTGATTTGAGTAATGACCCCCATTGAAATCAATGGGAGACTCAAGCATTTAACCAGGTGCCCCCCTGCTGAGCAAAATGCAATTGCCGGCATACCGCCGGAGTTCTAATGTGTCTTGCAGAAACCTATGGCACTGTAGACCACCATAAGGTGCATGCGGTGTAGCAAAAAGAGAAGACATCTGGTAATTCAATATTTTTGATAAACAATCGAGTGCTGAAAGGAGATTTGTATCTTGCTCATAAGCTGCCAAGCGATATATTGCTGCCATAAAGAACATTACATCTGTGTGGGAATGTCTGTGTCCTGTCCAGTCCAACGTTCCCAGCCGTATACGCTTCTCGTATCTCTGTGACATCTGATATTAATAGCTGATCTTAGAAGGAGCCGGTTTCAGCTGTTGGCGTTAGCAGCTAAATCCTATTACACATATGGTTTAGGATTCGTTTTTTTTTTTTTTATATATGCAGAAACAACAGGGGTTGTTCACTAAAAAACTTTATTTTTCAAATCAACTGGTGCCAGAAAGTGCCAGAAATTTGTAATTTACTTCTATTAAAAAAAATCTTAAGTCTTCCAGTACTGATCAGCTGCTGTATGTCCTGCAGGAAGTGGTGTATTCTTTCCAGTCTGGAGAGCAGGAGAGGTATTCTTTGGGGATTTTCTACTATTCTGGACAGTTCCTGATGTGGGCAGAGGTGGCAGCATAGAGCAGTGTCAGACTGGAAAGAATACACCATTTCCTGCAGGACATACAGCAGCTGATAAGTACTGCAAGACTTGAGATTTTTTAATAGAAGTAAATTACAAATCTCTGGCACTTTGTGGCACCAGTTAATTTGAAAGAAAAAAAATGGTGAACAACCCATTTAAGATACCAGCACTTTCTGCGGGCCATCAGTATGACAGATGTGCATTGACCCCCAACTCCCTTGGTGCCCTTTCCATTAGTCTCCGCTTGATACTTAAAGAAGCCAACTTGTCCAATCCTGTGAGAGTACAGAGCAGAGGACAGACTGGCAGCCTCCATAGACTATTAGTTTGTCGCCGCTTCCCACTAGAATTGATTGAATTCATCTAATTGCTGGGAAACCCATAAATATGCTTTCCGTTCCTTCTCTCTGTATCCAGTCAGTAAGCATTGTGTCACAGACTGGTATCCAGAGCAGGGAGGCTTTGCTTATTCTCTAGTACACAGTCTTCATACAGGAGGAGACCATAGACAGGTATGTTCTGCACTACACTCACTTCTTCCAACCTACGGCCCTCCAGCTGCTGCAAAACTACAACTCCCATCAGGCCCGGACAGCCGTCGCAAAGGTTGGGGGAACGCTGCTCTATAGTGCCAGTGTGCCGCTACCTCCTATGTCACTGAAGTGTTCTGTTAGGGTCCTATTACACAGAGCGATTTTTATCGATTAATGACTAACGATAAACGATCGCAAATGAGATTGTTTATCGTTAACCTGAAATCATTAACCGTATTAGGGTCCATTTACACAGAAAGATTATCTGCCAAAGATTAGAAGCCAAAGCCAGAAACAGGCTATAAACAGAGATCAGGTCATAAAGGAAAGCCTGAGATTTCTCCTCTTTTCAAATCCATTCCTGGCTTTGGCTTCAAATCTTTGGCAGATAATCTGTCAGATAAATCTGTCTGTGTAAATGGACCCTTACACAGAACGACGGTCGTTAGTAATAGTCCGTTTACACGGAACGATTATCGTTTGAATTTTCGCAATAACTATGGCATTTGAGCGGTAATCGGCTCGTGTAAACACAGCGGACGATCAAGCGCCGAGCGAGAAATCGCTCATTGTGATCTTTTAACATGTTCTCAAATCGTCGTTAGTCGTTCGCTTAAAATTTGCAGATCGCTTCATGTAAACAGTCTTTTAAAGATTCATGGGCTTAAGCGATCTTAAAAACGATCGCAATAACGATTTTTCTAACAATTTATAAACGCTGATCGTTATAAAAACCAAATTGTTGCTTTAAAATCAGTAAACGATTGATTGGGCGAATTATCGCTTCGTGTAAACGGACCAATACGATTGTTACTACGATCGTTATTGCGATCGTTTACTCCTTTTGATCCCAGCAAAACAATGAACCATGTACAATTACACTGAACGATTAGTGAAAAAAGTTGAATTACAGCGAACGATTAACGAACAATTAACAATAATTTTAGATCTAAATCAACAATCAACGATATACGAACAATTTTTTGACCCTTGCCTGCAACTACACAGAATGATTTTTGTTTAAATTCGAACGATAAAACGATTTTTCGCACGTTACTCGTCCCATGTAATAGGGCCCTTACACATAGAGTAGATCCCCTGCATACTTGAAGGAGTTCACATTCTTCTGTGCAACAAGTGGCCAGGGATTCCTTATCTACAACTGATATATTTAGCCAGATTAGTCTTATCTTTTACAAACATACCCAAATACAGCGATCTCAGAGCGAACGAAACCTCCACACGTTTAGCTTTCTCTTATCGAATTACATCCTTATTGTAGAGACCTTTTTGTTTCTGCATTCAGTGCGGATATATCCATAGACTAGGGGGTCCCTTATATGCATGCAGACTCATGCCCAATATGCTAAATCAGTGCTCATTTAAAGGGATATCCCACTCAAACAAATCAAATCATATGTTGCTGCCTATGGTGAGACTAACAATTCCTTCCATACTTGTTATTATCTATTCAGTCTCCTTCCCCCAGTTCTGAGCTGCTGATTTCTGGTGAGGACACTAAAATCTTTGTGTGAGCTTTTCTCTTCGTCTCCCCCTCCTCCCTTCCGAGATGTAAAAAAGTCCCTGGCATTCTTTATCTGCAACTTTGTAGCTTCTTTGTAATACAGGGAGGCTTAACCTGACGTCAAGTTGCTGATGAACTCACTCTGATTAACCTTCCCAACATTACAAAGAACCTACAATGTTGCAGATACAGCCGGCCAGGGACTTGTTTACATTAGCTGTCTTAGAAGGGAGGGGGAAGGAGGGGGAGACAGAGAGAAAAGCTCACACACAGATTTTTGTGTCTTCAGCAAAAAGCAGCAGCTCAGAACTGGGGGAAGGAGACTGAATAGATAATAACAAGTGTGGAAGGAATTGTTAGTCTCACCATGGGCAGCAACATATCAAAAGTTGTGTGAGTGGAATACCCCTTTAATAATCATGGAGTCTTATGTACAATCCCTTGCTCATTCATACGGCCATTCTCTTACATCATTGTCAGCTGTACATCCTTTGCTTACAGTGGTAGATGGCGGCTGACCAATGGTGATTAGGGCCGTATCCCCCCCTACACATGCATGCTTAGCCGTGTTCTGAGGAGAAGAGAGGAGCAAACCACTTTAAGACTCTTCTGGTGCGGCTTATCTCCCAAAGAGCAGTGGATCAAGCATGTTAAACATTTCAGGGGTCATAGGGCAATAATATACATTAGAATATGTATACCCAGCTTTACCGTATGAACCTGCGCATCCATACAAGAACACCCCTATACAGAGCAGCCCCTGGGATCTCAGCGTACGGACGGGATTGACCTTGTTTGCTGCAGTGAAGTAGAGGAGACGTCTCATCTCCACAATCCTTTAATAAGGAATATGAATAACATCATAGGACAGATGACTGGGCTGCACCATTTGGCTGCATGTAATACTACATTTTCCCTATTGTGAAGACAAGAGCCGCCAGTGGTGTCTATTGCAGTATATAGCATAGTATACATAGGGAATGATACAGATAACAGGGGAACGGACGTTACTATCATGTTTTGGTTATCCAGGCATGATGGGAACAGATCCCTGTTCCAAACTTATGTTTCCAAAACTGCGCCTCTCCGTCTGTTGCAAAACTATAACTCTCATCATGCCCTGACAGCATGTAGTGCAGTGTTCCCCAGCCTGGGCATGCTGGGAGCTGTAGAGAACTGGAGAGCCCCATAGAGGGCAGCCGTGTTCTGTAAGCCCTGTGCCTGCTCCACCGCTGTCAGTGAGATGTAAGTATTCTTGGCGTCATTCGAGCGTCCTCTCCGCAGCCGTAGGTGATTTGGCATCCCGGCCGTGTTATAATGAATTTGGACATCCTTAATATGTGTAGATGAATAAGCGCTCATTCAGGCGATATTGTCACAAGCTCCTTCAATTACCCTGCGCCATAAAGGATCTTATTGTTCCAGGAGTCGGAGGTATTGAATGTCCCCCATGATTAATTCACGCATTGTTGTTTCCAGATTCCTTTACAATAGCTCGTTGGCTCCATCGTCTTGTTACCTTCAGGGGAGCTGTGAAACGTTTAGATCATTTGTCCACCCGTTATAATAGGCTTTCCATTTTCCTGATCTGTAATGTCTCCTCATGGTAATAAGGATGCATGTAATGTGCATGCCGAGCTGTTTATGTGGCCGGTGCACAAATACCCGGCTGTTTCCACCAGGGGGAGCCGCAGCTCTGGTCATTGATATCATATCATTATTATTATTACCATTATAACCTACATGTCTACAGTTCTCAGATTGACTTTGCACTTATCTCGGTTTAGGAAATTAGAATTTCAATGAGTATCACTTTATTTTTACACCACCCCAGCCATGTAAAAAAATCCCTTTAATTGAAGGTATGACTCCATATTATTCTCTTCCTATGGCAGTCAAAGTAGTGGGCAAGGCTCCTTCTACAACAGGATTTTGAGGAAGGAATGATCCCAAGCTCTTGGGACTCTTAGGCAATGTTCACACACTGTATAAACAACGGACATTGTTTGCCCTGTCAAAGAACAGCCGCTGTTTGACATGTTCACCTGGCCGATACTGCAGTATTGGCTGGATGACCATCGTTTTCTTTTATTTGGATTGCCGGCCTGCAATCCTAATTGCCATTGAAACCAGTGCAATGTATGGCCGTTTACAGTCTGTTGGCCTGAAAGAATTGACAAGTAAATTATTTCCACTGCCATAGGGGAACAGTGGCCGTTGTGCAATACATTGTGTGCAAAGCGGCCGCTGTTCCCCATAGGATTCCACACAGTGCATTCTTTTTTTTACAAGAACGGACGTTATTTAAATCACCAACAATGGCCGTTCTTGTAAAAAAAAACAAAAAAAAACATTGTGACAACATAGCCATATGGTACAAACACACACACCGTATACGCAGCAGATACGCAGCAGATTAGATCTAAATAACTGAACACAGCATCAAATCTGCTGCGTATACGGTGTGTGTGTTTGTACCCTTATAGTATAATTTTTTTAATGTATTTCTGAGATTTAATTGGAAAAAAATGGATTAAAGTGTCCCTGTCACCTTTGACCTTACACAAACACGTCAAAGTTTTTGTTAGGTCAGAGTCAGAGTTCGGATCCCCACCCATCATTAGAGAGAAGGATTCAGTTGAGCTCTTCTTTCGCTGACTCGCTGTCTCTTTTTTTGTCTTTCTACATGAGATGGGTCCATAGACTTACAATGGAGCGCTTCTCCTACAACAAGATGGGGCGCACAACAAGCACTCACCAAGGCGTGTGAATGGAGTGCCAGTACACATGCGCTTACTCCATTGGACCCCCATTCTCATGAACAACAGGGGGCTCGAATAAATAGTGGACAGGGGATGAGCTATAATCTTGAGTATTTGTTATGGAGTTAGTCAGATAATATATATGTAATTACATATAGTATTACTTCATTTAGTTGTTGCTTCTGAAAATTCCTTGCCTTTAGTCGGGTCACGTGTTCCCATGGAGACCCAATAGAAAATACACATGTTTCTGTGCTCTCAATGAGGTCACCATCTCTGCCAGAACTTCTTATATGACTAAGCTGCATGGATTGTTCCACATAGGCTCCTTCTGGAGAAGACAGAAACTCCCATTAGAATTACTAATGATGATTATACCGATAGCAGATCTGAAAGGGAGAGGATCTAAAAGTCAAGATGGTGGCTGATCATAGGTCACATGACCCAGATGCAGTAAAGTGTTGATATAGCAGAGCTGTTATGAAACAGATGACACTGCAGAAATAGTGGTGGTGAGTGTGAATTATATGGGGGGGGGGGGACTAATTGCGGCAGTGCCCCTTTAAGGAAATCTATGTTGTCTGATGTTCCTTCAATGTGTTCCAGTAGCAATCCTCCACATGTATTTATTGAGCTTTGGTATCCATGGGTGGTGAGCCATACATCCTGGACAGCCGTCAGCCTATTATGTATACAGCTATTTCTCCCAATCTCCCCATTAACATGTCTGGTATGCATGCATGCGTGTTCCAATGGGAAATAAGCAGCTGACACCTCTGACAGCTGACATCCCATATCTTCCTTTTTTTTTAATTCTACAGTCAGGCCGCCCTCATAGACTCCAGATTATTGGTGGATCCTGCCCTAACTTGCATGGAACAAGCGCAGAAGATTGACTTTCTTTTAAGGCTGGAGCTCCATCTCTAGATAGCATTATAATACAATAAGAAGTAGTGTATTTAGGGGTAACACATGACAGTGCAGCCTCACCTGCACAACTCTGAATTCATCCTTAGATGTGAATGGTGAAGAAAATGTCTTGTAACTTAAAGGGGTACTCCAGCGAAAAAAAGAATATCTTTTAAATCAACTGGTGCCAGAAAGTGTAAGAGATTTGTAATTTACTTGTATTAAATAATCTCAAGTCTTCTAGTACTTATCAGCAGCAGGAAGTGGTGTATTCCTTCCAGTCTAGAGAGTAGGATTTGCTGCTGCCCTGGACAGTTCCTGACGAGGACAGAGGTGGCAGCAGAGAGCACTGTGTCAGACTTGAAAGAATACACCGCTTCCTGCAGGACATGCAGCAGCTGATAAGTACTGGAATACTGAAGATTTTTTTAATAGAAGTAAATTACAAATTTATGGCACATTCTAAAACCAGTTGATTTGAAAGGTTTTTTATTTTTTGCTGGAGTACCCCTTTAAAATCAGTACAAAGTAAGTTTTACCCTTGTAATGTCATTCCTGGTGATTAGTATGTGTTAGTGCATGCTTTCACAGCTCAGTCCACCGTCACTAATAATTCTGTCTTCTTCAGCACGATGGGCAGCCCTATTGTCACAAGCCTTGCTACGCAATCCTTTTTGGACCAAAAGGTAAGCCTGCAAAAATTGGAAAGAAGGAACATTGAAAGACTGATTTATGGCGGGTCCAACCAATGCATATCCAATGAAGGAAGAAAGGGGTTATGCTAAGATTATTACCTATCCTGTGGATCTGATCAGTAAGGGGCGCACCACAAATCACAAGAATGGTGGTCCTATGTCCCTGCAAGTAAATGGAGCAGTGGTCAGGCTTGCACAATGCCGCTTTGTATGGGTCTGAGGGGGACAGCCAAGTGCCTGAAGAGAGTGAACTGAAATACCCAACTGCGACCCCATTTACTAGCAGGGACCCCCATTATTGTGATCAATGGGGATCAACAGCTGATTAGATGCTTATCCCCTGGGTAGGTTATAACGTTTAATTATGGGATAACTATGGGGTACTCTTTTTATTTAAAATAAACTGGTTTCAGAAAGTTATATAGATTTGTAAATTACTTCTATTTAAAAATCTCCAGTCTTCCAGTACTTATCAGCTGCTGTATGTCCTGCAGGAAGTTGTGTATTCTGTCCAGTCTGACACAGTGCTCTCTGCTGCCACCTCTGTCCATGTCAGGAACTGTCCAGAGCAGGAGAGGTTTTCTATGGGGAGTTCATGACATGGACAGAGGTGGCAGCAGAGAGCACTGTGTCAGACTGGAAAGAAAACACCACTTCCTGCAGCTGAAGTACTAGAAGACTGGAGATTTTTAAATAGAAGTAAATTACAAATCTATATAACTTCCTGAAACCAGTTTATTTAAAAGAAAAAGATTTTTGCCGGAGTTACCCTTTAATCTCTTGCCTTTCCTAGAGTCTAGTGTGTATCAGATTCATCCTCACACCTTGGTGCACATCTTCATCAGGGTTTCTGCTCTCTGTATTGTATGAAGGCAGATGTAGCAATCAGACATTGAAGGATACGGTTTTGTCCTCGTGGATATTTGAGAAAGTGCAAATGACCTTCTATAAGGCCAGACCAATTTCCAGGGAAGAGAGAGGAGACATCTGTTAGTGAGCGTACTTCGGTTACACTTCACGCTTGCTTAGATATACACATGTGCTCTTGGCTAGCAGAGCGACGGGTTCCTTTCTAGTCTGCAGTCCCTCAATCCGTTTCATGTGTTGAAAGCCGATGATGTCTTTTCCTGGGGTGGGGACATATTTATGTGTATGTGGCAGTGAACAAACAATGGGGAATCTCATCTGTTCATCTTTTGAACAATGGCAGACTATATATATATATATATATATATATATATATATATATGTATATCAGGGATGGGATACCTGCGTCCCTCCAGCTGTTGCAAAACTACAACTCGCTTTTGGCTGCCCAGGCATGATGGGAATTGTAGTTTTGCAACAGCTGGAGGGACGCAGATTCCTCATCCAGGATATACTGTATGAATACAGTTCTACCAAATTTCTTTTACATTACAAAAGAATTGAATAAATTCAGAATTTTTCCAAAAACTTTTTAGATTCAATTTGGTGAAATCTCTAAAAGTGGCTTCTAATAACCCTACCAGGGCAAAGGGATCCTTGTAACATTAAAGTGTCACTGTTGTTTAATTATTATTATTATTTTTTTTTTTTTTGCAGAAATCAATATTACAGGCGATTTTAGGAAACTTTGTAATTGGGTTTATAAGCAGTTTGAACCTCTCCCCCCTGTCTTCATTGTTCTCTATGGAGAGGGGAGGAAATCCAACAGCCCGATCCTTCTGTCCCCTGGCATCATCTCTCTTAGACAATTACCTGACATTGAAAATGTCTGTTTTAGCCGCAATAAGCTAACGCATATGGCCAGCATAACATTCCCTGTAGGATTCACTGATGCAGAACAGAATTGTTAGTTCCATCAGTGCGGGCACGTCAGCCTGGTCACCTGGCAGCAAAGCAGCCACGTGTATCACGGTTGGGATGAGCTTCTCCTGGAGGAATGTAGGCTTGGCTTTCACCGGACATAATGTTTCTCATTAGGGCACATCAGACTGCAGTTTATTGTAAAGGAATTAAAGGAATAGTGAACACTCTGTACAACTATTCCAAAGTCTTAGCAGGCCTAGTCTTAAAGGGGTATTACACTTTAACATAACTTTTGATATGTTGCTGCCCATAGTGAGACTAACAATTCCTTCCATAGTTGTTATTATCTATTCAGTCTCCTTCTCCCAGTTCCAAGATGCTGCTTTCTGCTGAAGACACAAAAAAATGTGTGTGAGCCTTTCTCTCCCCCTCCTCCCTTCTAAGATGGCTGGCAGGATTAATCTGCAACTTTGTAGCTTCTCTGTAATGCTGGGAGGGTTAATCCGAGGTCAAGTTGCTGAACTCACTGTGATTAACCCTCCCAACATTACAAAGAAGCTACAATGTTGCAGATAAAGCCAGCCAGGGACTTGTTTACATTCTCTGTCTCAGAAGGGAGGGGGAGGAGGGGGAGACAGAGAGAAAAGCGCACACACAGATTTTCGTGTCCTCAGCAGAAAGCAGCAACTCAGAACTAGAGGAAGGAGACTGAATTGCTAATAACAAGTATGGAATTAAGTTGGTCTCACCATGGGCAGCAACATAACAAAAGTAGTGCTTGAGCAGAATACCCTTTAAGATGCCTAGGTAATAGTCACCTGGACTACAACTCTAATATGTATAGGGGTGTCCCAGCTCTCACCTGACATGCAGATGCAGCTATAAAGAAGGTCAGCCATGTCCATGAGTTAGTTAGAAAGAATAGTTAAAGCCAAGTAGGTGTTCATCTGACCTCTATGTAAAGAATATAGTCTCACTGGCACGTCAAAAGTCGAATTAAAAAACTTTTGATGTGTCATTTAGACATGTCAAAAGTTTTGATCAGTTTTGGCTGTCCAGGCATGATGGGAGTTGTAGTCTTGCAACAGCTGGAGAGCCCAGGTTCCCTACCCCTGCCATAGAATCTGTCTTCTGTATAGCGAGAAATGTATGAGTAACAATTTTTCTTTTCCATTGCAGGTGTGAACACAGGAGGAGTGGGAAGTTACATCTATGATAAAGAACCCGAGACCAAGGCCCAGCCCTAAGGAGCGGCGCCCCCACCCCCCAGCTGCAGCCTCCTCCACACCACTCCTACCATTTCTAGCCCATAACACTAAGCTGACGTTGGGAACATGTAGACGACGAAACCCGTAGAGCAGCTTCAATAAGCAAAGTGCACTCCTGACAATTCTGTATTTTGTACTGAAGAATAGTTATACCTTCATAGTTCTGACCGATGTGGAAGATATGAAGAGTCTTGTGCTGTATGTATAGGGATCTGTGTGCTACTAAAAGATTTCTTCTGTTTGTTCAGCTATCGGGATGTTTCTGGTATTAGATGCTTTTATATGTAAAATGACTTCGTGTCATGGACTGCAGGGTTAGGGTCCTATTGCACGGAGCGATTTTTAACGAATAACGACTGTCGATAAACGATTGCAAATGAGATTGTTTATCGTTAACCTGAAATCGTTCACCATATTACACAGAACGATGGTCGTTAGTTACGATCGTTACTACTATCGTAATTGCGATCGTTACTATGATCGTTTATTTCATCTGATCCCAGCAAAACAATGAGCAATGTGCAATTACACATGCGGAACTTGAGTGAACGAATGCGGAATTGCAGCAAACGATAAGTGAACGATTAACGATAATTTTAGGTTCAGATCTAAATTAACGATAAATGACATACGACCGATTTTTCGATCGTTGCCTGCAATTACACAGAACGATTATCGTTTAAATTCGAACGATATAACGATTTTTCGCACGATAATCGTCCCGTGTAATAGGGTCCTTACCCAGTGGGAACAACAAAGATTCGGACCTGGTCAGATCCCTTGACTTGGCCTGTATAGGTTAACTAGTGAGTCGACACTGTATCCTCTAAAATAATATACTCATAGAGTCAGGATAATGAGTGCCTACAGCCCGTCAGAAGTGCCAAGAAAGATCATGTGACATGCCTTGAGACTCCTTAAACCTTCCTACTTTATGGAGTCCAAGGTCATAGACCGTCTCACTACTGTACAGTTCACAAGACATAAGGGAAATGTAGTAGATACGTCTTCAGAGAGCCTTAAAGGGATAGTTCATTCAAAAAAAATTATTCAAATCAAATGGTGCCAGCCAGTGCCAGAGATTTGTAATTTACTTCTATTAAAACATCTTAAGGGGTATTCCGGTGATAATCTTTTTCTTTCAAATCAACTGGTTTCAGAAAGTTAAATAGAGTTGTAATTTACTTCTATTTAAAAATCTCCAGTCTTCCAAGCTGCTGTATGTCCTGCAGGAAGGGGTGTATTCTTTTCAGTCTGACACAGTGCTCTCTGCTGCCACCTCTGGCCATGATAGAAACTGTCCAGAGCAGCAGCAAATCTCTATAGAAAACCTCTCCTGCTCTGGACAGTTCCTGACATGCACAGAGGTGGCAGCAGAGAGCACTGTGTCAGACTGGAAAGAATACATCACTTCCTGCAGGACATACAGCAGCCTTTAAGTACTGGAAGACTTTTAATAGAAATAAATTACAAATCCCTGGCACTTTATGGCTCCAGTTGATTTGAAAGAAAAAAAAATGTGGCGAACAACCCCTATAATATAGGTTGTCTACAAATTACACTTTTTTGTGTGGATTCTAAAGCAAAAGGGAGGGATCTATATATCCTAATGGACTCATTGTCATTTAAAGGGGTTATTCAGTATCAGAAAAAACACAGCTAGTTTTTTTTTTTTTTTTCTTTTTGCTAAACAGCACCACCCCTGTTCTCAGGTTGTGTGCAGTATTCCAATCCAGCTCCATTCTCTTCAGTGGAACTGAGCTGTAAATCACACACTAAGACTGAGCGTGGTGCTGTTTCTGGAAGAAGGCGGCCATGTTTTTCTAAGCCTTTCAGAAGGAATCAAAAGTGCACTGTGTGACCAAGATCTAAACCAGTCAAGTTTTTGCGAAACTACAACTCCGTCCGGGCATGCTGAGAGTTGTAGTTGTAAAGAGACGCAGGTTGAAGACCACCGGCCTAAACAATCATTAAACGCTGTAACAAATGTTTCGACCTCCCCCCAAACATATAGGAAAAAAAACGTTTGTCTGTTTTTCGGTCACAGACTTCTTTTTATATTACATTACTGTCAAAAATTTGACTGAAATTTACACGTACAAAGGAAACCATTGGAAATACCTTCTTTAACACTTTCCCGACATCTTGTTTGTAAATTTGTTAGCGGAAAGGGATAGGAAATGACTAAAAAGAGCAAAAATACATGCAAATAAAAAAAAAAAAAAATTTACATTGACTATTCTGCCGGCAAATCTCACTATGGGAGACAATAGCATTGGGATGGTTGGTGAATCCATACGACTTCCATGGCTGTTATTAAATGACTGTTGGGTTACTGTAGTCTAGAACACTCAGTAGTTGCTCATTGAAAACGCGGAATCACCCCCATCATCCCAGCTGCTGTATACCCCATATATCTGATACTACGTTAGCTCTTTATGATGTACAATAGAAATACGAACACTGCACCGAATCAAAAGATAAATAGTTTAGATCCCTTTACCCCAACCTGCGGCTGTCCAGTTTTTGCAAAACTACAACTCCCAGCATGCACACTACATCTGGAGAGCCACACTTTGGTGAGCACTGGTTTACATAATGCTGAGCAACTTGGGGTTAAACCGCTTTTGTAAGAATTAAAATATAGATTGACTTTCCATTGGGGATCATAAGCTTAATGTTCTAGAACAGGGATAGGGAAGCTTGGCTCTCCAGCTGTTGCAAAACTACAACTCCCATCTTGAACTGGAGAGCCAAAGCTAAAGCGTTGGCTGTCGAGTTCATGATGGGAGTTGTAGTTTTGCAACAGCTGGAGAGCCAAGGTTTCCTATCCCTATTATAAAAGGTGGATGTCCGCACTAGCCATTTCTACTTCCCACCTTCTAGTGACTAAGGGGTTCACAACCTGCTGCTTCCCAGCTGTTGCAAAACGACAATTCCCATCATGCGTAGTCAGCCATAGGACGTCTAGGTATGATGGGAATTGTAGTTTTGAATTTGTGCACTCCTGCTTTAGAGGGTGCAGTCACACCCAGGCTAAGGTGATGCGACTGTGTTATATCGGCAGAGCAGTACTAAAGATGACAGATTCTGCAATAGTCTATGGCCTTTAAATAGGCTTTGTAACTTAAAAAAAAACTTTTGACATGTCAGCGGACTTATCGAATTGTATCCATGTTTTCCTGGCAGCCATAGGGCGGCATCTAACTTCTCCAGCCACCAAGAGTCAAATGCCAAAAGTTTGGGTTACGTTGCTGAACCCGAACAGTTCAGCAAGTCCGCTCAGCACTAGTTAGGATCTGTCAGGATTCTGGTGTTCAGACCACAGTGAGCTGGGGAGTGAAGCTCTTAGCTGAGCGCTTCTCCCTATTCCTTCAATCTGAACACCCAGACCCTGACTGATTTGTCTCTAGGACATGTCACAGTGACAAGGACACTAAGTTTTATAATATATCCCTAATTCCCTGTAATGTGCACAGATGGCACATAAGATGTCACCAGTGTCTAGTATCAGAATCCACTGGGCGTGAAGCCTTCTGATTTTGGACTTGTTCACACATTGCAGATTTGATCAGTATTTTCAGCAACATTTATGATCTAATACTGGATCAGAAAACACTGACCTCATTGTCTGTATACTGACGCTAAATACTGATCGCTTCTGCGGTGTGTGAATAAGGGACGTTCCTCTTGGCTCCATACAGTAGGTATAGAAGAATGTATAGCCTGCCGGCCATCACCTCGCATCTTTTACCTCCTTTATACTTCTTAAAGGATCTTGAATAAAATATTATTGCTGCAGATGATTGCGCATTGTGTAATGAATGAACAAAGGGTCCGGGATCTATTTGTGAGGCCCCCTGTATTGTATTCCAGATAGTGGACATTGTATGACTTTTAGCCAACTTTGTGTTTAATAAGCCTAATATTCTAGATGTATATGACAGATATAATGCAGTATTATTAATATTGTAAACACGCCTTTTTCTGCATGCCTTTTTACCCTACAGAAATAAATTATGGCATTGACCGTGGTGTCCTGTCTTGTTTCCTGGTTATACAGGCTCTCACAGACCTGTTTGTTTCTTTAAGAAGCTTCTCCTACTCAGCACTTATTACAATTGCTGTTTGATCTCGTTATCTGTATAAAAAAACACCTGTCCACACACTCAATCAAAACTGTAGACCTGCACAAGGCTGGAATGGGCCATACTGAAGGGAGGATGGATGAGGCCAGATATCGTGAAATTCTGGCCAACAACGTCCATCCCTCTGAGCATTAAAGGTGGGTGGTGGCTGGGTCTTCCAGCATGACAATGACCCCAAACACACAGCCAGGGCAACTAGAACAATTCCGTAAGAAGAGTTTCAAACTCCTGGAGTGGCCTAGCCAGTCTCCACACCTGAACCCAATTGAAAATCTTTGGAGGGAACTGAAACTCAATGCAGTGACAACCTGAAAGATCTGGAGAAGATGTGTATGGAGGAGGAGGACACAATCCCTGCTGAAATGTCTGCAAACCTGGTCAAGATCTACAGGAAACGTCCTGCAAACAAAGTTCTCTTTTTTAAATCAAATCCTTATTTCATGTAATAAAATAAAAAAAATAAATAAAAAAATTACACCCCTCTCCATTTGTAAGGAGAAAAACTTGCGCAGCGTATCACATACTACTTTCCCCCCTATACACCTTCCTCTATATCACTGAGCCACCAGACCTTCTGTAGTGTCATCTCAGAGTCACTGTTAGGCAAGTGACACATGATCTCTGGAATCTCTGTAAATTACTAATCCTTCTGGATTCCCTGTAATCCTAGGAAGTGGCCAGCTGGTACCATGACTGGTGAGTTGGTGTTATAGCTGGTGCCAGAGATGTAAGAATCTATTGGTAAGGTATTCACTGGAGGAATGCTTGTCTGGTGTCGCTGCGTTTGTCATCACTGTCTATGAGGTGGGGACATGGAGTCCATTTGTTACAGGATTTACTTGTATTCTAGATACAGGGAAAAAAAAATTCTGTGCACCATCGCAGAGTTACATTTTTGTACAAAAATTAAAAAAAAAATACAGAATTAAAAAAAAAAATTTCAAAAATTTTACCAAAATTTTGCTACTCTGCACTGGTGCAGGGAATGCTAAATTGTATTATAAAACTGTAAAGCCATACAAAACTCATAGAACCCACCCCATAAAAACCCTAAATGAACTCCAATACAGTACAAACTTAATATAAATGAATGGATTCTTCATCAGCAAGAGGTCAAGGTCCAGATGATCCAGAAACAGTAACACTGAGATGTTCATTCACAAGAAGAAAGGGAGGACAGGAGACAGAGCTGACCCTCAGGATGGAGACTGAATGGAATCCAGCAGCTTGTAGTGTATTGTAAGAAATGCAAGCTGCAGAAGAAAAGGCAAAAAACCATTGAAACCAATAGCCGAAATGTTTTATTCTATGTAACATCCATGATGCAGTAAAATAAGCAAATGAGTGTAAATCCTCGAACTCCTGGAAGTTTTTGTACTGACACATATATCTTAAGAGTAGACATTAAAGCCTTCCAGTACTTATCACCTGCTGCATGTCCTGCAGGAAGTGGTATTCTTTCCAGTCTGGAGAGAAGTAGAGGTTTTCGTTGGGGATTTGCTACTGCTCTGAACAGTTTCTGACATGGACAGAGGTGGCAGCAGAGAGCAATGTGTCAGACTGGAAAGAATTCCCCACTTCCTGCTGGACATACAGCAGCTGATAAGTACTGGAAGGCTTGAGATTTTTTAATAAAAGTAAATTACAAATCTCTGGCACTTTCTGGCACCAGTTGATTTGAAAAAAAGAAATAAATAAATAAATTGGTAAACAACCCGTTTATGTGGTCCACATAAGCCGTCCTCCATTACAGGGTCCCGTATATCCTAAGTCTACTCCCATAGCTATAGCATCATATTATAATTTATATTCTGCTTGCAGCCTCCACCAGAAGTCATTGCATGTGCTTTATACCGAGCTCCAGTAATTGTGATCTGTAGGCTGTGAGCGCCCCCTATTGTTTAATAATCTAATTGTGACTTCAGAGCCTTAATTCTTGTTGCTTGAACAACTATGTCTGTGATATAAGTTATCATATTATACCTGGATCTACTTCAATAGTACACCACTTAGGATGTCTGTACTACAGCAGCTCATCTCTGGGATTGGACCACAGTATATTATATCTCAGAGCTTCCTTTTTGCACAAAAAGGAATCTCTGTCACCAAGAGGTACACTACCCAAAAGTAGCCTCCGAGAGCCTGTTTTTATAGGGCAGCAGGACAAACACTTCTATGCCCTCTTGTGGCATCAGGCCATAACTGCAACCATTACATATCTGGCTGACACATAACTTCAGGACAACATTAGGAGTAATCACACAGGGCATAACTATCTGAGGGGTAGAGGTCTGACTGCCAGGTCCGTCATTGATTTCGACAGCAACGGTCTTTTTAGCCTGGAGTAACATTTGTCATGACAGCTGTAGGTCCCATTTAAAGAACGTAGAAAACACATCGACCATAATAACGCTAAAGAAGTCCCAAGCAATATTTATGCAATTGCCCCGGGAAGGCTACTTGTGGGGTGCGCTCACTTTTTGTATATTATTATAATTTTGCCCATGTTACAGTAAGATACACCCAGGCAGTGATAACCTTTATGAACACTGGGATCTAATATTTTATTACTATGTATGCAGCACCAGTGTATAGTGTTTATATTGATTTTGAACTATATCTTCCTCATTGAAAGTGAGAAAGAGAGCAATTTCACATTTTCACCACCAGGGGGCTCACTTCACAAAGGAAAAGTAAGAGTTGGGAGGAGAATAATTCTTTGGCTAAAGAGAATTACAGTACACAGTTTGTAAAAGAATTAAAGGGGTTGTTCACCAAAATTTTCACCATATCAACTGGTCCCATAAAGTGCCAGAGATTTTTAACTTACTTCTATTAAAGTATTCCAGTACTTATCAGCTGCTGTATGTCCTGCATGATGTGGTACTTTTCCCCAGTCTGGGGAGCAGGAGAGGTTATCTATGGGGATCTGCTACTGCTCTGGACAGTTCCTGACATGGACAGAGGTGGCAGCAGAGAACACTGTGTCAGACTGGAAAGAATACACCACTTCCTACAGGACATACAGCAGCTGATAAGTACTGGAAGACTGGAGATTTTTAATAGAAGTAAATTGCAAATCTCTGGCACTTTCTGGAACCAGATGATCTGAAAGAAAACATTTTGGGGGGTGAACAACCCCTTTAAACAGTATATGGTAAAATCCTTTAGACAAGGGTTTCTGATACTCTAGTAACAATTATGATGTGTCCTAGTTACACAGTGGACCAGCAGTTGGAATGATGATACGGATCACACCTATTTTAAATTGATAGACACTAGCCAAAGCCTGAATTTCACTGCCAGCCTTGTGGGGTTGTCTTATTTGTATAGTCATGGGCAAAAGTTTTGAGAATGACACAAATATAATATTTTCACATGATCTGCTGCCCTCTGGTTTTTATGTGTGTTTGTCAGATGTTTTTTTTTATCACATACAGAAATATAATTGCAATCATATTATGAGTAACAAAAGCTTATACTGACAGAGAATGAGTTAATGCAGCAAGTCAATATTTGCAGTGTTGACCCTTCTTCTTCAGGACCTCTGCAATTCTCTCCGGCTGCTCTCAATCAACTTCTGGACCAAATCCTGACTGATAGCAGTCCATTCTTGCACAATCAATGCTTGCATTTTGTCAGAATTTGTTGTTTTTTGTTAGTCCACCCGTCTCTTGATGATTGACCACAAGTTCTCAATGGGATTAAGATCTGGGGAGTTTCCAGGCCATGGACCCAAAATCTCTATGTTTTGTTCCCTGGGCCATTTAGTTATCACCTTTGCATTATGGCAAGGTGCTCCATCATGCTGGAAAAGGCATTGTTGGTGGCCAAACTGCGCTTGGCCGGTTGGGAGAAGTTGCACTTGGAGGACATTCTGGTACCATTCTTTATTCATGGCTGTGTTTTTAGGTGAGACTGTGAGAGAGCCGATTCCCTTGGCTGAGAAGCAACACCACACATGAATGGTTTCAGGATGCTTTACAATTGGCATGAGACAAGACTGGTGGTAGCGCTCACCTCGTCTTCTCCGAATAAGCTGTTTTCCAGATGTCCCAAACAATCGGAAAGGGGATTCATCAGAGAAAATCACTTTACCCCAGTCCTCAGCAGTCCACTCCCTGGACCTTTTGCAGAATATCAGTCTGTCCCTGATGGTTTTTCTGGAGAGAAGTGGCTTCTTTGCTGCCCTCCTTGAGACCAGGCCTTGCTCCAAGAGTCTCCGCCTCACAGTGCGTGCAGATGCCCTCACACCTGCCTGCTGCCATTCCTGATCAAGCTCTGCACTGCTGGTAGCCCGATCCCGCAGCTGAAACACTTTTAAGAGACGGTCCTGGCACTTGCTGGTCTTTCTTGGGCGCCCTGGAGCCTTTTTGGTAACAATGGAACCTCTCTCCTTGAAGTTCTTGATGATGCGATAGATTGTTGACTGAGGTGCAATCTTTCTAGCTGCGATACTTTTCCCCGTTAGGCCATTTTTGTGCAGTGCAATGAGGACTGCACGTGTTTCTTTAGAGATAACCATGGTTAACAGAAGAGAAACAATGATGCCAAGCACCAGCCTCCTTTTTATAGTGTCCAGTGGTGTCATTCTTACTTAATCATGACAGATTGCTCTCCAGCCCTGTCCTCATCAACACCCACACCTGTGTTAATGGAGCAATCACTGAAACGATGTTAGCTGGTCCTTTTAAGGCCGGGCTGCAATGATGTTGAAATGTGTTTTGGGGGATAAAGTTCATTTTCTAGGCAAATGTTGACTTTGCAAGTAATTGCTGTAAGCTGATCACTCTTTATAACATTCTGGAGTATATGCAAATTGCCATTTTAAAAACTGAAGCAGTTAATATTTGTATCATTCTCAAAACTTTTGGTCATGACTGTATAAGCAGCCATGGGGGGAGCTGTCAGTCAATGATTAGGCCCGCCCACTGATGATTATGGTAGACTGCTTCTACCGGTAGGGAAAGGCAGCGTCTATGTAGCAACGCTGATCTCTGCTTCTGCTGATATGTCTATAGATATGGGTTGCTTTCTAACCACATTTATACTGTGGGGCATGATAAATACCATATTACCATTACACTGCAGCTCATTTCATGCCATGATAATACTGGATGTCCATGTAATGTGGGCTTATATAACCCCTAGACAATGAGGTAACAAATGTGCTGTTTACTATAACGCCACTAGGTGGCAGTGTAGACAAATACTCCTGCACTAATGACTGTATTAACGGTTGGAAAGTAGCAGTAAATCTAAAAATAAGCTAAAAATAATTCATTATAGTATTACTACAAATGTGTTACTACAAATGGAGATAATGCAACAAAACAAAACAATATAAAAAGGGAAAACTATACGGCCTTATTCACACATTCCATGAAGTTGTCCATAATCACAATCATTTTATAGCTCATTGCTTTCTATTGGGCTATCCAAACGTTCCGTTTTTTGTTATTTTTTTCACACATCCACAATAAGTTCCATGAAAAAATTGGACATGCCATAATTTGGACCAGATCACGGCACGGATTCCCCCATAGAAGTCTATGAGATTTATCCTTTTCCTGAATTGCAAGGATCTGACATCTTTGCAATCCGTGAAAAACAAGGATGTGATGTAATCAGTGTAATACACCTATGAAATTTTGATGACGTAATGACATTCCAACTTTCTTTTACACACACACACACACACACACACACACACACACACACATGGTCCCATATTAGTCCCATACACTTGTGCAATGAATTGGAGCCTGCATATATGGGGAAATATGATAAGGGCCACCATCTTTCATCTAACCGCCTGCATGCTGAGGCTGTGGCATAGACAGAGAAAAAAAACTCCACCGTTGGTAGATTTCGGCTTTCATGCACAGTTGGCATCCACCATGTATGGAGCAGGCTCAGCTCCTTAGCCTGCTCCATAATTCTCTCCTGACATTCTGACTGTTAGGGGTTAAAGATGTATAGTGTATGCACATGTTCTATTTAGATAGAGTGGGGGTCCACAGAGTCATTTCCTCTGGTGAGTGTAACAGTCACCTGACCATGAAGGCGGAGCATCAGCATGTGCTCATAAATATAAGGGCCAGTGCATGCCTTATTTCTTTTATATCGATCTAGAGTAGCAGGAGCATCAGACCTGACTGCGTCATTAGACCAGATTATGTGTAACTGGCCACATTCCAAAAAAAAATTCGAAATTTCAAACAGATTAAAGAAAAGTGAAAACCGGAGTTGTACATGAGAATAGTAATATAATATTAGTACGGTCCACGGGGGCCCGAATCATTGTGTCAGGAGGAATACAGCCTGAGAATAGGATCCGCCATCGCCTTGTAATAATAGAATAAGAAGATCAAATGAAGGTGTTTTTCTCAACTATCTTCACGGCCGACACTTGAGGTGAAATGCTGTAGGGTTCATTCCCAGCGACAGTGAGTGCTATATTGGAAGAGAAATGACCATCTGCAGCAGACAAGTAAATGGAGTTGAACAATTACAACGTCTGGGCAAAAATCTGATTAGTGATCTATACAAAACCAATTACGTAATGTGAGCATGCTGGGCTGGTATGGAGAAGTATATCAAGTCATCAGCACATAGAGGTCCCGGCTGGGTATATATGGAGTTTATTATTTACCTGGGAGGAATCTGGGGTCAGCACAGGCCGTAGTACATCAAGGATGAGGTAGGGGGCAGTGTGTTGGTGCAAGGCCTTGTGCCATGGCATTGCTGCATAGAAACAGACCTATAGGAGGGCCTATAAGGAGAGTGGCAGTGACCTATAGAAGGGTATATAAGGAGAGTGGCGGTCACTGTGTATAATGTCAGAAGAGTCCTCTACATGTGGCCTGTTTACAGCCTCCATGAATGAGATAAAGAACTTTTTATTCAGTAATGACCACAATTTAGGGGTTTTCCGATATTCCAATATATATATATATATATATATATATATATGCATGTGAGTGCTCACCAGGTGATGCCATCAAAGATCACAAGTCTTTATTTTTCATTGACATTAAAATACACAACTCTGCACAGCACCTTTGCTTTGATGCCGCCAGGGCTTACTGTGGGTGTGTTGTGTCTCTATGATTCATTCCCTCTCTCATATATCCCTGTGTTTTAAGGTGTTAGATATTGCTGTTAAAACTGTCGCTAGAGCTGCTGCCCAGCATGTGAAACACAATCCCACCGCCACCCGAGGCCGTTTCTGGGACAACATAAATGCAGTCAAACTTGAACATTTCGAACGTGAATAATGAATGAGAATCCTAAGAATAAATCACAGATACAGATTTTCTCCCCAAAGTAATATGAGGAAACCAACAGTGGCATTAGACCTCACAGGTCTGCCTGGCTTTGCCCATAACCACAGTAGCATCTACATTATTAACAGGCTGTTTCTCTTTCAAAGTGGGTAAACGAATTCTGGCCTGGAACAACAACCATTACCAGGCTGACTGGCCCCACAGTTACAGCAGACTCCTCAGACTCCCAGGCTCAAAATACATATAACCTGCCCCATTTCAGTAGTGGTCCACAGAGAACATGGTAGGCCCCTACCCAGTCTGTATCATGTCTTCTGGCCTCCAGCCCACCAGCACTTCAGCAGCCTCCAATCCCAAAGCTTGTGTAGGCACCCCTCATGCCAGGACAGTTCTGACCCATCAAGGCCTGGACTCCGCAAGACCCGTAAAGGTGTCCTGTGGTATCAGGCAGCAACACGTTAGCAGCAGCTCCTGTAAAATGTGAGATGCGGCCTCCATGGATCAGATTTTCCAGCCCATCCTATAGATCATCAATCGATTGATCTCTTTGTCATGTTCCTTTGACTATTCCTGTTTTCAGTGTGGTCGAGAATTATCCAATTTTTCTGCTTCCAACAATGAAGACCTGACTGTTTACTTGTTGCCTTATGCCCAATCCCATGAGATAATCCATGTTATTCACTTCACCTGTCAGGGATTACAATGCTGTGACTGATCGGTGTATATGATACCAAGCCTTAGGGGGAGAACGCTTATGTGTCTTCTATCAATTATACAAGACCAAGAAACCTAATCCTATTGGAGGAGCTGCTCCTTCTCAGTATGAAGGTTGTGTCTGAGAAGAGCCTAACAAGATAGGATGTCACAGATACTTATATATACACGTGCCGTATCTAGGAGGTGTATGGGATATATACAGTATATACTGTATGGCTGGGTTTACACTATGTAATAGATGACATTAGCGGATTAGCTGCATAGATAAACATTAGCGGATAGATAATAGATAGATAGATAGATAGATAGATAGATAGATAGTTAGTTTCGGATGAGAACACCACTACTGCGTGATTCTATAGTGCCAGCAGGTAAGACCTTATGATATGGGTACACAACTATGTAAGGATAAACCATTATGAAATTTATTCCATTAGTGAATTTGCAACGCTTCGACCGCCTCTGGGGGGCATTTTCAAAATGGCCATCAGAGGCAGTCGAAACATTGCAACTTCACTTATGGAATAAATTCATGTTACCTTCGTCACTGACAATTGAGTGTGCCTGGTTTATCGATAGATAGATAGATAGATAGATAGATAGATAGATAGATAGATAGATAGATAGGAGATAGATAGATAGATAGATAGATAGATAGATAGGAGATAGATAGATAGATAGATAGAAGATAGATAGGAGATAGATAGATAGATAGAGCGCCACCTATCAGTGAATTTCTGAACAAAAATATTTTAGGGCCAGTGCATCATCTAAAGTGCAACGTGCCATTTTCATCTCATTTGGAGCAGCAGAGATGCTGTATAGCCCGACAGCCCTGTATAATATAAGAGATATGTTAAAAAAATAAAGGCGATTTTTAAAGACTTTATTTTCCCTTTATTTACAAGGCGTGTTACATACTATAATCCTCCATAATATGGGCAGAAAATCCCAGCCCTATATATTATTCCGTCTTTGTAGAAGCGAGGGAGTTTTTCCCACAGGAAAGAATGTGCGGCCCTGGTAATAATAGATTGAGCCGTTTCCTGGTCTGGGTTCAGCTTCTCCTCGCTCTCCCCTGAGGTCACTTGATGTCCCAGCGTTCTTTTTGTAAGTGAGATATAATTGGAATATGGCAGGAATGCAGCGGGGCTGATCAGGGCTGTGACGGCTCCCAAATGTTCCTCTGACATAAGGAAAACACCCGCCTAGATAGACTGAATAGTGCAGGAATTTAGGGAAAAATAAGCAATAAATCAGGAAAAATTCCTGCGCAGAATAGCAGTTACTGACATGAAAACATTGCAGGTTGTTACTGGGCCAATGTATGTAAGGCGCTATTCACACTGCACTTAGTAGAAATGCACTGTACAGGGGATAGGTGGCAATGTTCCTTCTTTACAGTGATTATCCACATAACAGCCCACACACACTACATACACTCCCTAGGAGTCAAGAATACAAAATCCTCCTCTTAGGGTATCCATTGGCTTCAATAGCAGACATACTGAAGTGTTTACTAGAGCGGACAGGCCAGGGGAGTAGGCTTATGTATAATTCTCTTCAGTTACTATAACTATATGTTGTATCTACTCATTTAAAGGGGAACCCAGGAGAAAAAAATGTTAGCAGTACTTATCAGCTGCTGTCTGTCCTGCAGGAAGTGATGTATTCTTTCCAGTCTGACACAGTGCTCTCTGCTGCCACCTCTGTCCAGAGCAGGAGAGTTTTTCTATGGGAATTTGCTGCTCTGGACAGTTCCTGACATGGACAGAGGTGGCAGCAGAGAGTAGTGTGTCAGACTGGAAAGAATACGCCACTTCCTGCAGGATATAAAGGAGATGGTAAGTACTGGAAGATTTGAGTTTTTAAATAAGAGCAATTTACAAATCTATATGCCTTTCTGATACCTTGACATGCCTATAACTTTTTATGCACCCCACTATTTTATTTGCCTTAAACTGTACTGCTCTGACTGTTATTTTTCCAACAGAAAATGGTAACAATTTTTTTCCTTAATATTACTTAAAGTGTCACTGTCGTATTATTATTATTATTTTGCGGAAATCAATAGTACAGGCGATTTTAAGAAACTTTGTAATTGGGTTTATTAGGCAAATATGCCATTATCTGCATTCAAAACACTTTCCCCAGCCCCCCCCCCCCCATCCTCTCTCTCATTCACTGCTCATTATTAGGAAATTTCAACTTTTTTACATCAGTCGAGCCCTGGGGAGGGGGAAGGAGGGAGGAGGGAGATTAGTCAGCAGCAGAGAGCAGAGAACAAAAGATTACACAGTGGGAGCTGGGTGAAAGTCGCTATTCAGAGGTCAGAGAGGTCAGTACTGACATCAGAGGAGATAGCCGGTGATGTAGCTGTAAATTAACTCTTTGTTGTCCTGTTTTGGTGCCTCATGTCCCTCAACCCCTCCCCTCTCCATAGAAAACAGCAAAGACAGGGGGGAGAGCTTCAAACTGCTTTTTCATGATAAAAATGCATTTTTCGGCTAATAAACCCAATTACAAAGTTTCTTAAAATCGCCTGTACTATTGATTTCTGCCAAAAAATTATTTAAACAACAGTGACACTTTAAAATTAGCGATGAGCCAACTTGCTGAACATTGAGGTTTGTCCAAACCTGATTGCTTGTAATTTGACTCCTGGCGGCTGGAGAAGTTGGATGCAGGCCTAGGGCCGCCAGGAAAACATGGATGCAGCCTATGGCCTATGGCTGTATCCATGTTTTCCAGGACTCCCTAGGGCTGCATCCAACTTCTACAGCCACCTATAATCAAATGCAGAGCGCTCGGGTTTGTCCGAAATTCAGCAAGTTTGCTCATTGCTATTAGCTATTTAGAAGACGAGAACCCCTAACAACTATTAGTGAGATAGTGCTTGTCCCAAATACTGGGGGCAGGAGACGTCTGGCGCACAGACAGAGAAGCTTCCATGAGAATGACTGCACACAGTTACTACTGCACGCCAGGCCTCGGGAGCACAGTTATTCTTGGCACTTTATACCACCATAGAGATGTAATCATACTTAGTGGAAACAGACCTAAGTGCTGGAGGCTGCCAGAGGCTTCATCACAAAGGTCTATAGCAGCGATTCCCAACCCCAGCTATGGCAAAACTACAAATCCTAGCATGCCTCTGCAGCTGAAGGATGTCAGGGCATGGCGGGAATTGTAGTTTTGCAACAGCTGAAGAGGGCTGTCAGGGAATGCTGGGAGTTGTAGTTCTGCAAAACCTGGATAACCACTAGTTGGTGAACACCAGTCTTTATAGTATAGTTTTCAAGTCTCCTAAACAGTCAGTAGACCCAAAGAAGCCTATATGCCGTATCTCTGTTACGGTGACCAGGGCCGGCGCCAGGGTTTGGTGGGCCCTTGGACGACAGAGCCTCAGAGGGCCCCTCACCCATCATCCACACACTCTGCACAATCACTTGAGACACCACTAACATACCAAAACACACATTACTGACGCACACATTACTGACACACACACTTACCGACACAGACAGTTACTGACGCACACACTACTGACATACACACACTTACTGGCACACACACTGACTGACTTAGACACTGACACACACAATACTGACAGACACTGACACACACATTACTGACAAAAATAGAAAAAAACTATAGCACTCCTTTCATAGACTTACCAGTCTTAACAGGTAAGTAAAAAATATATTAGTATGGGATGCAATAGTTACCAACCCTAGTGTCCAAATAGGGCAAAAACAGTCCCAAGTCCAGCTAATGTAACAGCATCTCACAGGGCGGATAAAGATGAAAAAATAAAGTTGTTTATTCCAGCATGGCACTTATACAACGTTTCAACCGCAATGGTCATACTTGAAAAAGACCATTGCGGTTGAAACGTTGTATAAGTGCCATGCTGGAATAAACAACTTTATTTTTTCATCTTTATCCGCCTTGTGAGATGCTGTTACATTTGCTGGACTTGACACATTACTGACAAAGACACTAACACACATTGCTGACTGACTGACACAGCACTTACAGGTCAGTCTTCTCCCTATTCCAGCTCCGCTAGGCTCATTTCCACATTGTACGCTTGAGGACCTGCAGGTCATGTGATCAGGTCCTTTAACTCTCTCTTTGTGCAGGATGCTGACAGGTCCTGCTTCTTCTCTGTCTTCCAATGTTCAGCCCCTCACCTTTCACTGCAGTAAGCGGCTGAACATTACAGTACCAGGCCCCTTTCCCTCTCTGGGCCCCTAGAGGCACTGTGGGTCTCAGCACTTGCCCGGGTAAGCCCGCTGCTGACGCCATCCCTGACTGTGGCATTACTGTACACATTATTCCACTTGATATATAAAGCTCTGTACATCACTGTATGAAGTCTTGTATTGTGACATCACTGTACACATCATTCCACTACCATGGCGTCTCTATGCTTTGTGGAGTCAGATCATTATATTATTGCATCTACATGGTGCATCATAAAGGACTGAATGTCAATGGGGCAGGACATCAACATAATCCGGGCCCTTAGCTCGTGGGGTGCACTGGAGACGTTCACCTGCCCCTCATCAACTAAACGGGGACCTACACTCAGGGCAATTTAGTAAAGGGGGACCTAAACTGGGAGTCCTCTACTATAAGGGGCCTACACAGGGGGCCATCTACTATAGGGGGGACTATACAGGAGGCCATCTACTATAGGGGAACTACACAGAAGGACATCTACTATAGGGGGACTACATTCACAGTACGAATCTTGCGCATGCGCCATTGCTAGTGAGGCGATGTGAGTAAGCTCGTCACTCTAGGGTCCCGCGTCTGGAGGTAGGATTTGAAGGGGGGGTGCAGAAGCTGTAGATTTAATCCCCCACTGCAATATGGTACTGAATCCTGAATCAAAAGGTAAAAGAGAACATGGGCTCCTGAAATTGTTCATTTGCTGATATATAATACACTGTACATATACCGCAACCTATCCCAGTTATCAATGATACGATGATAGATTGTATTACTTATTTTCACATTATTCCATATAAAACAAAAAAAAAATCACAATGCAATAAAAGTCTGCATCTCAGGAACTAGTATAACACTATTATGCTGCACATATTCCGGGATTGATTGGTATTTATGTCATTGTTCGTTCATCTATTAACTACGGCTTACCGCCACGCCCGCGCTTGTGTTTGGTTGCTGTGGTAACTGGAATATAAGCAAATAGCTAGTTGCTATGTTATTTTATCAGATGTGGTTTTGGAGGATGGAGCGGCGTGTAGTGAAGTGCAGATATGCAGGAAACAAACGCCACATTATGGTCAGACGGATTGAGTCACGGCCTCCGCAGTAGCAGCAGGATTTAGTGTCATCCCATTACTGCT
This sequence comes from Dendropsophus ebraccatus, assembly GCF_027789765.1. NCBI lineage: Eukaryota > Metazoa > Chordata > Amphibia > Anura > Hylidae > Dendropsophus > Dendropsophus ebraccatus. The sequence goes on along the minus strand of NC_091466.1, from coordinate 17,010,157 downwards.
GCTGTAGATGGCTGTCAGTGTGGGTGCATTACCAGGCGGTTGTATGATCCATTCATTACTATGGCTCTGGCTTGCGTAGTCTTAGAGATCAGGCCCCCCTGATGTGTGCTTTGTGTTCTTACCGAGGGTCCAATTTCCTTTACTTGCAGCTATGGCAGAAAGACAAGAAACTGCTGAGAACAAGGCAGGACTGTCCGTCTACTGAAACAGATTTTTTTTTTCATGTAGATCTCAGTTTTTTTATATACAGGCCAAGATGGTGGCAGGGGCCCAGGCGTGATCACCTCAGGAGCCTGGTGGTGACTGACAGCTAGGCTCCTGGTATAAGGGTCTATAGGAGGCTCCAGATTCTTCACTGAGATGATACTAGTGGAGAGAGGGGCCGGGTGTGATTTAATTTCTTTAGTTCAGGGCCCAGGAAACTGCTGTTAGGACAAGGAGACACATGATACCTTTCATATATCTATCTGTGCTTCCAGAATGTAGAAAAGGGCTTTTATTCTCTAGTGTAAAAAGTCGAAGAGGTGTTCCCACACCCCTAAAGTGCTAAGTTCTCGCTCCCCTTCCCATCCCTGTTGCTGCCTGACTGTCAGTCAACTGGAAGCTGAGCCCTGACTATCAAGCAAGCAGGGGCAGGGATGCGAGGCGGCGCGAAGAGGAATTCTAGTCTGTAGCACTTCAGGGAGTTTGGGAACACCTCTTCAGGGCCGAAACAGGGCAGTACTGCTCTAAGGGGCCCAGACTAAATGAAAGATAAAAAGGGGCCCGCCTGACACCACCTTCTCTGCAGCTGTCACCTCTCCACCTCCCATACTGGTAATGATAATGACTATTTGTAAAATGTGTTCTTTCTACAAACCAAAAGCCTGGAATGGAGCAGGGTTAGGGTTAGGGTCCTATTACAGCGATTTTTAACGATTAACGACTAACGATAAATGATCGCAAACGAGATTGTTTATCGTTAACCTGAAATCGGTCACCATATTACTCAGAACGATGGTCGTTAGTTATGATCGCTACTACGATCGTTATAGCGATTGTTACTATAATCGCTTATTCCTTCTGATCCCAGCAAAACAATGAACAATGTGCAACTACACTGAACGATTAGTGAAAAAAATGCAGAACTCGAGCGAACGAATGTGGAATTACAGCAAACGATTAACGATAATATTAGGTTCAGATCTAAATCAACGATTAACAACATACGAACGATTTTTCGATCGTTGCCTGCAATTACACAGAACAATTATCATTTAAATTTGAACAATATAACGATTTTTCACACGATAAGTGTCCCGTGTTATAGGGCCCTTAGCCAAGGTATAAATGTCTTTCTAGGGTACCAAGAACTGATCCTTCTTTGTCCTATCTCTCTTTCTTTAGCCCTATAACTTTCTTCCTAAGGTTGTCAGTAAGCTGCCCGGGTCACAGTTTTTGTAGCAGATACCTGATCACAGAAGAGCTCAGGGTAGGGCAATACATTCACTTCTCTCACCGGTACTGCAGTTCCCAACAGTGGGGTGCAGATCTGAAGAATCATGATATGGAAGCAACATTGAACCCTCTTTAGTTCTAGTATAGAGCAAAGACTAGAACTAGGTTAGGATAATGTCCTGGATTGGACTCTTAGCAAGAAATGTCTTTGCTTCAAGCTGTGCTGGACTACACTCCTCTCCCAGGTTCTAACATGGAAAGAAGCTAAAACTACATTCCTCTCAGCACAGAGACTGCCCCAAACTGACCAAACTTCCTCTTTCTTTTACTAGGTCGGCTAGACCCGAGCATGCTCCTCCATCTCTTTTGGATGGCTCCTGGCTGTTTGTGGAGGTTAACCCCTACAGTGTTCTCACTCCAACAATTGATTGTGAATAGTAAGACCCTAAAGCTGAGTCAGAAAAACTTTTTTATATCAAACTTCCCATATAACTAGGTTCAAGCCGCCATGCTTCTGTCTCTACACCTTGACTTGGGGACCTAACCCCCAGACAGGACAGCGCTTGTTTACATGGAGCAATCCTAGTAACAGATAGTCTATGTACTTTATACTTTGGTCATACACTAGTCACTAGATTAGGATAAATCCTGGGAAACTGGGCTGTCTGTAAATGACTGTATACTAATCATGGGAACACCAGGCTTCCTATGGATCCCAAGGGAAGACTGGACACTTTTCAAGGAAAGACTTGTCTTTTCTTATTATCCGAGATCCTTGGGATTAACATGGGTGAGAAACCTAGGACTGGAATCCTTCCTTCTGTGATCAGCCTTATTCCCCCACAGACCTGAACGGGACATTAGCCATTGACCTGAACAGTATATGAACTTCTAACATTAAACTCTGACTCTTTTGTTTACAATAATAGGTTTAGGTCCTCAAACTTTTCTGTTTACTTTCCCTCTCTTATGGATCTGATCCCAGTTTTTGTTATAAACAACTTTCATATCTCAACAACACTTTGGTACCTAAATTTGTTTTTTTAACACTGAACATCCCACTGGTGCAGTCGATCTTTCGAAACAGCACTCGGTTCCCACCACCGGCGCCAGTTTCGTGATATACAAATAGGGTCACTCTATGCACTGGAGGCGGGCCCAGTGACCCCAGTTTATTGATATGACCTCTCCTTGGTGACGCGCCTCCTCCAGAATCAAGTCTGGCGAAACCGGCGTCTACCCTCATTGGATGGCTGAACCACATGACCTCGAATCTTATATACTTGGCTCCCGCCTCTCGACTGCAGATGCGCTTTCAACCTAGCCAGGGAAAGATCTTGGAGCAGGGAGAGATAGGTTTTAGTAGCGTTTTGGTTAGGCAGGCGTACTACAGAACCCAAAAGTCCTTTTCAGGGCTAAGAGCAAGCGAAAAAGTCATCTCTGAATCTAAAGTACTTCTCAGTGCTAAGACATAGATGATATAACAGCATCAGCAGGTGTATTCAATCCAGTACTCTGTGTGTACAAGTGACTTATAGTGTCCCTGGTTTAGCCCACTAAGGGCACGTTATACATATTGTTCCAGTACACAAAAACACAGAAAAATGCAACAGGTCACCGCAACAGCAAGATACAGACCCACCATAGACATGAAAATAATTAAAAGCAGCCCCCCCAACTGCCCAAAAAATTCCCACAAAAATAATGAGTCTCTTGGTTACTATTTGCAAACAGCGTAAACTGCCTCACCACGATAAGGTGGACTCATATCGAGGCAGACCCTACACTGTATGTACACTATGGCCTCTCCATGGCGTATAATACGCCTATGCTCTGGGCATGCAAGATCCGTCTAATACCTGCAAAAATAATTGCATCACCTGGGTGAGACAGGTGGAGTGCACGACCAAATAGAGGCAGCCACTCCCCCAACTGGAAAACAGAAAAAAAAAGGAAAATTTTAATTATTTTTTATTTATTTTCATGTCTATGGTGGGTCTGTATCTTGCTGTTGCGGTGAGCTGTTGCATTTTTCTGTGTTTTTGTGTGTTTGCAATTTCAGCCATGGCAACGTGCTCCTGCCTAGTGTGAACAGTGTTCTAGGAGAGCTGACCAATTTTTTCCTTTTTTTTTCTGTTTTCCAGTTGGGGGAGTGGCTGCCTCTATTTGGTCGTGCACTCCACCTGTCTCACCCAGGTGATGCAATTATTTTTGCAGGTATTAGACGGATCTTGCATGCCCAGAGCATAGGCGTATTATACGCCATGGAGAGGCCATAGTGTACATACAGTGTAGGGTCTGCCTCGATATGAGTCCACCTTATCATGGTGAGGCAGTTTACGCTGTTTGCAAATAGTAACCAAGAGACTCATTATTTTTGTGGGAATTTTTTGGGCAGTTGGGGGGGCTGCTTTTAATTATTTTCATGTCTATGGTGGGTCTGTATCTTGCTGTTGCGGTGAGCTGTTGCATTTTTCTGTGTTTTTGTGTGTTTGCAATTTCAGCCATGGCAACGTGCTCCTGCCTAGTGTGAACAGTGTTCTAGGAGAGCTGACCAATTTTTTTCCTTTTTTTTTATATTGTTCCAGTAGCCCACTAAGGGCACGTTATACATATTGTTCCAGTAGCCCAGAAAAAGGCACGTCATACATACTGTTCCAGTAACATTCGTACAGCATGATGCGTGATACGCGCGAATAACATGACGCTCTACGGACGCTCATTGGAATCATGTATGTAACGCTGCGCAGGAAATACGAATGAAATGTGTGAACATTGCCGTAAGCGTTAGCAAATATTTTTTCTTTGCAACCGCGGAGAGTGGCATTATACTGCGATTTTGGGGTGTTGGGTGCACCCAGGCATGCTCTCCCTAATGTCCCAGTGTCATTCCGGAGGTGTTCGCATCGTTTAGGGAGGTTTCACGGGGGACTTGGTGACCTCCAAGTGGTCGAATTTTGATTTCCAAGTGGCGAGAATTTTTTTCCCATAGACTATAATGGGATCGAATATTTGTTCGAATAGTCGAATCTCGGTGCCTGTTCGATTCGAATTCTCGAAAGTCGAATATTTCCCTACTCGCTCATCTCTACTTATTATGCATATAAAAGGGTAAATTGCATATCTTCCATTGCAGGGATGAAGATTGCAGATTTTATACTACAGGTTTTGTGTACAATTGCCAATGCTTTTTGGTGCCATACCAGTGACTTCATCCCACTATATTATGTAAAAGAGCAGAAAGAGAAAATGACATCATAGGGTGACGTTGTAGGTTAAACCACCTTTGCTTTTGTTCAGATCCAGGGCTCCAGCATTGCAGGGTTACAGTGCTAACCACCAGCCCACAATGCTGGGATAGAGAGAAATGATTGATGTATTTTGTAATGAATGGTTATTCTGTATCCCAGCATAGTGGCTCTGTACTTAGCACTGCTGTCCTAAAAGGCACCAACTAAGCATTTTAACATCTCATTTTGTGAACTTTCAGTACTGAGTGGGGATCTTGAGGCACGCCGTAGAGTTTACGAGTGGCTCCAACATAAGCATACATCACGGAAGTGTGAACCTGGCATAGACCTGTATAATATAACACAGGTCTGGAGGAGACTCTTGTGAAACAGCATCAAATCTGCAGCTTATACGTGTTAACACACCCATAAAGGGGTATTCCACTCAGTTCTGAGCTTCTGCTTTCTGCTGAAGACACAAAAATCTGTATGTGAGCTTTTCTCTCTGTCCCCCTCCGGCTGATGTAAACAAGCCCATGGCAGGATTTATCTGCAACATTGTAGCTTCTTTGTAATGCTGGGAGGGTTATTCTGAGGCTACAATGTTGCAGATATAGCCGGCCAGTGGCTTGTTTACATCAGCCGACTCAGAAGGGAGGGATGAGATGGAGGAGAGAAAGGCTCACACACAGATTTTTGTGTTTATAGCAGAAAGCAGCAGCTCAGAACTGGGGGAAGGAGAATGAATAGATAATAACCAGTATGGAAGGAATTGTTAGTCTCCCCATGGGCAGCAACATATCAAAAGTTATGTTTGTGTGGAATACCCCTTTAAATTCCTGTTAATGTTAGATTCCTTATTGTATTCTTAAAACATTAAAGTCTGAATGTAACCATTAAGCTGTAGTACCGCACCTGAGAACTGTATCTGTCAAGACTGCTGTCTTGCTGTAAATGAAAAAGCAATCCTTGCAGATCTAAAGGGCTTCCTACATTGCTAATCCATTGCATTGCATCTTGTTCACACATTGCTGATTTGTAGTGCATATTCCTGGCATGTGCTGCAGATTTTCCCAATTAACTTCAATACGAAACTCAAAATCTGCAGCTGATGACCTGGCGGCTCCTACAAGCCCCTGAGCAGCTGCTACAATAGTATTCCGTCGTACTGGGATTCTGTGTGCCATGTGTTTCTATGGTACTATAACACGTTCTGTATGATAGGAATTTTAGTGCTGTCATCTACTTGTTAGGATTGGGGAACGTAGATGATGTTAATATTAGTCTATGTTCACATCAATGAGTCTACGTTTGGCATGTATGCTGGGAAAAGCTCCCGCCACGGTACGGAATAGAGTAGTAGATGCTTCATTCTTTCCACTTGTCATTGCCGTCTTATCCAGAACAATAGAGCCGTCATTCTCTCCTGCTAAATCTCCACCTACTATTATAATGACTGACAGCGGCTTCCTCTGGATTTAGGAGGTTTTAAGCCTGACGACTAAATGCTTATAGATATAACTGGAGAAAGTAGAAAGCTGAGGGCACTCACCGGGTTGCTACGGTATTCCTTTATTGTTGGATGGACAAAATTTCATGTTGATACATATTCAGGGACGTCAGACGCCACATCTTACATGTTCAAAACACACATGACGGCCATTTCGCACGCGTTTGCGCTTCATCAGATACCGCCTCTCCTGTCGATCACAGGTAAATACCTTGAGATGACGTATGTGGAGTAGGCGTAACTAAAAACCGGGTACTAGACCCTTGTACAGACTTAAAAACAAGATTAGTAATATAAACTCTAAATAAATGCTTATAGAACTACTAGAATATATATATTTAATTTTCAAGTGCATTGCATAGAAATAATAATAAAAAAAATCTATAAATGTTGAGTTTAAAGGTGTTTAAAAGTAAGCGAGTGTAAATGTATGTGAAATGTTGGGTCAGGGGGTATGGAGCAGGTTCAGGAGATGAGGCTGCTCTTTATATGTTACTGCAGGTAAAACTCACTATCAATGGCCAGGATTGGAGATAACTCTGATCCCAGCCATTAAACCCCCTTACTGCCACAGTCAATACTTTGAGATATCTAGGAGGATAGATTGTGGGTGGTCCCCTCTCTCCCCCCACCAGGACATGATTTCAAGTGGTTAAGTTGGCAGCCTAGTGAAAACCCCTAAGCTTGCCCTCTTAGTACTCTAAGGGCCCTATTACACGAACAATAGTCTGCCAAATCGGCTCTGTGTAATAAAGAGAACGATTAGCTGATGACCACAATCATCGGCTGATCCTTTCTTTAGGTTCAGACCTAAGGTGAGTTAATATTTTCCTTATTTTATACTAAATGCAAGGGCTGCACAGACATCACTAACGATGTCCATGGAGCCCTTGCTACTTGATCGTCGGCCCATGTAATAGCTCAGTAAACGAGTGTCGATCTAGAAACCTGTACCGCTGTTTATTATCAGGCCGTGAAATAGGACCCTAAGTTGAATCACATCATTATTATTGCAATAGTTATAGTTGCAACCAGGGTCCCGCTTCAGGCAAGACTATTACTCCCAGCAGGGGGTGTCTTTTGGCGTATGGATGTATACGATATGATTTCATTTTGACTTTTATAATGTGATTGTAGACAAAGTATGGTGCCCCTATGTGAAACTCCCCTAGTTTATGCCCCTAGTATTGTAGTTACACCCATGAAGCCCCTAGTATTATAGTTACACCCATGAAGCCCCTATTATTGCAGTTAACCCCCATGATGCCCCTAGTATTGCAGTTAACCCCATGTTGCCCCTAGTATTGCAGTTAACCCCCATGATGCCCCTAGTATTGCAGTTAACCCCATGTTGCCCCTAGTATTGCAGTTAACCCCCATGAAGCCCCTAGTATTGCAGTTAACCCCCATAAGGCCCCTAGTATTGCAGTTAACCCCCATGATGCCCCTAGTATTGCAGTTAACCCCATGTTGCCCCTAGTATTGCAGTTAACCCCCATGAAGCCCCTAGTATTGCAGTTAACCCCCATGATGCCCGTAGTATTGCAGTTAACCCCATGTTGCCGCTAGTATTGCAGTTAACTCCCATAAAGTCCCTAGTATTGTAGTTAACCCCCAAGGTGCTGTTTCCATAGATAAGTGTCCATGTTTTTCTAAGGCTGGATAACCCCTTTAAAAAATATATTTTATGTTAACGTAATACTATACAAATTGAATATTCAAAACACTCTTTTTCTAATATCATAAAAAAAATTCCCAATGCCAGAATTGCAGTTTTTTTGGTCGTCTAGCCTGACAAAAATTATGGAACAAAAAGGTACCAAAAAGTAACATCTACCCCAAAATGTTACCTATAAAAAGTACAGCTTCTGCATAAATATGAAATCTTAAACAGTTCCATAAATTACATATATATATATATATATATATATATATATATATAATTTTTTTTTTAATTATTATTTTAAAGTAGTAAAACAAAATGAAAATAATTTCAATTTGGTATCACTGTAATTCTTTTCACCTACAGAATAAGGTAAAGGGTCAGTGCCATGATACCATACTGCGTGCTTCTCCATAGATTGGTGTAGAGAGACGTAGCTTACGCCAGGGGATCCTGGCCAGGAAGTTCCTAATGCAAACATCCCATGTCTGGGGAACACCATGCACAAGCACTATAAATTAGGAGTGGGCTTGTGCTCGGAATTTGCCGGACGTGGGGCAATTGACTCAACCCAATCCACCAGTGTGGGCTTCGTCATGGTATCATGGCAGTGACCCTTTAAGAAGTCAGTGTTACTGTAAAGTAAATGCTATAAAACAAACTCCTGAATATTTTTTGTTGGTTTCACAATACATTATATAGTAAAGTGAAAGGTGCAATTTAAAAAGTACAACCTGTCCCACAAAAAACAAGCCCCATACAGCTCTATCACTACAACAATAAAAAAAAGATACGGGTATTAGAAGGTTAGGAGGAAACACTTTTTGTTACGATGGGAAGAGTTAAACCCTTAGACTCCTCAAGCCCTGAATGGCTAAAAATCCTCCATGATAATAATTAGAAGCAGAAAACTTCATGGCCAAATGTTTATGTGTTGAGTATATACTATAATTAGGGAAAGCTGTAAAAGAGATGCCTTACAGCAAGGAAAGGGAGCCAAGAGACAAGGATTTCAAGTGGTAATTTTCAAAGTCAACAGCTTCTAGTGACTGTATTAAGAAATATCAGAAATAAATCCAGCTCGGAACGTGACTACAACAGGATACTGAGCAAAAGGCTAAATTACACCCAAATGTGAAGTACAAGAAGCAGCTGGTGAAATAAATTTGAAGACTACCTGCACTTTCCTGTTATGCGTGTACATGAGGAGTACCACTATTTTGTGGCCAGTATATTACTTGTATAGGGCATTTTTCACCAGTTTTCCCCTCTGCAGACTCCATCTCTAATTTCCACTTGTTCCTGAGCTAGTGGGTGTCACTGTCGACTAGCTGCAAATATGTTTCCATATACTCTTAACACACAGAAGAGGGGATCCTGCCCCATCTTTAAAGCACACCCTCAGAGGCAACAACAGAGGACGTTATAGAGAAGTACTGAGCAGTCTAAGCTGTTAAACACTTTTTATAAACTGTCTCTCTCCAGCAACACCCTCTCCTACTACTACTACTACTACTACTACTACTACTTTCTTCCTTCTCCATAGAACTTTGTAGGCAGCTGTATCCTGATCCCTCAGTGAGATTATATATTTTAGAATGGATTTAGGGAAAAGATGCTGCAAGACTGGGGAGGATTATAATGTGGGCGGTTTGGGGGGGGCTGCCTGGGGCCTTAGGTTCCTAGGGGACCCAGCTCAGGTCCAGGGTCCATTTAATCTGCCCCTGCCCAAGACAAAACGTATGCACTGCCAAGTCGCTGCTATTGCCATAAGAGCAGGAGGGAAAAAAACTAAAAGGACTGTGACACAATGAAACTACATTCAATTCAGTGGTCGGCATTACAGAGTAGGAGCTTAAAGTGATATTGTGATAAGTGATATTTTCATATAAGGAGTTCTCAGCACCCTTGTGTAAGAGGATGTACCACCAGGTACGTCCTCTTTAATTTAACACAGGGATAGAACAGTGCCGTCACGGGGAAGCCGATGCCATGGTCTGTTTTTCGAACCACGGCCTGGTTCCCATGTACGGCGCCATTCTTTCCACGGGGACCGGCCGGTGCTCAAGCACTGGAGGTAGGCCGGCCCGTCCCCAGTGGGAGGGAATTCCCTCCCCTTTATGACGCGGCTCCTTAGATCCTAACGGAGCCGCGTCATACCGGCCTACCTCCAGTGCTTGAGCACCGGCCGGTAACTGTGGAAAGAACGGCGCCATACATGGGAACCGGGCCGTGGTTCGAAAAACAGACCGCGGCACCGGCTTCCCTGTGACGGCACTATTCTATCCCTGTGTACCTGGTGGTACATCCTCTTCAAGCTTATATTCTGGACATTTCTCCCCACATATTTCTGCCTATATTGGTGCCATAGGCATAGCCCTGCCCTTTCTGTGCCGGATTAGAGGGGGCGGGCCCTAGTCCTCTAGGTCGGCCCATTTTAATGGCTGCTGAGGAGGCAAGTGGGCGGTCCTATTCTGTGTATAAGTGTACAAATAGAGAAAACTGTCAATCACTGAGTAGCACTGCCCTACTTAGCCTAGAATGAGCAACAAAATTCAGAAAAATCCTGGATCACTTCCTACAAAACGATATATCCATCTGCCCAGCCCCTCCTGCTATATAACATGATGCAGACTGGACCGCATTTTCATTGTGTCAGGTTCACTTTAAGGGCATCTCAGGTTCTCATAATTCATCTCCCCGCAGATTCATGTGTGAAGCCTGCAAATCCCTGCTCTCTGAAGTGACTAATTTTGTATATAAAATTACGTTATTGAGAAATTAAGAAAATTCCGTTCTCTAATTGTTTATTATTACAGATATGAAGTGTATACAGATGAGGATTTGGCCATCGCTCTCCTCGCAGTTAACGGCTTAGAGTGGATATTGATTGTAGCCAGAGGGCAGGAACAGGGACAGAACCTTCCTGTAACCAGACACGGTGACAAGGAGTAACATACTGTATATAACAAGTGGATTATTCTTATGGGATTTAGTAAACTTCTTTTCATTGTGACTAAGAGATCCTAATATGCAAGAAACAGCCCCGAAATGGTCATCTCGCTCCGGCTTTCTCCATCACCGTCACCGGTGCAGCGGCAGCTGCAAGCCACAGCACGGCAATAAATAAGCCATCACGTCAGGATGGGATAAAAGCTTCATTTCTTCTGTTCTTGACAAAGTGCAAACACTTGTATCAATACAGAGAAACAAACACAGATGTCTGACGCATTTCGGCTAAAGAACCTTAATTATAGTCAAACATCAAATGCTGTGATTAAGGCTCTTTAGCCGAAACGCGTCAGACATCTGCGCTCGCTCCTCCCTGTCGATACTCGTGTTTGCATTGTGTTCAGTAATAAAGAAGAGAGGCTACTGTAATATCCAGTCCTGATGCGCTAATGGGCGGTTTTATCTGAAATAGTCTCCTAAAATCCAAAACGCTCCTTTTGCAGCGCTTGTTTTCTATCAAAGATCCTCAGATATTTTGCTCTTTTACTAAATTTTACTAGATTAAAATGAAATAATAAATATAAGAATAAACAATAAATAGAAATCATAACAACAATTTAAATAATATTATTTACATAACAAAATAATATTAAATATAAATTAAACAATAAACAGAAATAATAATAACAACAATAATAATATAATATTATTTATAATAACATAACAAAATAGTAACAATAATAAATATAGAAATAATCAATAAATAGAAATAATAATAAATATAAAAATAAACAATAAAATGAAAATAATAATAAATATAAACACGCAAGTGCAGTGAATTACCTAATTTTTATACGTGTATATCTCTAAAATATTAGAAACTATGGCATACAATTAGTGGGTACAAATAGAGGTGAGTGCAACCACTGGGGAGCATGGAGAGGTAATATATGAACTTCACTTTTAAAGCAAGGACTGCACAGACATGGCTAATGATGCAAGGACTGCACGGACATGGCTGATGATGTAAGGACTGCATTATAAGCCATGTAATAGCCTCATAAACGATCTAGCAGATCTGCGCTTGTTTATAATAGTGATTGGCCTGTGTTATGCGGCCCTGAGAAAGTTGGATTTCCATGTTTTCCCAGACTTCCTAGGGCTGCATCCAACTTCTTCAGCCACCGGTAGAAGTAGAGACCCTCACTTGGACCCATCAGCAGGATACGGCCACCGTTTATAGCTGTTTGTAGCTGTCAATGTGCTGTCTGGCAAACAGTAGTCACAGATTTCCTAAAACAGACGTAGTCTGATGGGCAACACAATGGTAAATACCTATTCTATCCCCTATACTCTCCTGCTTGTAAACTGAAGCAAGTCCAGCAGTAGCAGGGACTTATACACCAGTAAAAGTTATTTTAAGGAAAAGAACATTTTGTAATCCACTCTTTAGTCAGTATAAACCATCATCTTGGCTCTTCTATCTTCTCTGGAGCACAATCTGTACTAATATTGTACAGACTGGATATCTGCCTGCATCGAGGATTATTCTTTTCCCACCACACCCAGACACGTCTATGTTGTTTATAAAATGTTTATAAAATGTGAAAAATGTGTCAGGATTGTCTCATAACTTGACATTTCAGGTGGCAATTAAAGGGGGTTTCCACAGAACAATGAATTTTTATTAAAATTCACCCTTTGCACTGAAAAAAAGAAGTCTGCATACTCACCTCCCCATGTTCCCTATCACTGTCAAGTCTTCCAGTCCTGCTGTGGTCTTCTTCTTCCTTCTTCCAAATATGTTTCTTGTGGATATGAACTGTCCACAGATCAGTGACTGACCAAGCATACACAAAATGTCATTGGATTAGAGGCCGCAGTGGGGACTGGAAGACTTGACAGCTGTAGCAGCGGGAATTAGAGGAGGTAAGTCTGAGTCTTGTACAGTATTTTTGGGGTCTGTGTTTTGGGCATCAGGTCTGTATTTTTTTAGAGGTCTAATATGAGTAATATATATGCTTGGACGGTACTTGTCTATAGATCTAGTCAACCCTAGGTGCCCCCACAACAGTACGAGTAAACATATCAGTATGTATAGGTGCCCTTATAACAGTATGGCTACATGACTATTGGCCACCCTGGCTTCACCTGGTATATATCAATCTGGTTCCTCCAGTCTGATGAGAGACCAAAGCCAATGGCAATACGTATGTTAGCTACTTAACATTGGAGAATATGAATCTCTATATACTAAATACAATAAACGAATGAAGTATATACTACTTGAGCAATTCTTCACTGTACTGAGTAAGTCTACCTAAGGTGACCCTAGACGTTCATCTGCTGCAGCATGTGAACAGATCTAACATACCTACATCCATACACATTGATTTGTAAGGAACAGAAATGTTTTAATAATTATTTTTATGCTTTTCTAATAAGAAGCAGAGAATCACAGAATCAATGTAATGTGATTTATTTATAACTGCTCATAAATGGAAGCGTCCTGGTTCCAGCTGGAGACTCACAGGCCTGGGCTCAAAGGCATCGGGAATTTGTGAACAAATTATACTATATAAGGTTGTATCTATTAAAATGTAAGATGGACTTAGGTGAACCAAACTAATACATACTGAATGGCCGCTTTGTTAGAGACCCCCATCCAGCGGCTTGTTGGTCCTCCTTTGGCCTTCGGAACTGCAGCTGTTCTTTGTACCATAGATTTCACAAGGTGATGAAATTGTTCTACAAGACCATGTGGACAGGATGGCTTCTTGCACATTAGATGGAAGTCCTGACATGTTCTGAGCAGTCCGTTCTTCTTCATCCCAGAGATATCTGAAGGATTAGGATCTGGGGACCCTAAAGGCCAGGTTAGTTACGGAAAATCATTGTCATGTTCCTGGAACCAATCCATGACTATATGACCCATGTGGCTGGTGCATTGTCCTGCTGACAATCTCCTCCTACCATAGGGGAGGCAGCTGCTATGAAGGGAAGAACTTGGTCAGCTCCAATGGTTACATGAACCCTACTGTCCCAACATCAATCCACAGGTATCAAACATTCCCCACACCATTACTTCACCTCTACCACTAACCTCAACTGTTCACACCTGGCAAGAAAGACTTCATACTACTTGTGCCAAATTCTGGCCACCAGCCCCATCACAGGGATTTGGATCCATCTGACAAGGCCATGCTTCTGGATCTGGATCCCTCTGAAACGGCCATGCTTCTCTATTGAGATCTGGATCCATCTGACTAAGTCATGCTTCTGTATAGAGATCTAAATCCCTCTGACCAAGCCATGCTTCTCTATAGAGATCTGGATCCCTCTGACGGGGCCATGCTACTCTATAGAGGTCTGGATCCCTCAGACCAGTCCTTGCTTCTCTATTGAAATCTGGATCCCTCTGACCAGTCCATGCTTCTCTATAGAAATCTGGATCCCTCTGACCAGGTCCTATTTCCTTATACAGATCTCCATCCATCTGATTAAACCATGTTTCTCTATAGAAATCTGGATCCATCTGACCAGGCCATGTTTCTCTATAGAGATTCGGATCCCTCTGACCCGGCCATGTTTCTAGATAGAGATATGGATCCATCTGACCAGCCATGTTTCTCCACTGGGATCTGGATCCCTCTGAGCAGGCCATGCTTCTCTATAGAGATCTGGATCCCTCTGAGCAGGCCATGTTCTCTATAGAGATTTGGATCCATCTGACCAGGCCTTGTTTTTCTATAGAGATCTGTATCCATCTGACCAACCATGTTTCTCCATAGCAGCGTTTCCCAACTGGGGTGCCGCGGTACAGTAGGGTGCCGGGAGAACCCGTCAGGAGTGCCGCGGGATCCCGGTGGGAATTGTGACACTGTCACTTTAAGTATCCTTAGAAGCTGCAGACGCGCAGCTTCTAGGGATGCACCGATCACTTTGATGTTCCGCCTGCACAGTGAGCGGGCGAAACATTAAAGTGAGCAGAATGTAGGAGCAGGACCTGTCAGCGTCCTGTTCTACATTCACTCCCATAGGCCGTGGCACTTCAAAGCTGCAGCCTATGAGACTCTGGGACGTGACCTCTCCGGAAGGCGTGATGATGTGACGTCATCACGCCTGCCAGAGGTCCCGTCCCCGACTCTCGCAAGATGGAGCCTGAAGAAAGAGAAGAGCTGCTCCCTGCAGCCTCACAGCGTGGATTAGGTGAGTATGATGTTTTTTTGTTTTTTTTTTAAACTCTGCACAGCAGGTGGGGGGCTAAGAAGTATGGGGGGGCAAATCATGGGGGCCATAATTACTAGCAGGGGGCATTATTATTGAATGGGGGCACATCTGGGGGCAATATTATTTTATGGGGGCACATCTGGGGACATTATTATTGCATGGGAGCACACCTGGGGCATTATTATTGTATGGGGGCAAATCTGGGGGCATTATTATTGTATGGGGGCACATCTGGGGGCATTATTATTGTATGGGGCAGAGCAGGGGCATTATTATTGCATGGGGCACATCTGGGGGCATTATGATTACATGGGGGCACACATGGGGGCATTATTATTATATGGGGCACATCTGGGAGCATTATTATTGTATGGGGGCACATCTGGGGTCATTATTATTGTATGAGGACACAGCAGAAGGCATTATTATTGTATGGGGGTACACAACAGGGGGCATTATTAGTATAAGGGGGCATTATTAGTATATGGGGCACAGCAGGGGATCCTACATACAGGGGGCAACCCACATTCCTTTTCGCTTTACTGCACATAACACCAAACAGCCCAGTTACTATGGGAGCCTATAGGAGGGAGAAAGGGAAGGAAGTTACTAGAAATGTGTGGAGCCTAAGATGTTTGTCTGGCAGGTTCTGAAGAGATGAAACGTAGCTGGAAGAAATCATCTTGGTGGTCCGGGCCAGATAGAAAGGAAAAGGGAAAGTGACGCCTCAGATCAAAGAAGACGTCACCTGTGAGTTACTGTATGGCAGTTTTCTTATTTTGTAGAACTTTATTTAGTACGGGTGCCCCGAGGTAATTTGTTTTCTCAAGGAGTGCCCCGAGGTGGAAAAGGTTGGGAAGCACTGCTCTATAGAGATCTGGATCCCTCTGAGCAGGTAATGCTTCTCCAAAGAGATCCGGATCCATCTGACCATGTTTCTATATAGAGATCTGGACCCCTCTTACCCGGCCATGTTTGTCCACTGCTTAGTGATACAACTTTTGCTAACTGGGGTCTCACGTTTCTGTTTTCCTAACATAGTGATGGTGCTGGAACTGTTATAGTCCATCAATGCTTTCTGTTGTTTCTGCTCTGAGTTGTTTCTATCCACAAGATCCCCTTTTGGTTGGATGTTTTTCCTTGGTCATACAATTCTCTCTCATACAATTCTCTCTACAACGTAACATGAGAAAATTCCACAAGGCTGGCAAATAGTAAAATCTCGACCCTGGCTGGTCTAGCTGCAATGACCTGGCCTTACTCCAAGTCACTCAGATCACTAAATTTTCGTTCACTAAACTAAATATGGATTCACACTGAATTTTTTTCTCATTTTATGCTGCCCTGCGGGATCACAAGTCTAATGTTCATATCAGGAAGATCTAACTGTGAAAGGACAGGTGTCTCTACTAAAGTGGCCATTTAATGTATTGATCTACTTAAGGGTCCATTTACACAGAAAAATTATCTGACAGATTATCTGCCAAAGATTTGAAGCCAAAGCCAGGAATGGATTTGAAAAGAGAAAAAATCTCAGGTTTTCGTTTATTACCTGATCTCTGTTTATAGTCTGTTCCTGGCTTTGACTTCAAATCCTTAGGTCAGGTTCACACTTAGTAAGGGCGGTATTACACGGCCGATGGGGGCCCGATAATACCTGTAAACGAGCAGCGATCAGCTAGATCGTTGCTCGTTTACTGGACCTATTACACGGCCCGATAATCGTTAAACAAGGGCTGCAGGGACATCGTTACCGATGCCCCTGCTTAACTATATACATTACCTATCCATGCTCCAGGGCTGCTCCAGCGGTCTTCTTCTGCACGGGTCCCGCGCGCTCTAACTTCAGAGTAGCCTGTTAATCGGTAATGTATATCGTCAGTCGCCGGCCGCGCACCGCTATTACACGTAGCGATACGCGGTTGGTGCCCGACGAAAATAGGTCAGAACCTATATCAATGATCAGCCGATGATCGTTGTCATCAGCTGATCGTTGTATTTATTACATAGAGCTCCGTGTAATAGTACCCTTTGACACCAGCCGTTCTGTGACCCGGCCGTGTCACAGAACGGCCGGTGTCAGTGAAGTTCATGCTGGTAGGTACTGCAGTACCGGCCAGATGAACTTCATTTCTGTCGAATTTGGATGCGGGCGCATTTGGGTGTGCCCGCATCCCAATTCACCATAGCACACACACCGGCCGCACTTTCCATTGTGTGAACTGTGAGTTCTGTGCAGCCGCTATTCAGAGAAGTGAAAACTGTAAGTATGTGTATATGTATATGTGTGCGTACTGTATGTACGTGTACATGTATATGTCTGCATACTGTATGTATGTGTAGTCAGATAAATAAATGTATGTATCTAAGAGGGGAAACCATTCAAAAGTTTTCAATTTGGTCTCAAGCCATGTTACACCCCTGCAATACTCCAATCTCCCGATATGTTCTAACACGTTACAATGAGAGCAAAACAGAAAGAGCATTTAGGCTAATTCTCGTTGAAAGCTACAAAGCCCATTTAACACCAGTTTGTTTTGGAGACGCTAACTCTTTAAATGGATAAGACAAGACGCGAAGAGATGATGAAAAAGGTAAAATAATTATGAGAAAAAGTAAAAAAAAGAAATAAAACAAAGAGACATATATAAATAGTAGTGATGAGCGAATAGTAAAATATTCGAATATTGGATATTTGTTCGAATATCTCCCTGATATTCGACTATTCGATTGAATATTCGATCCCATTAAAGTCTATGGGAACAAGTATTCGTTTATTGAAAAACATCTATTCGACCACTTGGAGGTCACCAAGTCCACAATGACACCTCAGGAAATGATGCCAACACCACTGGAATGCAACTGGGACAGCAGGGGAAGCATCTAACACCCCAAAATCACAGTATAATACTATAAATCTAGCACTCTAGCAAATATCAGCAGCACAAAGCACTTGGTGCCTTATAGTAGGGAGAGAAGATAAGTAAGTGATATGACTTGCAGTTGCTCAGCCAATGGGAGCTGAGCAAGCAAAGTCACCTGACAAGGCAGGGGAGGGGGAGGCTGGTGTAACAGGAGCTAGAGCAGCCCTTCTGCTGATGAAGCATCCTCACAGGAAGGAGCTGAGAGAAGAGCCTGGTGAGGACAGTAATTAGGTATGTGTGAGTTTCCTACACTTCCTGGTGGGGGGTTGAAGGGGGAAAAGACGGGGAAGGGAGGCAGATAGGTGATTGAAGCATATTACAGACTTATGCACAAGCCAAAAAGACAGAAATGGCTGCACATCGCACCCATGGCTGACACGAAAGCTTATTCAGCTACATTTAAAACCAACATCAGAAGTTAGTATATAATTTGGCCAAACCATATTGCCTCATGTACCACGTGCAGGTCTTCTGATACACATGAGTCCCTAACCAAAAAACATCACTGTGCCGGTCAGCAACCACAATCCCCGCAAAACGTGCGCAAGCAGAGAAGGGGGGCCACGGAATGGCCCTGAAACCCCATTGTCACAGGACCAGACCCTAAAGGGCCCCCCCCGAACCCCGCAGGCGCCACCGGCGGAAAAAGTGGACGCCAAGCACCACAAGTGTGAACAAGCTCTTACCTCTCTCCATTCCTCTGCAGGTAGAATGGGAGAATACTAGGAGATCCTCCCCTTATGTACACAGGTGCTTCCTGCTAATTTGGATCACATGGGTCTTACAAAGCACGAGTGCTAGCCACAATGAAAAAAGGGACAGAATACATAAAATATGCACAAGCCAAAAAGACAGAAATGGCTGCACATCGCACCCATGGCTGACACGAAAGCTTATTCAGCTACATTTAAAACCAACATCAGAAGTTAGTATATAATTTGGCCAAATCATATTGCCTCATGTACCACGTGCAGGTCTTCTGATACACATGAGTCCCTAACCAAAAAACATCACTGTGCCGGTCAGCAACCACAATCCCCGCAAAACGTGCGCAAGCAGAGAAGGGGGGCCACGGAATGGCCCTGAAACCCCATTGTCACAGGACCAGACCCTAAAGGGCCCCCCCCCAACCCCGCAGGCGCCACCGGCGGAAAAAGTGGACGCCAAGCACCACAAGTGTGAACAAGCTCTTACCTCTCTCCATTCCTCTGCAGGTAGAATGGGAGAATACTAGGAGATCCTCCCCTTATGTACACAGGTGCTTCCTGCTAATTTGGATCACATGGGTCTTACAAAGCACGAGTGCTAGCCACAATGAAAAAAGGTGCAGCACTCTTTTTCTTCCCTGAACCGTATTTTGTTTCTCTCTTTTCTCCGTGTTTTGCACTCCTCCTGGTGAGACCCACATGACCGCAATTAGCAGGAGACATCTGAGTGCTCATGGTTTTAATCCCTCCTGTCTGTCCCATTCTATCTTTGATAGCTATGGTGAGTGCAATACCTTATCCAGACTTGTGCTGTTTGGGGGCAGCTTCCTCCGCCGGTGGTGCTGGCTGGGTTTTGGTGTGGCATTTTTGGGTCTGGTCCTGTGGCATGGGGGTTGCAGGGCCGTTCCATGGCCTCCCTTCCCTGACTGTGCACGCCTGCGGGGGTGGTGGTCGCTGACTGGCACAGTGTGGACTTAGTGTAGGGACCCATGTGTATCAGATACCTGCACGAGGTACATGGGGCAGTGTGGCTTGATCAATTCACATACAGAATTCTGATGTTTTTTATGCAGCCGAGAGGTACTAGTATCAGCCATAGGTGTGAGGTGCAGCACTCTTTTTCTTCCCTGAACCGTATATTACAGACTTATATAACTTTGTAATGTGCTTTAATTACTGGGAAAAAGATTTTCATGGGAGTTGTCCTTTGATCCCTTAGCCATCAGCAGCCTGCTGAACTGACCTGTTTGATAAGCCCTGAAAAGGACTGTTGTGGGTTAATTAACTCCTGCCTAACCAAAAGCTAAATCACTATGTCTCCCTGCTCAAAGTTCCCTCCCTCACTACCAAATCGCATCTGAGGGCAAAACAGCAGGGGCTGTGTATAACGAGGCTGAAGTTGGTTTCTTATTCGGCCAGTTTCTTATTCAGAGGATTTTTCTTTTTCCTGTTTTAGCTATTATTCTTACAGAAAATTCATAATATTCATAACCTACCCATAAGTGAGGAGCCCTGAGGAGATTGGTGATGAAAATGGTCAAAAGGACCCCACGGTTGGCATAAAAATGGGCATCAAAGTGAAAATACAAAATTATGATTTAAAAATAAAATTGACTTCGGGCCACTGATCTCTCACTGATAATACACAGAGAGGGGTGCCCCACATCACATCCAGGAGAGTCCAGCCTGGCCCAAAGTGGTTCTGGGTATAAAAACTGGCATCAAAGTGGCAGACGGGCATTTTTTCCTAATTTGAATAAGTAACAGGTGTTTTCAAAGGGTTAAATGAGTTCTGGGCATCAGAACATTGTGTGTACATTGGTCACTGCTGGCGGTGAGTTTCACAAACATGTGGTGATCGCACCATAGTACCTGATCTACTGTCTCAGACTTGTGCCAGGTTAGAAGGTGTCGGGATGAGATGTGACCAAACTGGAAGTGAGAGGATGGTGATGGAGGAAAGGAAATACCTTCCAAGCTACCCAGATAACCCCTTTAACATCAAGAGGCAAATGAGGCGCCCAGAAGATCTGGAGGAATCATTTGCCTTATAAAGGGGAAGGAGGAGCCCCACTTTAATATCACAAACTGGAGGATAAGACCCTCTTAAAATCTAGAGGAGTCTGGAGGAGGCGCCCATAACATCTAGAGGCATATGAGGCGCCCAGAAGATCTGGAGGATTCATTTGCCTCATTGAGGGGAAGGAGGAGCCCCGCTTTAACATCATAAACTGGAGGATAAGACCCCCTTAACATCTAGAGGCGTCTGGAGGAGGTGCCCATAACATCTAGAGGTAAATGAGGCACCAATAAGATGTGGAGGAATCATTTACCTCACATGGGGAGGAGGCCCCCTTTACTATTAGTAAAGAGGGTAAAACTGCCAACTGCCTTACCATGTCCACATCCATGTATCCTGTTTTGCCTAGGCGTTGTTCATTCCTTATGTCCTTCAGGGAACATGATGTTCTTGAATTTGCTGTTCCATGTCTTCTGACCTGTGTCTGTTTATCTATTTACGCTTGCCTGCTGACCCGATCTGAGCCGTCTGCCTCTCCCGTTGGTGACTGTCTGACCTGTATCCGAAGCCGCCTGCCTGATCCTGCACCTGACTGACTACAGAAGCCTGCTGACCCGATCCAATGTCCGACGTGCATCCTAAGCCAGGGAGGGGAGCGTGCACACACTTCAGACCACAGGTATTATGACCAGTATGCTGTTTTACCTCCTTTTGGTTATATTTGAGCCAAGTGGCTTTGTGTAATAGAATATATGGGGGATCGTGCAATGATCTGTGACCTTCTGTGACTCCTGTGCCATAGTTTTACCAGTTCTTGTGCAATATTGTTTTACTCATCCTGCGTGTTGATTGGTCCCATGTGCATGGCTATTGGCTTTTATTATGTGAATTATGTATTGTATGAAATTTGTCAATAAAGATTATGTATATTGATTAAATTATTGTCCTTTATTTGTAGGAGATATATTCAAGGCCACATGCCTGATCCTACACCTGACTGACTATGCTTGCCTGCTGACCCGATCTGAGCCGTCTGCCTCTCCTGTTGCTGACTGTCCTACCTGCATCCAAAGCCGCCTGCCTGTTCCTGCACTTGATTGACTATGCTTTCCTGGTGACCCAATCTGATCCTTCTGCCTCTCCTGTTGCTGACTGTCCAACCAGCATCTGAAGCCACCGGCCTGATCCTGCACCTGACTGACTATAGTTGCCTGCTGATCTGATCTGAGCCGTCTGCCTCTCCTATTTCTGAATGTCCGACCTGCATCTGAAGCCACCTGCCTCATCCTGCACCTGATTGACTACACTAGCCTGCTGATCTGAACTGAGCCTGTCAGGGCCCCTGGGAACAAAGAGACACAGGACAAGTGGGCCCTATAGCTAACACCCCCTCACGCTATCCCTACCTACTTGCCACAATCCGCCCTAAGATGGCGGCGAGCAACTGGGCGGCGATCCCTGCACTCAAATAAGTGCAAAACACAGACAAGACACAGTACAGGAGCAAGGTACAATGACAGTAGACAAAGCAAAGTCACACAGAAGGACAGGACCAAGAAGGCAGGACAAAAGCCAGAGATGAAACAAGGTAACGGTAGAGCCAAAGCCAGAGATGCAACAAGGTAACGGTGGAGCCAAAGCCAGAGATACATTAAGGTAGCAGTGGGGCCAAAGCCAGAGATACAGCAAGGTAACGGTGGAGCCAAAGCCAGAGATAAAACAAGGTAACGATGGAGCCAAAGCCAGATACAACAAGGTAACAGTGGAGCCAAAGCCAGAGATACAACAAGGTAATGGTGGAGCCAAAGCCAGAGATACAACAAGGTAACAGTGGATCCAAAGCCAGAGATACAACACGGTAACAGTGGAGCCAAAGCCAGAGATACAACAAGGTAACGTGGAGCCAAAGCCAGAGAATGTAGCAAGATGAACTGGGGACAGCACAAGGAACACTGAGGACAATCGAGGCACACTGAGGACTAAACAACAAACAGAACCAAAAGACAAAGACTGTCAAGAAACAGGCAAAGGGATCAGGAAACCAAGAAAACAGAATAGCAAAGGCTGGATCTAGCAGAACAGACTAGCTGGACAAAGCTATCAAGAGCCCAGAGTGACGGGAGAGAGAAGCTATAAGGGAGCAGAAGTCTCGGACTCCAAGCTGATAGGTGGAGCAGGAGAAACACACAAGAGAAACACAGAAAGCCAGAGGTGAGGAGACCTGTCAATCACAACACAGCAGACACAATTAGTGAATGGACCACAGCAAGAAAGGTGCAGGGAGAACTAAGAAAACATGGACCGGAACACAGAAGACATAAGCAAAGAACAGAAGAAAACCAGGCACGCACTTATTGCCAAAAGCGCAGTCTTTGGCACAGAGGTCGGATCTTCACAGCCGAGGGTGGCACTGATGCCTTTTCGGGCACGATCATGACAGAGCCGTCTGCCTCTCCTGTTGCAGATTGACCTGCACCGGCCCCAATCCTGCACCTGACTGACTACTCTGCTTTCTCATTCCTGCTTCCGTGTCAATTCTCTCATGATTGACTCAGCTTGCTGACCACCTCCCACTGGCTTGCTGACCACCTCCCACTGGCTTGCTGACCACCTCCCACTGGCTTGCTGGCCACCTCCCACTGGCTTAGTCTGGCTCTTAGGAAAAGCTGATACCAGCTGATACTTGTGGAGTGACCTGGTGTCCTCAGGCCACAGAAGTCCAGCTTCCACATCCTGGAGAGGGATAAAGGATGAAGACCTAGAGGGCACCCCGCTACCCTGGAGTGGCCCAAAGTCAAACCGGTTTTGGACTCTCAAATACCCCCTGTAAAAGTTTATAAAAAATACTAAATTATTTCTTTCTATAATGTTTCTTCATTTGTGAAAATTGATAAATGTTGTGAAGTTGTACTGGGCAGATACTGGGCAGAGGAGAAGGGTGATCACAGCCATTTTTAGGAGCCAATCGCCCTAAATTAAATGGAGTGGATGCACTTTTTTTTTGCGCTTTAGTTTTTATTCTAGTTTTTTACGCCATTCACTGTGCGGGAACAATATTGATTTATTTTATTAGATCGGACTTTACGCACGCCACGGTATATTATATGTTTATTTATTTATTTTTATGTGTTTTATTTATACAAAAAGGGGGTGATTTAAACTTTTATTGGGGGAGGGGCTATGGCACGTTGTTTAAAACTTTTTTTTATTTTATTTTTTAACACTTTTTATGTCCCCTTAGGGGACTTTAACATTTTTACAATGGATTTCATACACTGATCAGCTATGCTATAGCATGGCATTGATCAGTGTAATCTGCGGTCATAGTATAGAGCAGTAATGGCTAACCTTGACACTCCAGGTGTTGCAAAACTACAATTCCCATCATGCCTGAACAACCAAAGATATGGTTTTGGCTGCCCAGGCATGATGGGAATTGTAGTTGTGCAACAGCTGGAGTGTCAAGGTTAGCCATCACTGGTATAGAGCCTGCCTGCGCAGACTCTATACACTGATTGCCGATCTGACTGTCGGAAGGAAGGTAAGAGACCTCCGGCAGTCAGATACAACTATCAGAACCCTGCAGTCACGCTGCGGTGGTCTTGATGACTGTGGGGGTCCAGATCGGTCAGTGGCAGGAGCACAGCTCCTGTCACTGATGTAAGTGCCTTCCTCCACACTGTCCAGAACGGAAGACTCATGCTCCTCCCCCACCCACGGGATTAACTTCCTCTACAGCGTGTGTGGTGTGCTGCTATTGGGTGAAAGAGGCAAAAGAAGAAGAAAGGAGAGAGATGATAGGATCCCACCCTTTACAGAAACTCCACACCCAAAAAAGCTCCACAAATAATTTCCACTATGGTGTCCACCCAGTAGTAGTACACCACAGTTGTAGTAGTGCTCCTACAGGCGGCGCACAATGAAATTACGTTATCGACTACAGGAGAAGATGTGCGCCGCTCTGCCATACAGGAGTTCCTCAGAGATTAGAGCTCCCTCACCTGCTTCTCGTGGATGTGGCTGAACTCGTCCCTCCAGAAGAATAAGAGCAGGTTTCTTCTGGAGGGACGGGTTCAGCCACATCGACGAGAAGCAGGTGAGGGAGCTCTAATCTCTGGGGAGCTCCTGTATGGCACAGCATAGATGCGGGGCGCCAGCATCACTAAATCTCCCCCGGCCCTCATCTAACCACCAGTCCCATGGCCCCCACGCAGCTTCCTCTGGTTGGACCCCATCATCTTCAAACGCTGCCTTCCCCACCGCAGAGCCGCCGCCGCCATCCTCTGTGCGTTCCCCTGGGGGGTGGAGGGAGTGCTGTAGATCGCTATAGATCCACCATCCTGAACCCAGAACCCTCCTTCCGGGTTCAAGCTGGTGGGGGCCTCTAAGTGGTGGGGGCCCCAGGGCACGTGCCTGTCTGGTCTATAAGCCTTGTCCAGTTCTCCTATTTACTTATAATAGCCCCATATTGAAGAGATGGTCTTACTAGTTATTTATAGAGGGTCAATATTCCACTATTCACTATGTTACTTGTATTGCTGCGTTTTGCCTCCCTTTTATATACCCTGCTTTTGCTGCTGCTGCTTGACATTGGGCGCTACTGCTCAGCTCTCTTCTAACCTAGAATCCCCAAGTCCTTCACTTGTTCTGCTATCCCCATCTTTAATCTATGTAATGTATATAACATAATTACACTGGCCTAGGTGCATTATATCCATCAGCACTAAAGTACATCTACCATCTTCTTGCCTGGGCTGTCACCGTATCTACGTCTTTCTGTAATATCTAGAGTCAGGCTGCTTTTAATGGTTCAATAATTTTTGAGTTGTCAGCAAAAACGGAATCTTTTCTTCCTATCCCACTCAGAAGGTCATTACTAAAGAGATGAAAAAGAATGGCATCTAACACCTTGTGCAACCCCCATGATCTCTAAAGATATTAATATGTGACAACCCCCAGGGACATATATGTAATACACTATCTACCAGAAAGTAATTGGACACCTGTGATAGAAAAGGAAAAAAATGTTATTCACCTTCAATAGTTGGTGGGGCTGTGAAGAGCAGCGATTCCAGCTGTGCCCATTCTGGGCATAATCTCCACCAGTCCGTGTAGAATGGTTATTTTCTTCCACTTGGCTTGGAGAAGACATGCGAGTTCCTTCAATGATTTCAGATGATTGGGGCACTCCTAAGTTGGCGCTCAAACTCATCCCAGAGGTTCTCGATAGGGTTCAGGTCCGGGCTCTGGGTAGGCCAGTCCATTCAATTAACCCCATTGTCTCCATACCAAGCCATATTGGACCTCCCAACATGACAGCTGGTGTTGTCCTGGAACTTACATAGGTTAACCCCGTAAAACTGTCACAATATAGGAAGCACATGGTCATCCAAAATGACTCGGGGTGACTCAAGAGCGTACACACTAGGAGGACTCGGGGTGACTCAAGAGCGTACACACTAGGGGGACTGGGGGGGTGACACAAGAGCTTACAGACTAGGAGGACTGGGGGTGACACAAGAGCTCACAAACTAGGAGGACTGGGGGACACAAGAGAGTACAGAGTAGGAGGACTGGGGGGGGGACACAAGAGCTTACACACTAGGAGGACTGGGGGTGACACAAGAGCTTACACACTAGGAGGACTGGGGGGGACACAAGAGCTTACACACTAGGAGGACTGTGGGGGGGGGACACAGGAGCTTACACACTAGGAGGACTGGGCTGACTAAAGAGCTTACACACTAGGAGGACTGGAGGTGACACGAGATTACACACTAGGAGGACTGGGGGGTGACACAAGAGCTTACACACTAGGAGTACTGGGGGTGACACAAGAGCTTACACACTAGGAGGACTGGGGGTGACACAAGAGCTTACACACTAGGAGGACTGGGGGTGGCACAAGAGCTTACACACTAGGAGGACTGGGGGTGACACGAGCGTACACAGTAGGAGTACTGGGGGTGACACAAGAGCTTACAGACTAGGAGGACTGGGGGGACACAAGAGCTTACAGACTAGGAGGACTGGGGGGACACAAGAGCTTACACACTAGGAGGACTGGGGGGTGAGACAAGAGCTTACACACTAGGAGGACTGGGGGTGACACAAGAGCTTACACACTAGGAGGACTGGGGGTGACACAAGAGCTTACACACTAGGAGGACTGGGGGGGACACAAGACCTTACACACTAGGAGGACTGGGGGGTGAGACAAGAGCTTACACACTAGGAGGACTGGGGGTGACACAAGAGCTTACACACTAGGAGGACTGGGGGGACACAAGAGCTTACACACTAGGAGGACTGGGGGGGACACAAGACCTTACACACTAGGAGGACTGGGGGGTGAGACAAGAGCTTACACACTAGGAGGACTGGGGGTGACACAAGAGCTTACACACTAGGAGGACTGGGGGTGACACAAGAGCTTACACATTAGGAGGACTGGGGGTGACACAAGAGCTTACACACTAGGAGGACTGGGGGACACAAGAGCTTACACACTAGGAGGACTGGGGGTGACACAAGAGCTTACACACTAGGAGGACTGGGGGGAACACAAGAGCTTACACACTAGGAGGACTGGGGGTGACACAAGAGCTTACACACTAGGAGGACTGGGGGACACAAGAGCTTACACACTAGGAGGACTGGGGGTGACACAAGAGCTCACACACTAGGAGGACTGGGGGTGACACAAGAGCTTACACACTAGAAGGAGTGGGGGGACACAAGAGCTTACACACTAGGAGGACTGGGGGACACAAGAGCTTACACACTAGAAGGAGTGGGGGGACACAAGAGCTTACACACTAGGAGGACTGGGGGGGACACAAGAGCTTACACACTAGGAGGACTGGGGGGGGACACAAGAGCTTACACACTAGGAGGACTGGGGGGACACAAGAGCTTACACACTAGGAGGACTGGGGGTGACACAAGAGCTCACACACTAGGAGGACTGGGGGTGACACAAGAGCTTACACACTAGGAGGACTGGGGGGGACACAAGAACTTACACACTAGGAGGAGTGGGGGGACACAAGAGCTCACACACTAGGAGGAGTGGGGGGACACAAGAGCTTACACACTAGGAGGAGTGGGGGGACACAAGAGCTCACACACTAGGAGGAGTGGGGGGACACAAGAGCTCACACACTAGGAGGACTGGGGGTGACACAAGAGCTCACACACTAGGAGGAGTGGGGGGGACACAAGAGCTTACACATTAGGAGGACTGGGGGTGACACAAGAGCTTACACACTAGGAGGACTGGGGGACACAAGAGCTTACACACTAGAAGGAGTGGGGGGACACAAGAGCTTACACACTAGGAGGACTGGGGGGACACAAGAGCTTACACACTAGGAGGACTGGGGGGGACACAAGAGCTTACACACTAGGAGGACTGGGGGTGACACAAGAGCTTACACACTAGGAGGAGTGGGGGGGACACAAGAGCTTACACACTAGGAGGAGTGGGGGGACACAAGAGCTCACACACTAGGAGGACTTTACCTGGGGGTGACACAAGAGCTTACACACTAGGAGGAGTGGGGGGGACACAAGAGCTTACACACTAGGAGGACTGGGGGGACACAAGAGCTCACACACTAGGAGGACTTTACCTGGGGGTCTCCTCTTCCTCCTCTTCTTCTTCAGCTCTGTATATAAAACATAAACCAGCTCATATATAAATATATTGTTATTTTATGCATTATATAGTTTATTATAATGGAAGTGATGTAATGAGATGTACATTGCTGTAAGGGTATGTACACACTATGGAATCCCGGCAGATCACCCGCCACGGATTCCGCAGCTCGCCCCGCGCTTGCGGATGCTGGCGGACACACGCATCTCCACTGGTCCCATAGGCTTCATTCTATGGTTTGCCAGATTCTGCCTTTCGCCCAAAGAATGAACCCGCTTATTCTTCGGGTAGACATCGGAATCTAGCAAACCATAGAATGAATCCTATGGGACCAGTGGAGATGCGCCTGTCCGCCAGTGTCCACATGGTAAAGAAAACAATTCCTTGCATTTACACAGTAATAGGCTTTGATTCTTCACCTAGGGGTGGCCACGATCTGCTCCTCTTCCTCCTCCTCGGTGTCCTCTTCACTGTATATAGAACATAAATCATCTCACTTATAAATATATTGTTATATTACACTTTATATAGTTTATTATAAAGGATGTGATTGCAAAGCTAATGGAATAAGCTGTACATTGCTGTTTGTGTCAACCATATAGTACAGTATATGGCAGGTACAGCCAACAAAAGTATAAAGTGTAAGGGGGAACTTGAAGGGGTATTCCACTGAAATATAACTTTTGATATGTTGCAGCCCATGGCTATGGTGAGACAAACAATTCCTTCCATACTTGTTATTAACTATTCAGTCTCCTTCCCCCAGTTCTAAGCTGCTGCTTTCTACTGAAGACACAAAAAACTGTGTGAGCATTTCTCTTTCCCTCCCTTCTCAGATGGCTGATATAAACAAGTCCATTGCAGGCTGTATCTGCAACTTTGTGGTTTCTTTGTAAAGCTGGGAGGGTTAATCTGAGGTCAAGTAGCAGATGAACTTGCTTTGATTACAAAGTTGCTACAAGTTTCAGATAGGGACTTGTTTATATCAGCCGTCTTGGAAGGGAGGGTGGAGGAGGGGGAGACAGAGAGAAAAGCTCACACTAAATTTTTGTGTTTTTTAGCAGAAAGCAGCAGCTCAGAAATGAGAGAAGACTGAATAGATAATAACAAGTATGGAAGGAATTGTTAGTCTTACCATGGGCAGCAGCATATCAAAAGTTATGTTTGAGCAGAATATCCCTTTAATATCTACAGTGTCAGCAGTCTGGAATGTGAATTGGAACTGATAGATTCCCTTTACATGACAGTAAGGCCTTATTTACACGTCCTGTAAAATTGTCCGTGGTTGCAAATCTGCGACCACAGACAATTTTAGGGCCCATTAAATCCTATGGTGCATTTACACTATCCGTGCCGTCATCCATGCCGGGATCCTTGCCACGAAAAAATAAGACAGGTCATAGTGCGGATGGCGGCATGGATGGCGGCAGCTGACATGTCTGATGACATGTTAAAAGTTACTTGTAGTGACAGGTACGCTTTAAACTATACAATGTCTCTGCAATAAGTATTTACCACAATGTCCCATAGGAGTGAGCAGAGTCTACATAGCCTGCTCCCCATCCCATACCAGCCTATGCCACAGCTTGGTGTCGGACGGACATGGCCATGGTCCGAGCAATTGTTACAATGTTATACGCTTTCATTCCTCACTTGGTGGCGTCCTCCGTCTCCGTCTGTTCCTCCTCTTTGTCTTCTTCGCTGTATATAGAATGTAAATCAGCTTGCATATTAATGTATTGTTATAGGGATTGTGTGGGACGTTTATAAACACTGATTACAATGGACTCTTCTATAAACCTATATAATTTCGGCTCTGCTGCTTCATCAGACTTACAAGATGGTCCTCAGGCTGGGAGTCCAGGTGTTTGGTTCAAATCTGAAGAGCCTACAACAAAGAACATATGTATTGTTAGGAATATATATACTTTATTCTACTTGAATCTTACAGAAAATCTTTTTGTGATGTCTCCATAAAAACGTGATCCAATTTTGACATTTATTAAGAATTGTCCTTTATGTATTTTTATGTATTATTATTGACACATATTCCAGACCATTCGTACATCCCTATGCCAAGAAGGTGCATTGTGAGATACTTACTTGAACATCCTCGGAGTGTTCTTCACCGCCTGCTGCCATCTATTAAATGACAAGAAAAATGAGAATAATATATATTATAAAATGGTAAGAAGTTCATTTCTGTGGAATCGGGATGGGGGTGTATTCGGGTGTGCCCACATCCCAATTCACCATAGCACACAATGGAAAGCGCGGCTGGAGCGGCACTTTGCATTATGTGAAATGACAGTTCTGTATGGCGGCTATTCAATAAATAGCAGCCGCAAAAAAAATTATATATATGCTATGTGAACATAGCCTAAAGGGGTATTCCGCTCAAACATAACTTTTGATATGTTGCTTCCCATGGTGAGACTAACAATTCATTATCTATTCAGTCTCCTTCTGCCAGTTCTGAGCTGCTGCTTTCTGCAGAAAACACAAAATTCTGTGTGTGAGCTTTTCTCTCTGTCTCCCCCTCTTCTCCTCTCTCTTCTGACAGAGCTTATGTAAACAAGTCCCTGGCAGGATTTATCTGCAACATTCTAGTTTCTTTGTAATGCTGGGAGGGTTATTCTGAGGTGAAGTTGCTGATGAACTCACTTTGATTATCCCTCTAGCCATAATAAACAAGATACAATCTTACAGATAAAGCTTGTCAGCAACTTGTTTACATCAGCTGTCTCAGAAGGGAGGAGGGTGGGGGAGAGAAAAGCTCACACACAGATTTTTGTGTCTTCAGCAGAAAGCAGCAGCTCAGAACTGGGAGAAGGAGACTGGATTGATTATAACAAGTATGGAAAGATTTGTTAGTCTTACCATGGGCAGCAACATATCAAAAGTTATGTTTGAGTGGAAAACCCCTTTTAGTGCATCTGTCAAGACGGCCCAGTGTGGAATCGATGGCAGGTTCCTCTTTTAGGCTATGTTTAGACGGCGTGAGAGACCGGCCGTGACCCCAGCCGGGTCACAGAACGGCCGGTCTCTGCCCGGATCATCGCGGCCGGTACTTAAGTACTCAGTATTTTGCAGAATGCCATAAAAAAAACTCAAGACACAAATTCTACATTTAAAGTAAAGATTTACTAACCCGTCTTCCTCCTCTGAAAATAAAAGTTCATCTGGAAAAAAAAAGTTTAAAATTGATTATTATATAAAAGAGCAATAATAATAGGAAGAATTTTTTTGAGA
Source organism: Dendropsophus ebraccatus (assembly GCF_027789765.1). Taxonomy (NCBI): domain Eukaryota; kingdom Metazoa; phylum Chordata; class Amphibia; order Anura; family Hylidae; genus Dendropsophus; species Dendropsophus ebraccatus. The sequence goes on along the minus strand of NC_091466.1, from coordinate 16,978,572 downwards.
TTTTTATGATTTTTTGTCTCACTAGGGCATTTGAACAAGCTATGGTTGGATTGGTCAGTACAGATCCGATCATCAGGAGATGATATTCATAGACCGGCAATACTCACCCTCCCCGATGCCCTCGTCCTCGCTGTCCTGCAATAGGGGACACAGAGAGTAAGTGGTGGATAGAAACCTGTCACTGTGCATATTGTTATAGAACAGTCAGTTTACCTCAAAGTATCCCTCCATCTGCAAGTCCTTGATGTACTGGGATGCAACGATCTGTCAATGGAAGAAAAATCATGTTATCTTCTGAGCATGAAACGTCCTCCATACATATCATCTATTAAATGTGGGATGAAATCATTGAAGGAAACTATCAGCAAATTAGACAAATTTTTTAATTTAACATGTCGTGTATCAGTGTTTCCCAACCTTTTCATTATTATTATTATTATTCTTTTATTTATATCACACCATCTGATTCTGCAGCCCATTGGGAGGAAACACACACACACACAGAACATACAAACTCTTTATTCCAGTCATGTGATCACCCCGCCGCCATAGGCTCTGTATACAGTCTCTGTCAGCAGCTTATTCCCAGATCAGATCCCCCCATAATAATGTGACTGACCTGCAGGTCCCAGAGATAATACTCAAAGTATAGTAATGTCAAATAACATGCCACCTGTAGCCAGATATAGTGCCCTCTGTAGCCAGATATAGTGCCCCCTGTAGCCAGATATAATGCCTCCTGTAGCCAGATATAATGCCCCCTGTAGTCAGATATAGTGCCCCCTGTAGCCAGATATAATGCCCCCTGTAGCCAGATATAGTGCCACCTGTAGCCAGATGTAGTGCCGCCTGTAGCCAGGTATAGTGCCACCTGTATCCAGATATAGTGCCCCCTGTATCCAGATATAGTGCCCTCTGTAGCCAGATATAGTGCCCCCTGTAGTTAGTCAGATATAGTGTCACCTGTAGTCAGATATAATGCAACCTGTAGCCAGATATAGTGCCCTCTGTAGACAGATATAGTGCCATCTGTAGCCATATATAGTGCCCTCTGTAGACAGATATAGTGCCACCTGTAGCCAGATATAGTGCCATCTGTAGCCGGATATAGTGCCACCTGTAGTCAGATATAGTGCCCCCTGTAGCCAGATATAGTGCCACCTGTAGCCATATATAGTGCCCTCTGTAGCCAGATATAGTGCCACCTGTAGCTGGATATAGTGCCACCTGTAGCCAGATATAGTGCCACCTGTAGCCAGATATAGTGCCCCCTGTAGTCAGATATAATGCCCTCTGTAGACAGATATAGTGCCACCTGTAGCCAGATATATTGCCCCCTGTAGCCAGATATAGTGCCCTCTGTAGCCAGATATAGTGCCCTCTATATACCCTCTGTAGCCAGATATAATGCCCTCTATAACCCGATATACCCTCTGTAGCCAGATATAGTGCCCTCTATATACCCTCTGTAGCCAGATATAGTGCCCTCTGTAGCCAGATATACCCTCTGTAGCCAGATATAGTGCCCTCTATATACCCTCTGTAGCCAGATATAGTGCCCTCTATATACCCACTGTAGCCAGATATAATGCCCTCTATAAGCCGATATACCCTCTGTAGCCAGATATAGTGCCCTCTATATACCCTCTGTAGCCAGATATAGTGCCCTCTATATACCCTCTGTAGTCAGATATAATGCTTCCTGTAGTCAGATATAATGCTTCCTGTAGTCAGATATAATGCTTCCTGTAGTCAGATATAATGCCCTCTATATACCCTCTGTAGCCAGATATACCCTCTGTAGCCAGATATAGTGCCCTCTGTAGTCAGATATACCCTCTGTAGCCAGATATAGTGCCCTCTATATACCCTCTGTAGCCAGATATAGTGCCCTCTGTAGTCAGATATACCCTCTGTAGCCAGATATAGTGCCCTCTATATACCCTCTGTAGCCAGATATAGTGCCCTCTATAAGCCGATATACCTTCTGTAGTCAGATATAGTGCCCTCTATATATACCCTCTGTAGTCAGATATACCCTCTGTAGCCAGATATAGTGCCCTCTATATACCCTCTGTAGCCAGATATAATGCCCTCTATAAGCCGATATACCCTCTGTAGTCAGATATACCCTCTGTAGCTAGTTATAATGCTTCCTGTAGTCAGATATGAGAAATAACAATCTGATCAGACACGGATGGACGTGATAAAAGAAACGTCCCCATAGTGTCTTGTACAGACAAAGTAGCAGGAAAACAAAATGACTCCTGTGGTTGACAAGTAAGTATAGGTAAAACATAACTTTTATTATTCGATTACCATAAAAGTTTCTGAATGAAATCCTAAGTATAGTTTGTAGGTACAAGTAACTATAAAGAAAGGTAAGCAAAATAACTGGGCCCTACGTCCCCCCGCCTGTCCATCTAAAGACACAGCCACCTATTCCTGCCCATCTTCACAGGACGCCTCAGCACATCTACAGTCACTCAGGACACCATACCTGTTTACTACTATTTAACAGCGTCTGCCTCAGCGCGTGACCTGAGAGGTGACCTCACCATTTATTGGAGAACTTTGACCTGTCTATCCCCTGATGAACCCAGGCTGACTTTCTGGAGAAACGCGTTGGGAGACGACCTCAGGTCCTAGCTAGCCCACGAGGACCATGGGGACTGGCACATTACTTCAGAAATGACACTCACTTCTCTTGAAATACATCCACTCACACAGGGCCGGCCTTTGGGGTGTGCGAGCTGTGCGCCTGCACAGGGCCCCTCACTCCCGGCCAGCTAGGGGGCGCTCCGGCAGAGAGATGCTCTGCACACCTAACTACAAATAGATGTGCTGTGTTTCTGCCAGAGGACACTACAGAGATGCTGCTGCTGCTGTGTGGATGAGGCCCCGTATTCCCGCCATCCCCTCCTCCCTATTGGCCGCTGCACATTACAGCAGGTGACATGTCACTCCGCCCAGCTCCCGGCCTCTGTGTCCTGTCAGAAGCTGCAGTGAGTGTCCTCCACCACAGGGGGGCAGTGTGTGGCAGCAGGCCGGGGGCGGCATCATGTCTCTCTCATCCTCCTGTGAGGAGGCAGGAGGAGGGGATCAGCGCTCCATACACACAGCCTGGGCTCCTAACAACGGACTACTGTGCCCAGCACTGCACAGCTCAGCACCAGGTACACCGTCCGCAGTGGGGGAGGAGCCTCAGGCCGGCAGGGGGCGCTACAGTCATGTTCTGGAGGGAGGAGATGGAGCTCACCCTGGTAGGGCTGCAGCATGAGGAAGCTGAGATACAGGCTACTGCAGGCATGAGGAAGCTGAGATACAGGCTGCTGCAGGCATGAGGAAGCTGAGATACAGGCTGCTGCAGGCATGAGGAGGCTGAGATACAGGCTGCTGCAGGTATGAGGAGGCTGAGATACAGGCTGCTGCAGGAATGAGGAAGCTGAGATACAGGCTGCTGCAGGCCTGAGGAAGCTGAGATACAGGCTGCTGCAGGAATGAGGAAGCTGAGATACAGGCTGCTGCAGGCATGAGGAAGCTGAGATACAGGCTGCTGCAGGCATGAGGAAGCTTAGATACAGGCTGCTGCAGGAATGAGGAAGCTGAGATACTGGCTGCTGCAGGAATCCTGAGATACAGGCTGCTGCAGGCATGAGGAAGCTGAGATACAGGCTGCTGCAGGTATGAGGAAGCTGAGATACAGGCTGCTGCAGGCCTGAGGAAGCTGAGATACAGGCTGCTGCAGGCATGAGGAAGCTGAGATACAGGCTACTGCAGGAATGAGGAAGCTGAGATACAGGCTGCTGCAGGCATGAGGAAGCTGAGATACAGGCTGCTGCAGGCATGAGGAAGCTGAGATACAGGCTGCTGCAGGCATGAGGAAGCTGAGATACAGGCTGCTGCAGGCCTGAGGAAGCTGAGATACAGGCTGCTGCAGGCATGAGGAAGCTGAGATACAGGCTGCTGCAGGCATGAGGAAGCTGAGATACAGGCTGCTGCAGGCATGAGGAAGCTGAGATACAGGCTGCTGCAGGCATGAGGAGGCTGAGATACAGGCTGCTGCAGGAGTGCAGAGATATGAGTAGGAAATATGAAATCCATTGCTAGTAATTACTATACTATGTTTTCTCTTGGGTTTCCTGACCACTCCTACCGGTCACCCAGCTTTCCTAGTGTTCTGTACGGCCATTCTGTTGTGTTCCTTTCTTACTAAACAACCTGGCAGAGTGTATATAGGAGGATATTGGCTGATCATTACCTGTCACCCAGCTTTCCCAGCCTCCTGTATGTGATGCAGCAGTGCTCCCCTTACCCCCTGAGGAGGATGCTGGGGACAGTGTTATCTATGATGTGTGTGTGGACATCACTGGGATGGAGGGCGGCCATGATGTGTGTGTGGACATCACTGGGATGGAGCCGTGATGTGAGCTTCCTCTCATAGAGGAGCAGAGCTGTGCCTGGCTGCATGGAGGGGAGAGGCCCAGCAACTGGGGTATGGGGAGGCCTGGGGCCTTATATACAAGCCTGGCCTCTACACACATCGTGTATATACTGCGTGTATGTGTATTTACTGTGTGTGTGTGTATATACTGTGTCTATATATTAGAGATGAGCTAATCACTGGCGCATCGCTGTGTTCATCAAGCCAATTGCCTTTCAGCGCTGCTCCGCTCCCCGTTGCTCCACCCTGGGTGCCAGGGAAAAGCTGGATCCAATCCTGAAAAACTAAGGCCTTAAATGTCATCAGGATAGTATCAGGATTTCCTGACAGTAATCCGTTTTTACCATCAGGAAACCATCAGGAAAAACCTTCAGGATTTCCTGATGAGAAAAAAAAAATAGGACATGTATTTCTGCAAACTGGATGGTCACAGCTTGCAGAATTACAACTCCCATCATGCTTGGCTGACAGGTCATGATGGAAGTTGTACTTCTGCAGTCTGTGGTCACCCAGGTTGCAGTACATGATGGGAGTTGTACCTCTGCAGCCTGTGGCCATCCAGGTTGCAGAAGTACAACTCCCATCATGACCTGTCAGCAAGGCATGGTGGGAGTTGTACTTCTGCCACCTGGTTGGCCACAGGCTGCAGAAGTACAACTCCCATCATGACCTGTCAGCAAGGCATGGTGGGAGTTGTACTTCTGCCACCTGGTTGGCCACAGGCTGCAGAAGTACAACTCCCATCATGACTTGTCAGCAGGGGCATGGTGGGAGTTGTACTTCTGCAACCTGGATGGCCACAGGCTGCAGAGGTACAACTCCCATCATGTACTGCAACCTGGGTGACCACAGACTGCAGAAGTACAACTCCCATCATGGCCTGTCAGCAGGGCATGATGGGAGTTTTAATCTCACCTGTCCTGGTCTCCTGGCCGCGGGGGGGTGTGGGGGTGCCGCGGGGGGGTGTGGGGGTGCCGCGAGTGGCCGCGGGGGGGTGCCGCGAATGGCCGCGGGGGGGGGGGGTGCGGGAGTGCCGCGAGTGGCCACGGGGGGGGTGCGGGGGTGCCGCGAGTGGCCGCGGGGGGGTGCGGGGGTGCCGCGAGTGGCCGCGGGGGGGGGGGGGGGGGATGCGGGAGTGCCGCGAGTGGCCACGGGGGGGGTGCGGGGGTGCCGCGAGTGGCCGCGGGGGGTGCAGGGGGTGCCGCGAGTGGCCGCCGGCGGGTGCGGGGGTGCCGCGAGTGGCGCGAGTGGCTGCCGGGGGTACCTGCGGATGAAGAGGCAGCGAAGAGGCAGCAGGATCAGAGGCGGAAGGTGAGTGGAACTCCGGACGCTTTCCTGATGTGCATCAGGAAAGCGTCCGGGGCCCGGGCGCTCCCATAGACTCCTATGGGGGTGTCCGGGCCGGATTTCCGGACGAAAATAGGACCGATTCTAAAAAATCCGGTCCTATTTTCCGGAACGGACAGCCCTCCGGAAAATTCCGGAAGGGTGTCCGTGTCCAATGAAAGTCTATGCGTCCGGAAATCCGTCCGGATTTCCTGATAGGAAATCCGGGCGGTTTTTCCGGACGTGTGAAGGGGGCCTAAGAGAAGTTTTCCAGGATTGGATCCAGCTTTTCCTGGGAGGAGTGGCAGGGAGCAGAGCAGCGCTTACAGGCAAACGGCTGGATGAGCAGAGTGCTGAGCAAGCCAAGCACTTCACTTCGTTTAGATGAGCGATTCTCTCTCTCTTATTTATATATATATTTATATACACTACCGTTCAAACGTTTGGGGTCACCCAAACAATTTTGTGTTTTCCATGAACAGTCACACTTATTCACCACCATACACTGTGAAATAAATAGAAAATAGAGTAAAGACATTGACAAGGTTAGAAATAATGATGTGTTTTTGAAATAACATTGTTTTTACATCACACTTTGCTTTCGTCACAGAATCCTCCTTTTGCAGCAATTCCAGCATTGCACACCTTTGGCATTCTAGCTATTAATCTGTTGAGGTAAGTTGGAGAAATTGCCCCCCACGCTTCTAGAAGCAGCTCCCACAAGTTGGATTGGTTGGATGGGCCCTTCTGGCGTACCATACGGTCCAGCTGCTCCCACAACAGCTCAATGGGGTTCAGATCTGGTGACTGCGCTGGCCACTCCATTACCTATGATAGAATACCAGCTGCTGCTTCTGCTGTAAATAGTTCTTGCACAATTTGGAGGTGTGTTTAGGGTCATTGTCCTGTTGTAGGATGAAATTGGCTCCAACCAAGCGCTGCCCACTGGGTATGGCATGGCGGTGCAGAGTGATAGCCTTCCTTATTCAGAATCCCTTTTACCCTGTACAAATCTCCCACCTTACCAGCACCAAAGCAACCCCAGACCATCACATTACCTCCACCATGCTTAACAGATGGCGTCAGGCATTCTTCCAGCATTTTTTATTTGTTCTGCATCCCACAAACGTTCTTCTTTGGGATCCAAACACCTCAAACTTGGATTCATCCGCCCATAACACTTTTTTCCAGTTTTCCTTTGTCCAATGTCTGTGTTATTTTGCCCATCTTAATCTTTTTCTTTTATTGGCCAGTCTCAGATATGGCTTTTTCTTTGCCACTCTGCCCTGAAGCCCAAAATCCCGCAGCCGCCTCTTCACTGTAGATGTTGACACTGGTGTTTTGCAGGTACTATTTAACCCATAGCTGCACCAGGACGTTACTGAACGTCCTCGTGCCGCTATGGGAGTTCAGAGGGGGGTCGCGCGGCGACCCCCCTCTGAACTGCCGCGATCCCGGGTGCCGCATGTAGCCCGGGCTCGCGGCTATTAGCGGGCACGGTCCGATCGCCGTGCCCGCTAATTAAGTACTTAGAAGCAGCTGTCAAAGTTGACAGCTGCTTCTAAATACTTGCTCATATCCATCCCTGGTGGTCTAGTGGGGGGATCGCCCCCCTGCGGCACGATTGCGGGGGGGCGATCCCCGCATCCATCCCGGGCCGGGGTCTGCGCCGTAATGGCGCTGATCCCGGCTCGGCATTCTATTGCTTTTGGCTGCAGCAGCCAAAAGCAATAGTACACCGATCTCATGGATACATGCAGTATAACTATACTGCATGGATCTCTATGAGAGATCAGAGTGCATATACTAGAAGTCCCCCAGGGGGGAATAACCCTAACCCCAGGGGGGAATAACCCTAACCCCAAAGGGGCTTCTAGTATATGTGTAAAGTAAAAGAAAAATGTATTTTTAATAACACAAAATCCCCTCCCCTAATAAAAGTCTGAATCACCCCCCTTTCCCCATTTAATATAAATAAAAATAAATAAATAAATTAATAAACAAACATGTTTGCTATCGCCGCATGCGTAATCGCCCGAACCATTAATCACATTCCTGATCTCACACGGTAAACTGCGTCAGCGCCAAAAAATCCCAAAGTGCAAAATTGCGCATTTTTGGTCGCATCAAATCCAGAATAATTGTAATAAAAAGCGATCAAAAAGTCATGTATGCGCAATCAAGGTACCGATAGAAAGATCACTTCATGGCGCAAAAAATGACACCTCACACAGACCCATAGACCAAAGAATAAAAGCGCTATAACCCTGGGAATGGAGCGATTTTAAGGAACATATATTTTCTTTAAAAGGTTTTAATTTTTCACAAGCCATCAAATCAAATAAGTTATACATTTTACATATCGTTGTAATCGTAACAACTTAAGGAACATATATAACGAGTCAGTTTTACCCCAGGGCGAACGGAGTAAAAACAACCCCCCCCCCCCCCCCAATAAAAAAAAACATATTTTTTTTCAATTTCACCACACATATAATTTTTTTTCTGGTTTCCCGGCACATTTTAGGCAAAAATTACATCTGCCATAGCAAAGTACAATTAGTTGCACAAAAAAAAAGGGCTCATTTGGGTCTCTAGGTGGAAAAATGCAGGCGCTATGGCCTTATATACACGAGGAGGGAAAAACGGAAACGCAAAAATAAAAACTGGCTGTGTCCCCTAAGGGTTAATGAAGATGCCTGTTGGGGACCTGTGAGGCGTCTGTTTCTCAAACTAGAGACTCTAATGTGCTTATCTTCTTGCTTAGGGTCCTATTCCACGGGCCGAGGAGGGCCCGATCAATGATGTAAACGAGCGGCGATCTGCACTGCCCCTACAGAGGTAGTCACCCAGCTTTCCTAGTCTGCACTGCTCCTACAAAGGTAGTCACGCAGATTTCCTAGTCTGCACTGCTTCTACAGAGGTAGTCACCCAGCTTTCCTAGTCTGCACTGCTCTCACAGGGGTAGTCACCCAGCTTTCCTAGTCTGCACTGCTCCTACAGAGGTAGTCACCCAGCTTTCCTAGTTTGCACTGCTCCTACAGAGGTAGTCACGCAGCTTTCCTAGTCTGCACTGCTCTTACAGGGGTTTTCACCCAGCTTTCCTAGTCTGCACTGCTCCTACAAAGGTAGTGACGCAGATTTCCTAGTCTGCACTGCTTCTACAGAGGTAGTCACCCAGCTTTCCTAGTCTGCACTGCTTCTACAGAGGTAGTCACCCAGCTTTCCTAGTCTGCACTGCTTCTACAGAGGTAGTCACCCAGCTTTCCTAGTCTGCACTGCTTCTACAGAGGTAGTCACCCAGCTTTCCTAGTCTGCACTGCTTTTAGGGTCCTATTTCACGGGCCGAGGAGGGCCCGATCAACGATGTAAAATGTTTACTGGGCCTATTCCACGGCCCAATGATTGTTGAGCGAGGGCTGCAAGGACATCGTTACCGAAGTCCTTGCAGCATCATACATTACCTGTCCAGGCTTTTTCTCCGCGCTGTCTTCATCCCCGAGTCCCGCGTGCTCTATCTTCAGAATGGCCGGTCAGCTGACAGGCCACACCCAGCCAATCACAGGCCACGGCGGTCCCGGCCTGTGATTGGCTGAGCGCTCCGTCAGCTGACCGGCCATTCTGAAGATAGAGGGCACGGGACCCGGGGATGAAGACAGCGCGGAGAAAAAGCCTGGACAGGTAATGTATGATGATGCTGCTGCTTGTCAAATCGTCAGTCGCCCACCGCGCACTGCTATTCAACCGTAGCGATGCGCGGTGGGGGAACAATTATTTTAGGTCTGGCCCTAAATGAACGATCAGCCGATGACACGATCATCGGCTGATCGTTCTCTCTATCTCACCGAACGATAATCGGCCGAATCGGGCCAAATGGGGCCGATCCGGCCGATTATCGTTACTGTAGAATAGGGTCCTTAGGCTGGGTTTACACTGCGTTTTTGCAATCCGTTTTTGCAATCCGTTTTTTGCAAAAAACGGATGAAAAAAATCGGCTGCATTTGTGTGCATCCGTTTTGATCCGTTTTTCCATTGACTTCCATTGTGAAAAAAAACGGATCAAAACAGATCCGTTTTTTTTTACGGAAACATAAACGTAGCTGACACTACTTTTGTGTCCGTAAAAAAAACCGGATCCGTTTTGATCCGTTTTTTTTTTTTTTCAATGAAAGTCAATGGAAAAACTGATGCACACAAATGCATCCGTTTTTTCCATGCATTTTTCATCCGTTTTTTGCAAAAAAAAAATGCAATGTGAAGCCAGCCTTAGTTGTGCAACGCGGCCTCCCACTTCTTTTTCTACTCTGGTTAGAGCCTGTTTGTGCTGTCCTCTGAAGGAGCACTTTCTCGCATGGAATAGCCTTCATTTCTAAGAACAAGAATAGACTGTCGAGTTTCAGATGAAAGTTCTCTTTTTCTGGCCATTTTAAGCGTTTAATTGACCCCACAAATGTGATGCTCCAGAAACACAATCTGCTCAAAGGAAGGTCAGTTTTGTAGCTTCTGTAACGAGCTAGACTGTTTTCGGATGTGTGAACATGATTGCACAAGGGTTTTCTAATTATCAATTAGCCTTCTGAGCCAATGAGCAAGCACATTGTACCATTAGAACACTGGAGTGATAGTTGCTGGAAATGGGCCTCTATACACCTATGTAGATATTGCACCAAAAAACAGACATTTGCAGCTAGAATAGTCATTTACCACATGAGCAATGTATAGAGTGTATTTGTTTAAAGTTAGGACTAGTTTAAAGTTATCTTCATTGAAAAGTACAGTGCTTTTCCTTCAAAAATAAGGACATTTCAATGTGACCCCAAACTTTTGAACGGTAGTGTATATACAAGTATACAGCCACTACAGGATGTGTACATATAGGTATACAGCTATGTACACACTACAGAATGTGTATATACAGGTATACAGCCACTACAGGACAAGGGATGAGCGAACCGAACCGTAACGAACCAGATTCGTTACGAAATTCGCAAAAAGTTCGTAACGAATCTGGAATATTCGATATTCGTACGCATATCTCCTGATATTCGAATATTCGATCCCATTAAAGACTATGGGAACAAGTATTCGATTATTGAAAAACATCTATTTGACCACTTGGAGGTCACCAAGTCCACAATGACACCTCAGGAAATGATGCCAACACCACTGGAATACAACTGGGACAGCAGGGGAAGCATCTAGCACCCCAAAATCACAGGTAATAAAGTCACAAGTCGATGTTATACAGGTGAATTACCTGGTTATAAAAGGGTGTATGAATATTTTATAGGTACAGCTGGACGGCTGTATTATGTAGCACGTAGCACTTGGTAAACAGAGTGCCTTATAGTAGCACAGCAGCCTGCTTGTACTACCCGGTGTATTTATGTATGACGTAGCAGCACGTAGCACTGGATGAACACACTTACTGTACTACTCTTTTTTTTAGATCGAGACGTCTAGCACGTATCAGCAGCACAAAGCACTTGGTCAGCAGAGTGCTTGCACTACCATTTGTAGATTTGCTACTACATATTTGAATGGAAACACCCAGTAGCCTTGTTTGCTGTCACTGAATGGAAACACCCAGTAACCTTGTTTGCTGTCAATGAATGGAAACACCCAGTGTCCTTGTTTGCTGCAATGAATGGAAACACCCAGTACTCTTGTTTACTGTCAATGAATGGAAACACCCAGTAGCCTTGTTTGCTGTCAATAAATGGAAACACCCAGCGACCTTGTAGGCTGTCACTGAGCAGAAACACCCAGTTTTGGTGTTGTGCGATGGTCTGCGGGGTCAGGGGGCTGTATGCTGCTTAATCAGCAGCTGAAGGCTGCTGACTGGCTGAGAACGTCCTCCCTCCACAGTGGTCTGCCAGAGGGGGCGTCACTTGTCACCTGTTCAGCAGCTCCTCCATCCTCCCTGCGCTCTCCTCATTCTCCTTTCTGCTTTTGGCGCAGGCAGTGTCTTTATCCAACGCTGCCCGCACCGAAAGATGAAAGGAGAATGAGGAGAGCGCGCAGAGGATGAGGTGCCGGCATAGGAGAGAGCTCAGAGGATGAGGTGGCGGGAGAGGAGAGCGCTCAGAGGATGAGGTGCCGGGAGAGGAGAGCGCTCAGAGGATGAGGTGCCGGGAGAGGAGAGCGCTCAGAGGATGAGGTGCCGGGAGAGGAGAGCGCTCAGAGGATGAGGTGTCGGGAGAGGAGAGCGCGCAGAGGATGAGGTGCCGGGAGAGGAGAGCGCGCAGAGGATGAGGTGCCGGGAGAGGAGAGCGCGCAGAGGATGAGGTGCCGGGAGAGGAGAGCGCGCAGAGGATGAGGTGCCGGGAGAGGAGAGTGCGCAGAGGATGTGGTGCAGCCTGCTTATCGCTGTGGTGCCGACTAAACTCTCGTTTTGCTACCATAACTTCTATAATACTGCCTCCTATATACAGGGATATAACTACTATAATACTGCTCCTATATACAGGAATATAACTACTATAATACTTCTCCTATATACAGGAATATAACTACTATAATACTGCTCCTATATACAAGAATATAACTACTATAATACTGCCCCCTATATACAAGAATATAACTACTATAATACTGCCCCCTATATACAAAAATATAACTACTATAATACTGCCCCTATATACAAGAATATAACTACTATAATACTGCCCCCTATATACAAGAATATAACTACTATAATACTGCTCCTATATACAAGAATATAACTACTATAATACTGCTCCTATATACAAGAATATAACTACTATAATACTGCTCCTATATACAGGAATATAACTACTATAATACTGCTCCTATATACAAGAATATAACTACTATAATACTGCCCCCTATATACAAGAATATAACTACTATAATACTTCTCCTATATACAGGAATATAACTACTATAATACTGCTCCTATATACAAGAATATAACTACTATAATACTGCCCCCTATATACAAGAATATAACTACTATAATACTGCCCCCTATATACAAAAATATAACTACTATAATACTGCCCCCTATATACAAAAATATAACTACTATAATACTGCCCCTATATACAAGAATATAAATACTATAATACTGCCCCCTATATACAAGAATATAACTACTATAATACTGCTCCTATATACAAGAATATAACTACTATAATACTGCTCCTATATACAAGAATATAACTACTATAATACTGCTCCTATATACAGGAATATAACTACTATAATACTGCTCCTATATACAAGACTATAACTACTATAATACTGCTCCCTATATACAAGAATATAACTACTATAATACTGCTCCTATATACAGGAATATAACTACTATAATACCGCCCCCTATATATAAGAATATATCTACTATAATACTGCTCCTATATACAAGACTATAACTACTATAATACTGCTCCCTATATACAAGAATATAACTACTATAATACTGCTCCTATATACAGGAATATAACTACTATAATACCGCCCCCTATATATAAGAATATATCTACTATAATACTGCTCCTATATACAAGACTATAACTACTATAATACTGCTCCTATATACAAGAATATAACTACTATAATACTGCTCCTATATACAGGAATATAACTACTATAATACCGCCCCCTATATATAAGAATATATCTACTATAATACTGCTCCCTATATACAGGAATATAACTACTATAATACTGCTCCCTATATACAAGAATATAACTACTATAATACTGCTCCTATGTACAAGAATATAACTACTATAATACTGCCCCATATACAGGAATATAACTACTATAATACTGCTCCTATATACAAGAATATAACTACTGTTATACTGCACCTATATACAAGAATATAACTACTATAATACTGCTCCTATATACAAGAATATAACTACTATAATACTGCTCCTATATACAAGAATATAACTACTATAATACTGCTCCTATATACAGGAATATAACTACTATAATACTGCTCCTATATACAGGAATATAACTACTATAATACACGAACTGGAGAGAATGGAACTGCTGCACATCCCATCTATGGCTGATACTAATGCCGCTAGGCCTATATTAAAAATCAACACCAGAGTGTCTGTATATGAATTGATCAAGCCATATTGCCCCGTGTACCACCGCGCAGGTCCTCTGGTCCACACGGGTCCCTACGCTAACTCCACACCGTGTCGGTCAGCGACCGCCAACCCCGCAAGGCGTGCACGTGCAGGGAAGGGAGGCCATGGAACGGCCCTGCAACCCCAATGTCACAGGACCAGACCCAAAAAGCCCCACCAAAACCCAGCCAGCACCACCGGCGGGGAAGGCTGCCCCCAAACGACACAAGTATGGATATGGTATTACACTTACCATTGCTGCTCTCACAGAATGGGGAAGACATAGGGTCCAGACATGTGAGCACAGGCATATCCTGCTAATTTTGGTCATGTGGGTCTTATAAAGGAGTGCTAGCTGTTCAGAGAGGGAGAACTGTAAAACACGAACTGGAGAGAATGGAACTGCTGCACATCCCATCTTTGGCTGATACTAATGCCGCTAGGCCTATATTAAAAATCAACACCAGAGTGTCTGTATATGAATTGATCAAGCCATATTGCCCCGTGTACCACCGCGCAGGTCCTCTGGTCCACACGGGTCCCTACGCTAACTCCACACCGTGTCGGTCAGCGACCGCCAACCCCGCAAGGCGTGCACGTGCAGGGAAGGGAGGCCATGGAACGGCCCTGCAACCCCAATGTCACAGGACCAGACCCAAAAAGCCCCACCAAAACCCAGCCAGCACCACCGGCGGGGAAGGCTGCCCCCAAACGACACAAGTATGGATATGGTATTACACTTACCATTGCTGCTCTCACAGAATGGGGAAGACATAGGGTCCAGACATGTGAGCACAGGCATATCCTGCTAATTTTGGTCATGTGGGTCTTATAAAGGAGTGCTAGCTGTTCAGAGAGGGAGAACTGTAAAACACGAACTGGAGAGAATGGAACTGCTGCACATCCCATCTATGGCTGATACTAATGCCGCTAGGCCTATATTAAAAATCAACACCAGAGTGTCTGTATATGAATTGATCAAGCCATATTGCCCCGTGTACCACCGCGCAGGTCCTCTGGTCCACACGGGTCCCTACGCTAACTCCACACCGTGTCGGTCAGCGACCGCCAACCCCGCAAGGCGTGCACGTGCAGGGAAGGGAGGCCATGGAACGGCCCTGCAACCCCAATGTCACAGGACCAGACCCAAAAAGCCCCACCAAAACCCAGCCAGCACCACCGGCGGGGAAGGCTGCCCCCAAACGACACAAGTATGGATATGGTATTACACTTACCATTGCTGCTCTCACAGAATGGGGAAGACATAGGGTCCAGACATGTGAGCACAGGCATATCCTGCTAATTTTGGTCATGTGGGTCTTATAAAGGAGTGCTAGCTGTTCAGAGAGGGAGAACTGTAAAACACGAACTGGAGAGAATGGTCCTGTGGCATGGGGGTCGCAGGGCCGTCCCATGGCCCCCGTTCCCTGGCTGTGCACGCCTGCGGGGTTGGTGGCCACTGACTGGCACGGTGTGGACTTAGTGTAGGGACCCATGTGTATCAGATACCGGCACGAGGTACATGGGGCAGTATGGCTTGATCAATTCATACACAAAATTCTGATGTGTTTTTTATTTAGCCAAGCGGCACTAGTATCAGCCATAGGTGTGAGGTGCAGCACTCTGTTTCTTCCCTGAAGCGCATTTTGTTTCTCTCTTTTCTCCGTGTTTTGCACTCCTCCTGGTGAGACCCACATGACCGCAATTAGCAGGAGACACCTGAGTGCACATGGTTTTAATCCCTCCTGTTTTTTCCCATTCTGTTTGCTGCAGCTATGGTGAGCGCAATACCTTATCCAGACTTGTGCTGCTTGGGGGCGACCTTCTCCGCCGGCGGTGCTGGCCGGGTTCTGGTGTGGTGTTTTTGGGTCTGGTCCTGTGGCATGGGGGTCGCAGGGCCGTCCCATGGCCCCCGTTCCCTGGCTGTGCACGCCTGCGGGGTTGGTGGCCACTGACTGGCACGGTGTGGACTTAGTGTAGGGACCCATGTGTATCAGATACCGGCACGAGGTACATGGGGCAGTATGGCTTGATCAATTCATACACAAAATTCTGATGTGTTTTTTTATTTAGCCAAGCGGCACTAGTATCAGCCATAGGTGTGAGGTGCAGCACTCTGTTTCTTCCCTGAACCGCATTTTGTTTCTCTCTTTTCTCCGTGTTTTGCACTCCTCCTGGTGAGACCCACATGACCGCAATTAGCAGGAGACACCTGAGTGCACATGGTTTTAATCCCTCCTGTTTTTTCCCATTCTGTTTGCTGCAGCTATGGTGAGCGCAATACCTTATCCAGACTTGTGCTGCTTGGGGGCGACCTTCTCCGCCGGCGGTGCTGGCCGGGTTCTGGTGTGGTGTTTTTGGGTCTGGTCCTGTGGCATGGGGGTCGCAGGGCCGTCCCATGGCCCCCGTTCCCTGGCTGTGCACGCCTGCGGGGTTGGTGGCCACTGACTGGCACGGTGTGGACTTAGTGTAGGGACCCATGTGTATCAGATACCGGCACGAGGTACATGGGGCAGTATGGCTTGATCAATTCATACACAAAATTCTGATGTGTTTTTTATTTAGCCAAGCGGCACTAGTATCAGCCATAGGTGTGAGGTGCAGCACTCTGTTTCTTCCCTGAACCGCATTTTGTTTCTCTCTTTTCTCCGTGTTTTGCACTCCTCCTGGTGAGACCCACATGACCGCAATTAGCAGGAGACACCTGAGTGCACATGGTTTTAATCCCTCCTGTTTTTTCCCATTCTGTTTGCTGCAGCTATGGTGAGCGCAATACCTTATCCAGACTTGTGCTGCTTGGGGGCGACCTTCTCCGCCGGCGGTGCTGGCCGGGTTCTGGTGTGGTGTTTTTGGGTCTGGTCCTGTGGCATGGGGGTCGCAGGGCCGTCCCATGGCCCCCGTTCCCTGGCTGTGCACGCCTGCGGGGTTGGTGGCCACTGACTGGCACGGTGTGGACTTAGTGTAGGGACCCATGTGTATCAGATACCGGCACGAGGTACATGGGGCAGTATGGCTTGATCAATTCATACACAAAATTCTGATGTGTTTTTTATTTAGCCAAGCGGCACTAGTATCAGCCATAGGTGTGAGGTGCAGCACTCTGTTTCTTCCCTGAACCGCATAACTACTATAATACTGCTCCTATATACAAGAATATAACTACTATAATACTGCTCCTATATACAGGAATATAACTACTATAATACTGCTCCTATATACAAGAATATAACTACTATAATGTCTGTGCTCACATGTCTGGACCCTATGTCTTCCCCATTCTGTGAGAGCAGCAATGGTAAGTGTAATACCATATCCATACTTGTGTCGTTTGGGGGCAGCCTTCCCCGCCAGTGGTGCTGGCTGGGTTTTGGTGGGGCTTTTTGGGTCTGGTCCTGTGACATTGGGGTTGCAGGGCCGTTCCATGGCCTCCCTTCCCTGCATGTGCACGCTTTGCGGGGTTGGCGGTCGCTGACCGACACGGTGTGGAGTTAGCGTAGGGACCCGTGTGGACCAGAGGACCTGCGCGGTGGTACACGGGGCAATATGGCTTGATCAATTCATATACAGACACTCTGGTGTTGATTTTTAATATAGGCCTAGCGGCATTAGTATCAGCCATAGATGGGATGTGCAGCCGTTCCACTCTCTCCAGTTCGTGTATAACTACTATAAGGGTATAAACCCACACACCGTATACGCAGCGTATTTACTGCTGCGATACGCAGCAAATACGCATCAAATATGCAACAAATACGCAGCAGATTAGATCTAAATAACTGAACACAGCATCAAATCTAAACCATCAAATCTGCTGCGTATTTGTTGCGTATCTGCTGCGTATACGGTGTGTGGGTTTGTACCCTAATACTGCTCCTATATACAGGGATATAACTACTGGGAAGGTGGAGAGCAGGTGCGTTCACAGGAGAGGAACGCACCTGCTCTCCACCTTCCCTCTCCCCACTGAACTTGCTCCGATGTGTCTGAATTAAACCACCTGCATCTTTCAAGTTGGTGAGTGCGAGACTCTGTTTCTTTTCATTTTATTTATGACTACTATAATACTGCCCCCTATGTGTAGCCTATATAAGTTTTCTTTCTTCACCAGGTTATGAGGAAGAGTATGAAGACTTGGCCACCTCCCTGTCCCTGGTGAAGGAGCTTCTTTCCACCATTGACCAGGAAGTCTACAACAATGAGAAAAACCTCTGTCTGCAGGAGATCTACCAGAAAGTGGACAGTAAATCCACCGCTATGGTTCAGCGAGATAACTGCTTCACCAAGGAGGAGCTGCTGAGACTGAAGCTAGTCCACGAAGGATCTTTGCTTTGGAAGACGGTCGCCGGATGTTTCAGAGGTGACGAGATGGGATTGTTGTTGTGTCTTTGTATCTATTAGCTCTATAACTGTTCTTGAAGGTTCCGGAGTGTTCTCTGATGGGTAATCCAGGTCTTTCTTCTGTTCTAGATGTTATTATGCTGCTAATAAATGATGTCCTTGTCCTGCTCCAAGAGAAGGACAAAAAATACTACTTCCCAACCCTGGTAAGAGCTGATGTGCACCACATATGTGTAGACCTGCCACCTGGATGGTAGACTATAGACTCTCATGTGTTCCAGATATGAGTGTAGACCTGCCACCTGGATGGTAGACTATAGACTCTCATGTGTTCCAGGTATGATTCTAGACCTGTCTCCTGGATGGGAGACTATAGACTCCCAAGTGCTCTTGCCACCTGGATGGTAGACTATAGACTGTCATGTGTTCTAGATATGAGTGTAGACCTGCCACCTGGATGGTAGACAATAGACCTCCATGTGTTCCAGATATGAGTGTAGACCTGTGTCCTGGATGGTAGACTATAGACCTCCATGTGTTCCAGTTATAAGTGTAGACCTGTCTCCTGGATGGTAGACTATAGACCTCCATGTGCTCCAGATATGAGTGTAGACCTGTGTCCTGGATGGTAGACTATAGACCTCCATGTGTTCCAGTTATGAGTGTAGACCTGTGTCCTGGATGGTAGACTATAGACTTCCATGTGTTCCAGATATGAGTGTAGACCTGTGTCCTGGATGGTAGACTATAGACTCCCATGTGCTCAAGATATGAGTGTAGACCTGTCTCTTGGATGGGAGACTATAGACTCCCATGTGTTCTAGATATGAGTGTAGACCTGTGTCCTGGATGGTAGACTATAGACTCTCATGTGTTCTAGATATGAGTGTAGACCTGTCTCCTGGATGGTAGACTATAGACCTCAATGTGCTCCAGATATGAGTGTAGACCTGTGTCCTGGATGGTAGACTATAGACTCTCGTGTGCTCCTGCCACCTGGATGGTAGACTATAGACTCCTGTGTGATCTTGCCTCCTTTCTCGATCCTAGGACAAATCCCCCATCATCTCCTTAGAAAACCTCATAGTACGGGACATTGCCAACCAGGAAAAGGGAATGTTCCTGATCAGCGCTAAGCCTCCGGAGATGTACGAGGTTCACGCATGCTTCGTGAGAAAATCGTAACACGTGGATGTAAGTCATTGCACAGACGGTGAAAGTGTAAGTTACCAGAGTCACTATGGTATTCTCAGGTGCTTCCACCCATGCTTTCTATATGTGGTCAGCTGTAAATGGCCGCCTGTATACCCCATCCAGGTCTCCATTAAAGGGGTTATCCAGCGCTACAAAAACATGGCCACTTTCCTCCAGAGACAGCACCACTCTTGTCTCCAGCTTGGGCGGGGTTTGCTGCTCAGTTCCATTGAAGTGAATGGAGCTTAATTGCAAACCGCACTTGAACTGGAGACAAGAGTCGTGTTGTCTCTCAAAGAAAGTGGTCATGTTTTTGTAGCACTGGATAACCCCTTTAAAGGGGTAGTTCATTAAAAATCAAATGGTGCCAGAGATTTGTAATTTACTTCTATTAAAAAATCTCCAGTCTTCCAGTACTTATCAGCTGCTGTATGTCCTGCAGCACATGGTATATTCTCTCCAGTCTGAGACAGTGCTCTCTGCTGCCACCTCTGTCCATGTCAGGAACTGTCCAGAGCAGGAAAGGTTTTCTATGGGGATTTGCTGTTCCTGACACGGACAGAGGTGGCAGCAGAGAGCACTGTAGAGAGACTGGAGAGACTTCCTGCAGGACATACAGCAGCTGGTAAGTAGTGGATGACAGGATATTTTTTTATAGAAGTAAATTACAGAACTTCGGCACTTTCTGGCACCAGTTGATTTAAAAGAAAAAAAATGTTGGACAACCCCTTTAATGATCATTATGTTGATTTTCAGATGTCCCAAGCGTGAGGAGTTCCCGTTGATCGAGACTGAAGTGGGGGCCAAACTGAGGAAGCTGAAAGATATGTATGACTACCGTCTCAGCCCGTGTGTGTAGTGAGGTATCGGCAACAGCCTATACAGTGTGGAACACTAACCCCGTGTCTCCCAGCAGAGGTCATACAGCAGCGGGATCAGGAAGTCGCAAATATCCTCGAAGAGAAGGTGACCCTCTTCACTAAAGTGCTGCAGCTGCAGGCCGGAGAAGACTTCCCCATGGGCGGTAACACGCGGAAACTCTTCAGGACCGAATCAATGGACAGCTACCGAGGAGAGAAACTAATCACCAAAGCCATTAAGGAAAGTGAGCAATTCCCAGTGACTGGCTGCAAAACTGAGGCTGCCTCCGCTGGCTGGATGCGGTACTGCAGCAGATATAAAGGTTTCCTTCTTTATTGTAGTGGAGGCGCTGAAGGATGTGATACTGTCTATCGAAACAGAGCAGAACTCGTAGAAGATGGAGCATAACCATGTATCTACTACCCCCGGTATCCCCGCAAGTGAGTATCCACTAGAGGGCGCCGGACCGAACCGGAATGACTCCTGTGATGAGATTTATATTATATCCTCCTTGTCTCCTGCAGATACTGAAAGCAGCAGTGTGAACGGATCTCTAGACTCTAACAAAGAGGAAGACATCAACCAGAAGGTGAGTCCTGCAGACCATCCTTTGTGTTACCATACAGGAGAGCAGGGGCCCTGAATCTATGACTGTAATGTATATGTCCATGTGTCACACAGCCCCCTATATCTCGTCTGCTCTTCTCCTATAGGATCGTAATGGGAACCAGCTGCAGAATAAGATTCCACAGGAGGTAAGCACCCGTACTGGTGCAGAATACTTATATACCTGTGTATACTCACTGCCGCTCCTCTATCCCTCCTCCTATATATACTCTGTACTGGTCCTCTATCCCTCCTCCTGTATATACTCACTGCCGCTCCTCTATCCCTCCTCCTGTATATACTCACTGCTGCTCCTCTATCCCTCCTCCTGTATATACTCACTGCTGCTACTCTATCCCTCCTCCTGTATATACTCACTGCCGCTCCTCTATCCCTCCTCCTGTATATACTCACTGCTGCTCCTCTATCCCTCCTCCTGTATATACTCACTGCCGCTCCTCTATCCCTCCTCCTGTATATACTCTGTACTGGTCCTCTATCTCTCCTCCTATATATACTCTGTACTGGTCCTCTATGCCTCCTCCTGTATATACTCACTGCCGCTCCTCTATCCCTCCTCCTGTATATACTCACTGCTGCTCCTCTATCCCTCCTCCTATATATACTCTGTACTGGTCCTCTATGCCTCCTCCTGTATATACTCACTGCCGCTCCTCTATCCCTCCTCCTGTATATACTCACTGCTGCTCCTCTATCCCTCCTCCTATATATACTCTGTACTGGTCCTCTATGCCTCCTCCTGTATATACTCACTGCCGCTCCTCTATCCCTCCTCCTGTATATACTCACTGCTGCTCCTCTATCCCTCCTCCTATATATACTCTGTACTGGTCCTCTATCCCTCCTCTATATACTTACTGCCGCTCCTCTTTTTTGGGGCATTCAGAATAGGCGAATTGGTGGCTAATAGAGTAGATTCTCTCGCTATCTTGGGTTTGGAAGATGTTTTTGTATCAAAAAGTAGTGTGCGACTTTTTATTAAGGGTTCTAAGACGGATCGGATTGGTCGCGGTGTACATATTTTTCTCAGGGCAGTTGTGGGTAGTCCGTCATGTCCTGTTCGCTGCGTGCTTGAATATATGTTGTTGCGCCCTAAAGTTTCAGGTTCCTTTTTAGTTCACCTAGATGCCATCTCTCTCTCTAAATATCAGTTTGTTTCAGTCTTTAGGAAGTGGATATTGATTTAGTTGGTTTGTCGGCACACTCCTTCGTTATAGGTGCTGCGACTGAAGCCTTAAAGTGTCACTGTCGTGATTTTTTTTTTTGCAGAAATCAATAGTCCAGGCGATTTTAAGAAACTTTTTTAAAAAATGCATTTTTATCATGAAAAAGCAGTTTGAAGCTCTCCCTCCTGTCTTCATTGTTCTCCTATGGAGAGAGCTAAATAAAAGACCAAAACAGGACAACAAAGAGTTAATCTACAAATACCTTACCCTGACAAATACCTTATCTCCTCTGACAGTCACCACTAACCTCTCTGAGCTCTGATTACAGCTGTCACCCAGCTCCTTGCCTGTAATCCTCTGTTATCTGCTTTCTGCTGTCGTCTAACTCCCTCCTTCCTCCTCCCCCCTCCCCTCTCTATAGGAACAGACAGAGTGTGACTCATGCAACAAGTCACAATTTCCTGATTTTCTACAGTGGATGGAAAAGAGGAGGGAGGGGGGGACCTGGGAAAAGGCTTTTTAAATGCAGATAATAGCAGATTTGGCTAATAAACCCAATTACAAAGTTTCTTAAAATCGCCTGGACTATTGATTTCTGCAAAAAAAGAAAAAAAAATACGACAGTGACTCTTTAAGGTTAGGTCTCCCTCCCTTTAGGATTAGGACTATAGGTAGATGGAAATCTGATAAATATCGTTTATATATTAGACCTCATTTATGTCTCTAATTTTGTTACAGGTCGCAGTCCTATCGTGGTATGGATCCTCGGACACTCGTTCGCGTATTGGGCACATAGGCGTGCCCGCTACAGGATTTATGCAACTAATTTAGCTTTAAGTGATGTGATAATTTATTGGGTGGGAGTTAGGGGTTTATGATGGGATCAGTTGATAGACTTAGTTGAAGGTGTATGTAGGGTGTGGCCTCCGCCTAATATCATGATCATCCATGCGGGTGGAAATTATATTGGGCGGAAGCTCTCTGATATATTGTTCGGGGAATTAAAAATGACTTATATAGTGCTGTCTGTATTGTATCCCAACACGGTTTCGTGTTTCTCTGAGATCGTGCCTAGGTTGGTGTGGTCATTTTCCGGCTTCGCCTACCTGGACACGATCCATCGCAGAATTAATAGAGGGATGTCTAATTTCATGTCCACATTTGGCGGTATTTCCTACCGCCATGTCGACCTTGAGGGTTTCCTCCCTGGCCTGTATCGTCCGGATGGAATACATCTGTCCGATGTTGGTCTTGATTTGTTCAATTTGGGCCTGCAGAATATTGTGGAATTGGCCTCGGCCAGCTTGGGGTCATGCCTGGCTTCGCCAGCATTAGTGGGTGAGTCGCCCCAAGGAAATGAATATGTTTGGGCGGACATTTAAAAGTAAAGTTATGTTGGTTTTAACTAAAAAAAAAAAAAAAAAAAAAAGGATTTAATTTTTTTGTTCTCTGTTGTAATTGTAAAAGAGATTTATTAAAATTGTTGCGATATATATGTTTAATAAACAATACTTTTAGTAAACTGTGAATAAAACCCGTGGCCAAAAACTCCACAATTTTAAGGAATTCATGACTCTGTGTATTATTTATAGGTAGTTGGGATAAGAGAGGGAATGCCATTTGCACCCACATGTATATACTCACTGCCGCTCGTTTATCCCTCATGTATATACTCACTGCCGCTCCTCTATCCCTCCTGTATATACTCTGTACTGGTCCTTTATCCCTCCTCCTGTATATACTCTGTACTGGTCCTCTATCCTTCCTCCTGTATATACTCACTGCCGCTCCTCTATCCCTCCTGTATATACTCACTGCCGCTCCTCTATCCCTCCTCCTGTATATACTCACTGCCGCTCCTCTATCCCTCCTGTATATACTCACTGCTGCTCCTCTATCCCTCCTGTATATACTCTGTACTGGTCCTCTATCCCTCCTCCTGTATATACTCTGTACTGGTCCTCTATCCTTTCTCCTGTATATACTCACTGCCGCTCCTCTATCCCTCCTCCTATATATACTCTGTACTGGTCCTCTATCCCTCCTCCTGTATATACTCACTGCCGCTCCTCTATCCCTCCTGTATATACTCACTGCCGCTCCTCTATCCCTCCTCCTGTATATACTCACTGCCGCTCCTCTATCCCTCCTCCTATATATACTCTGTACTGGTCCTCTATCCCTCCTCCTGTATATACTCACTGCCGCTCCTCTATCCCTCCTGTATATACTCACTGCCGCTCCTCTATCCCTCCTGTATATACTCACTGCCAGTCCTCTATCCCTCCTCCTGTATATACTCACTGCCAGTCCTCTATCCCTCCTCCTGTATATACTCACTGCCGCTCCTCTATCCCTCCTGTATATACTCACTGCCGCTCCTCTATCCCTCCTCCTGTATATACTCACTGCCGCTCCTCTATCCCTCCTGTATATACTCACTGCTGCTCCTCTATCCCTCCTGTATATACTCTGTACTGGTCCTCTATCCCTCCTCCTGTATATACTCTGTACTGGTCCTCTATCCTTTCTCCTGTATATACTCACTGCCGCTCCTCTATCCCTCCTCCTATATATACTCTGTACTGGTCCTCTATCCCTCCTCCTGTATATACTCACTGCCGCTCCTCTATCCCTCCTGTATATACTCACTGCCGCTCCTCTATCCCTCCTCCTGTATATACTCACTGCCGCTCCTCTATCCCTCCTCCTATATATACTCTGTACTGGTCCTCTATCCCTCCTCCTGTATATACTCACTGCCGCTCCTCTATCCCTCCTGTATATACTCACTGCCGCTCCTCTATCCCTCCTGTATATACTCACTGCCAGTCCTCTATCCCTCCTCCTGTATATACTCACTGCCGCTCCTCTATCCCTCCTGTATATACTCACTGCCGCTCCTCTATCCCTCCTGTATATACTCTGTACTGGTCCTCTATCCCTCCTCCTGTATATACTCACTGCCGCTCCTCTATCCCTCCTGTATATACTCACTGCCGCTCCTCTATCCCTCCTGTATATACTCTGTACTGGTCCTCTATCCCTCCTCCTGTATATACTCTGTACTGTCCTCTATCCCTCCTCCTGTATATACTCTGTACTGGTCCTCTATCCCTCCTCCTGTATATACTCACTGCCGCTCCTCTATCCCTCCTCCTTTATATATGTAAAAGAGGAGCCCGTGGAGCCTCATTGAAGAGTCTCAAAACACAGGACTAGCCAGATATCCCTCCGGGAAGGACCCTGCCAAGGGGCGGCTCCTGTAAGGAAACCACCAAAACCACCATATTAAGTGGCCCTATAAGTCAATGTAATGACAAGGGAAAAACCAAGGCCAGGTACCCATCCACAGACAGCTGTTTCGGGGTGTTGCCCCTCATCAGTGTGGAGCAGGACTCTGGCTAGGTGGGAGCACATGACTAGTAAAGCCATAAGAGAAACAGATCACTGATCTCAGGGGGACCAGCCAAACGATAAAATTGCTGGCTGCTAATGAAAGCGCTCAGTATGTGGATGGATACCTGGCCTTGGTTTTTCCTTTGTCATTAAATTGACTTATAGGGCCACTTAATATGGTGGTTTTGGTGGTTTCCTTACAGGAGCCGCCCCGTGGCTGGGTCCTTCCCGAAGGGATATCTGGCTCTTCAATGAGGCTCCACGGGCTCTTCTTTTGCATATTCATGTTTCCCAGGGGGCACTGCACCTAGGATGTCACCCGAGTAAGTGACCCCCGGAGACGTAGCCTTCCTGCCCTCTACCAGACCTTCACCCCTTCCCAGGTAAGCTCCCCACCCCTGTATAACAGGGCCGGCACCTGGCCTGACCTCCAACCTCACCAGCATTCTGCCGTTACTCCTCACAATCAAACCATGATCGGCTCTCAACCATGGTGGCCGGCCCTCTCCCCATCATCACATTTCAAGACAATCCAGACCTAAAAGATGACTTAAGCGACCTGACTGAGCTAGAGAGACTGCCGGAGACCGCAGACACTGAGCCCTCGGAAGAAGAGGGCGGCGGTCCACCAACATCACGAGGTAAGAGTCACAACGTGGGCCGGTGCCAGGACATCCTGATGTGTTCTGGTTCCTAGTCTGCTCTGCTCTTACAGGGGTTGTTACCCAGCTTTTCTAGTCTGCACTGCTCCTACAGTGGTAGTCACGCAGATTTCCTAGTCTGCACTGCTCTTACAGAGGTAGTCACCCAGCTTTCCTAGTCTGCACTGCTCCTACAGGGGTTGTCACGCAGCTTTCCTAGTCTGCACTGCTCTTACAGTGGTTGTCACCCAGCTTTCCTAGTCTGCACTGCTCCTACAGAGGTAGCTACCCAGCTCTCCTAGTCTGCACTGCTCCTACAGAGGTAGTCACTCAGCTTTCCTAGTCTGCACTGCTCTTACAGAGGTAGTCACTCAGCTTTCCTAGTCTGCACTGCTCCTACAGAGGTAGTCACTCAGCTTTCCTAGTCTGCACTGCTCTTACAGGGGTTGTCACCCAGATTTCCTAGTCTGCACTGCTCTTACAGGGGTTGTCACCCAGATTTCCTAGTCTGCATTGCTCCTACAGAGGTAGTCACCCAGCTCTCCTAGTCTGCACTGCTCCTACAGAGGTAGTCACCCAGCTTTCCTAGTCTGCACTGCTCCTACAGAGGTAGTCACCCAGCTTTCCTAGTCTGCACTGCTCCTACAGAGGTAGTCACCCAGCTTTCCTAGTCTGGGGGGGGGGGGGGTAGTTGTGTGGGGAGCTGGGGGTGGTAGTTGTGTGTATGGGGGTGGGGGTCTGGTGACAGGTGTTGTCTGTAGGCATGGGAGGCTGAAGGAGCTTTATGTTACCTTAAGGGGGCGCGCTGAAAAAAGGTTTCGTACAGGGCTCTATTTACCCTAAGGCCGGCCCTGATGGTACGTTCCTGGGCCCTTCCTCCCTGCCTGGCCCACTCAGCCTTGCTGTTTCCTGTTTGGCCCACAAGGTGCTGACACTGGTGTGAGGGCTCTGGAGACAGAGAAGGGGATGGAGGATGCACAGCAATCCTGTCACTGTGTGCTGTGTATGCTCCATTTAGCTGCCTCCTGCTGTCAGGACTTGGGGGAGGAGGAGGACAGTATGGCGGCCTGCACAGCACACAGGGGACATGGAGGCCTGGAAGCTGCCTGCATAGATATTTTACATTGGTTTTACATAGTGTAAAGCGAACATTTCTCCGTGTATGACCCTGTGACCTTACACTGAATTTACATACTACATAAAATATACTCCGTGTTCCCCATAACTTCTTTTTTTGGACACTTTTTTTTTGACGGACATCATTTTGGTCCCAGAATACAGGTCTGTTATGCAGATTACAGCCAATGTTTGCGCAATACACCCGTATTTTGTTGCCAAATTCACGGCCAGAGTAAAACCTTTTTGTGTCCATAATAAACACCAAGCATTTTTAGGCTGAATACTGAATTATGAAGTGCGTGTTAAATAAAACCTTCTCTGTGTTTTTGCATTGTTTTTTTGTTGTTGTTTTTGTAGTGTTTTATTTGCAGTGTGCTTATGGTATCGCAAAAGTCTAAGGCTATGTTCCCACAACCTCTTTTTTTGGTCATCTGACAGACACCTTTTTGAACGTCCATCCTTCTGGCCCCAAATTATGGGTGTATTAAGGCAAATGGCATAATACTGCCGTTACTTTGCCCCGAAATGACGCCCGTTCATAAAGGTGGCCGTCAAATGGCCAAAAAAAGAGGTTGTGGGAACATAGCCTTAGGTAATCGTTCCTATAGAGAAGCCTATGGAGAAATGCCATACCATAAGCACACTGAAAACCCCCCCACTACAAATACTAAAAATGGCAAAAAATTGCTACTGCTTTGGACAGTTCCTGACATGGACAGAGGTGGCAGCAGAGAGCACTGTGTCAGACTGGAGAGAATACACCACTTCCTGCAGGACTTACAGCAGCTGATAAGTACTGAAAGACTGGGAATTTTTAAATTGAAGTAATTTACAAATTAATATAACGTGTTTCTTTCCTCACAGATTCTTTGGAAAATGAAAGGTGGAATCTGATTGGTTGCTAGGGGCAACTGGGCCAATTCTACTTCACACCATTTTGATATTGCACAAAGGTAAAATACAGAACCTGAAGGTGAAGGAAAGTATAGAGAATATAAGAGATGGAGATGGCATCATTACTAGTTATTGGGGGCATTATTACTGGCTAAGGAATTATTGTTTCTGGATGTTTTATTTCTGACTACAGGGGGCGCTATTACTAGTAACAGGGGCATTGTATCTGACTACAGGGGGCATTATTACTAGTAACAGGGCATTGTATCTGACTACAGGGGGCGCTATTACTAGTAACAGAGGGCAATGTATCTGACTACAGGGGGCGCTATTACTAGTAACAGGGGGCATTGTATCTGGCTACAGGGGGCACTATTACTAGTAACAGGGGGCATTGTATCTGGCTACAGGGGGCACTATTACTAGTAACAGGGGGCATTGTATCTGACTACAGGGAGCACTATCACTAGTAACAGGGGGCATTGTATCTGGCTACAGGGGGCGCTATTACTAGTAACAGGGGGCATTGTATCTGGCTACAGGGGGCGCTATTACTAGTAACGGGTATTGTATCTGTGTACAGGGAGCACTATCACTAGTAACAGGGGGCATTGTATCTGGCTACAGGGGGCGCTATTACTAGTAACAGGGGGCATTGTATCTGGCTACAGGGGGGCACTATTACTAGTAACGGGGCATTGTATCTGGCTACAGGGGGCACTATTACTAGTAACAGGGGGCATTGTATCTGGCTACTGGGGGCGCTATTACTAGTAACGGGGCATTGTATCTGACTACAGGGGGCGCTATTACTAGTAACAGGGGGCATTGTATCTGGCTACTGGGGGCGCTATTACTAGTAACGGGGCATTGTATCTGACTACAGGGGGCGCTATTACTAGTAACAGGGGGCATTGTATCTGGCTACTGGGGGCGCTATTACTAGTAACAGGGGCATTGTATCTGACTACAGGGGGCACTATTACTAGTAACAGGGGGCATTGTATCTGGCTACAGGGACCACTATTACTAGTAACAGGGAGCATTGTATCTGGCTACAGGGGGCACTATTAATAGTAACAGGGGGCATTGTATCTGTGTACAGGGGGCACTATTACTAGTAACAGGACATTGTATATGACTACAGGGGGCGCTATTTCTAGTAACAGGGGGCATTGTATCTGACTACAGGGGGCACTATTACTAGCAACAGGAGGCATTGTATCTGACTACAGGGGGCACTATTACTAGTAACGGGCCATTGTATCTGACTACAGGGGGCGCTATTACTAGTAACAGGCGGCATTGTATCTGACTACAGGGGGCACTATTACTAGTAACAGGGGGCATTGTATCTGACTACAGGGGGCGCTATTACTAGTAACAGGCGGCATTGTATCTGACTACAGGGGGCACTATTACTAGTAACAGGACATTGTATATGACTACAGGGGGCGCTATTTCTAGTAACAGGGGGCATTGTATCTGACTACAGGGCGCACTATTACTAGTAACGGGAGGCACTATTACTAGCAACAGGAGGCATTGTATCTGACTACAGGGGGCACTATTACTAGTAACAGGACATTGTATCTGACTACAGGGGGCACTATTACTAGTAACGGGCCATTGTATCTGACTACAGGGGGCGCTATTACTAGTAACAGGCGGCATTGTATCTGACTACAGGGGGCACTATTACTAGTAACAGGGGGCATTGTATCTGACTACAGGGGGCGCTATTACTAGTAACAGGCGGCATTGTATCTGACTACAGGGGGCACTATTACTAGTAACAGGGGGCATTGTATCTGACTACAGGGTGCACTATTACTAGTAACAGGAGGCATTGTATCTGACTACAGGGGGCGCTATTACTAGTAACAGGGCATTGTATCTGAGTACAGGGGGCACTATTACTAGTAACAGGGGGCATTGTGTCTGGATACAGGGGGCACTATTACTAGTAACAGGGGGCACTATTACTAGTAACAGGGGACATTGTATCTGACTACAGGGGGCACTATTACTAGTAACAGGAGGCATTGTATCTGACTACAGGGGGCACTATTACTAGTAACGGGGGCCATTGTATCTGTCTACAGGGAGCACTATCACTAGTAACAGGGGGCATTGTATCTGACTACAGGGGGCACTATTACTAGTAACAGGAGGCATTGTATCTGACTACAGGGGGCACTATTACTAGTAACGGGGGCCATTGTATCTGTCTACAGGGGGCACTATCACTAGTAACAGGGGGCATTGTATCTGACTACAGGGAGCACTATCACTAGTAACAGGGCATTATATTTGACCACAGGGGGCACTATCACTAGTAACAGGACATTGTATCTGACTACAGGAGGCGCTATTACTAGTAACAGGGGGCATTGTATCTGACTACAGGGAGCGCTATTACTAGTAACAGGGGGCATTGTATCTGGCTACAGGTGGCACTATTACTAGTAACAGGGGGCATTGTATCTGCCTACAGGGGGCACTATTACTAGTAACAGGGGACATTGTATTTGACCACAGGGGGCACTATCACTAGTAACAGGACATTGTATCTGACTACAGGGGGCGCTATTACTAGTAACAGGGGGCATTGTATCTGACTACAGGGAGCACTATCACTAGTAACAGGGGGCATTGTATCTGGCTACAGGGGGCACTATTACTAGTAACAGGGGGCATTGTATCTGACTACAGGGGGCACTATTACTAGTAACAGGGGGCATTGTATCTGGCTACAGGGGGCACTATTACTAGTAACAGGGGGCATTGTATCTGGCTACAGGGGGCACTATTACTAGTAACAGGGGGCATTGTATCTGACTACAGGGGGCGCTATTACTAGTAACGGGTATTGTATCTGTGTACAGGGAGCACTATCACTAGTAACAGGGGGCATTGTATCTGGCTACAGGGGGCGCTATTACTAGTAACAGGGGGCATTGTATCTGACTACAGGGGGCATATTCGGTTACCATGAGCCTTGTATCTGGCTACAAGGGGAGTTATATCTGGTTACAGGGACCATTTTATGTTGCTATAGGACAAATCTAGCTACACAGGGCATTGTATCTGGCTATAGGTGGCAGCATATCTATCTACTGGGGCATCAGGCTCAGATTAAAGGGAGTGCACCCAGGGCCCCCACCGCTTAGGGGCCTCCATCAGCCTGAACCCGGAAGCAGAGTTCAGGCTGGTGGATCTATAGCGATCAACAGCACTAACCTCCCCCCCTCCCCCCAGCGGAGTGGACAGAGGATAGTGGTGGTGGCTGTGCGGTGGGGAAGGCAGCGTCTGAAGATGATGGGGTCCATCCAGAGGGGGCTGCGTGGGGACCATGGGGCTGGTGGTCAGGCGGGGACCGAGAGGGATTTTGTCCCTCCAGAAGAAACCTGCTCTAATTCTTCTGGAGGGACGGGTTCAGCCACATCCATGAGAAGCAGGTGAGGGAACTCTGATCTTTGGGGAGCTCCTGTATGGCAGAGTGGCGGACCAATTCTAGGGGTATCCTGGAAGGGGGGTGGGTTAACTACAATGCTAGGGTATCCTGGAAGGGGGGAGGGGGAGCAAGGAGGGCTAGGTACTAAGTTCCCTAGTGTACGCAGCCATCTGTATAGATTGCTGTATAGTTTTGGCTTTAGGTTGTTTTTTTTTTTTGGGGGGGGGGGGGGGAGTACGGAAGGGGCCACAACAAAATTGTCCCCTGGGGCCTCCACCAACCTTAATCTGGCCCTGAGGCCAGAGATTACACTATTACATAGGTTGAGAGGGATATATATATTGATATATATGTGTGCGCGCGCGCGTGTGTGTGTGTGTTAATAAAAAGAACAGGAATATGGTTTATTACAAAAGATTACACATTTATTCCTTAAAGGCAACCTTTTAGCTCTATATTATGCTCAAACTCAAAGCTTCAGATATGGCCAGATAGCTAACAGGGAGGTAAAACAAATTACACCTCTCTCTCCAAGTTCAAGAGTCTGGGCTAAGCTGCAGCATGCATGCCTTCTCCCTCCCCCACACTTACCACCCCTGCATGATTGATGTACAGTGTTCAGCCCAGCCTCTGTGACAGCTTAGGAGGAAAACATGATTTTATAATTTAGCAAACAGCCATCAACTAAGAGACCGATATTATTACTTTTTTCTCTCTATTACCTATCTGCCCAGTCTGCGGCTCTGAACATGATATACAGATGACAGATTCCCTTTAGATGGTTATATTACACTGTAATCATTTTATACTACAGAATAGGATCAGCCTATAAATGATTTACCCAGATGGGCATTATACATTATACTCACAGTCAGATGACTGCGGGGAAGCTTCCTGCAAAATACTGTACAGCAGCCAAATGTATTTTCTGTCTATACATAGCACAGCTAGACATAATAGACGATCCCAGTACAGCGCTCATTGTGACGGCTGGGAACAATCATTTACACAAGGTAAAAACATCCGTGGAAAATGTTCCGGTATAACATATACTGATCTATATCTTTGCTTAAATATTAGACATGGCGACTCGTTCCTGCTCGCTGCTGGCACTATTACACATGTCGGCAGCAAGCGGGTAAAGGCTGGGGAGCTGCCGGGGGGGGGGTGGCTTGGCTAGGTGCCCGGGCGATCTCTAGATCATCCGGGAAGCCCATAGAAGAAATCGGCGGTCTGCTGCCTATTACATGGAGCGACGACAGCATATCGCTGCTATCTATATCGTTTGTTTTTCAACACGATCAGCCGAGACGATTAACAGCCGATACGTAAAAGGGTTCCTTTAGTCTGAGCTTTTAAGTCTAGTGGGTGGGCCTAATAATAACTGACAGTTACCCCTATATGTGTACTTATACAAAGAAGGCTGTCAATCACTGAAGAGGACCACCCACTGGACTCCTTAGCTAAGAATCAGTAGAGATTTAGAACAATGTTACAGGATGTAGTGGAACTTTTTTCACCACCACCAAAACTTGGGCAAATTCCCGGGTCCCTTTTGTATAAAAGTGTTCCCTTTAAGTTATTTGAGGCTGAGCGTGCCCTTTAAAAGAAGCTGAGAGTATGTGAAATTTCTATAGATATTAGGGGGCAAAAACTTTTAGACATTACTAGATGCATATAGTGTTTGGGGCAGAGACTCCAGCCCCCATTACTTTCTATAAAGCTGACTGGCAGTGCCAGCTGCCAGTCAGCATGTCAATATACAAAACACCTGGACCGATTGGCCAGGGACGGTAAAACCCCTGCCGCACCAACAAGTAGAGGGGCTACAGAGTAGACTCTCCATTTTTGCAGATGATACTAAACTGGGTAAAGTAATCAGTACAGAGGAGGATAATATCATATTACAGAGGGATTTGGAGAAGCTAGAGGCTTGGGCGGAGAAATGGCAAATGAAGTTTAATGTGGATAAATGTAAGGTTATGCATTTGGGCCATAGAAATAATAAGTACAGTTATGTGCTAAGTAATAAAACACTGGGTAAAACTACTTCCGAAAAGGACCTGGGGGTATTGGGGGACAGTAAACTCAACTTTAGTGATCAGTGCCAGGCAGCAGCTAATAAATAAGGCTAATAAAATAATGGGGTGCATCAAAAGAGGTATAGATGCTAAAGATGAGAACATAGTTTTGCCTCTTTATAAATCACTAGTCAGACCACATATGGAATACTGTGTACAGTTTTGGGCACCGGTATATAAGAAGGACACAGCTGAACTGGAGCGGGTGCAGAGGAGGGCCACGAAGGTCATTAAGGGAATGGGTGGGTTACAGTACCAGGACAGGTTATCAAGCTTGGGGTTATTTACGCTAGAAAAAAGACGTCTTAGGGGCGATCTGATCACAACGTACAAATATATGAATGGAAAGTACAGAGGTCTTTGTAGTGGTCTTTTTACTCCTAATTCTGTAACAATGACAAGGGGGCATCCTCTACGTCTAGAGGAAAGAAGATTTCATCATCAGCATCGACGCGGGTTCTTTACTGTACGAGCGGTAAGACTGTGGAACTCTCTGCCACATGAGGTTGTCATGGCCGATTCATTAAATAAGTTCAAGGGAGGCCTTGATACTTTTCTTGAACAATATAATATTACAAGTTATGGGCATTAGATTTCTGGTGATACGTTGATCCGGGGATTGTTCTGGTTGCCATTGCAGTCGGGGGGGGGGGGGGGGGAGTTTCTCCCTGTGGTGGGGCGTTTGTCTTCTGCCCCATAGGGGTTTTTCGCTTTCCTGGATCAACACAGTAGGATTCTCCTAGGTTGAACCTGATGGACTCTTGTCTTCTTTCAACCTTATTTACTATGTTACTATGTTACTGCCGGGCCGGTTGCCAGGGATGCTGTCGGGGCTGTCAGGAGGCCGGCCGCACACTCCGGCAGTGCCTGGAGCTGAGTGTGACAGGCGGCTCCTGACATTTAGGGTACAAACACACACAGCGTATACGCAGCAGATACACAGCAGATACGCAGCAGATTTGATGCTGTGTTCAGTTATTTAGATCTAATCTGCTGCGCATCTGCTGCATATCTGCTGCGTATTTGCTGCGTATCGCAGCAGTAAATACGCAGCGTATATGCCGTGTGTATTTGTACCCTTAGACATTGCTAGATGCAT
Source organism: Dendropsophus ebraccatus (assembly GCF_027789765.1). NCBI lineage: Eukaryota > Metazoa > Chordata > Amphibia > Anura > Hylidae > Dendropsophus > Dendropsophus ebraccatus. Next base: position 16,943,809 of record NC_091466.1, on the reverse strand, counting down.
ATGGTGCTGCCCAAAATTAATTCCTGCAGAATAATGTGCTAAAAAAAAATTCATATATTGCAGTGAGGTGTGAGTCCATAATGTGCTCCCTTTAATAAACTTTATGGGCCGATCATAAAGAACGTCCTTAATACATATTTATTAAAAGCAGAATTAAAATGTAAGTTACCAGGCAACAGGGGAAAATATTTGAACCTCACAGAAATTAGAACCATTTTCCTTGGCCAAACATTCCTCCGCGCAGTAACAGCAACATTACATCCAGGAGAGCGCCAGGAAAAGCTGGACATGTCATTATTTCTCTACTGTAAAAGTAACCGAACATATTTTATGTTTGCTACCAGTCTGCTACATAGCAGAAAGAGCTGGTTTACTCCAAAGTACATAGAGAGAGATAGGGTGGTATTACACGGGCCGATCAGGGCCCGATAATACCTGTAAACGAGCGCCGATCTGCTAGATCGTTGCTCGTTTACTGGGCCTATTACACAGATAGTCGTTGAACAAGAGCTGCAAGGACATCGTTACCGATGTCCTTGCAGCCCTTGCTAAACTGGCATACATTACCCATCCACGTTCCAGGGCTGCTCCTGCCATCCGCTTCTCCCCGGGTCCCGCATGTGCTGTAGCTTCACAGCGGCCTGTCAGCTGATGGGTAATGTATATCGTTAGTCGCCGCCTGTGCACCACTATTACACGCAGCGGTGCACGGTCGGCGCCCAACAAAAATATGTTCTAGCCTATTTCAACGATCAGCCGATGATCGTTGTCATCGGCTGATCGTTGCATTTATTACACGGAGCGATAATCGTCCGAATCGGGCCAATTTGGCCAATTATCGTTCCGTGTGATAGTACCCATAGAGATAGATAGATAGATAGATAGATAGATAGATAGTGTCAGGAATGTGCAGTAGCCTGGTGTGAACTGGGCCTGGTGTTTGCTTTTGTGTGCCACACCCGATTGCTTCTCAACTTCCGGCAATTCAGGAGTTAAGCTGAGTTCTGCTGGACTTGATTATGCAGCTAGGTAGTCTGTGTGATTGACTGGTTTCTCTGGCTATCTGCAACCTGGAAGATCAGAGTGCCGGTCCAATGGGGATCCGGACCTGACTCTTGGTCAGCATAAAAGAAAGCTAAGCCAGTCTTCCAGCGCTGGCTATTAGGTTTCATACCCTGGTCCCAGCTCCCCTGTCTATTCCTGCGATTCCCGTCCTAACTCCCTCTTTTTGCTCGACTTTGTTACCTGACCTCTGGCTTTGACTTTTGACTATCCGATTGTTACTTGATTCTGTACTCTGCTGCCCATTTGGTTCTGACCCTGCCTGTTTGACTATTGCATATTGTGTTTGTTTGTCTGTCTTTTTCTATGTGCACGTATCTAGTACAGGGAACGTCTTTGTGATTGTCCACGGCTGCCTAGGGCTGATTGAGGCAAGTTGGTTGGGACAGTTGGTGGGTTCAGCATCAGGGCCCACTGTCGTGTATTGTCCCTGCCTCCCCTGTCCTGATAGATAGATAGATAGATAGATAGATAGATAGATAGATAGATAGACAGACAGACAGACAGACAGACAGACAGATAGATAGATAGATAGATAGATAGATAGATAGATAGATAGATAGGAGATAGATGATAGATAGATAGATAGATAGATAGATAGATAGATAGATAGATAGATAGGAGACAGATAGATAGGAGATAGATTATAGATAGATAGATAGATAGATAGATAGATAGATAGGAGATAGATAGATAGATAGATAGATAGATAGATAAATAGAATATAGATGATAGATAGATAATAGATAGATAGATAGATAGATAGATAGATAGATAGATAGATAGATAGGAGATAGATAGATAGATAGATAGATAGATAGGAGATAGATAGAGATAGATAGATATTCAAGATTACTCCACAGCACTCCTGTATGCATGTAAATTCAATTGGTGATTTATTCCATGTATAAAAACGAATTCACAGCAAACAAAAAGTGCAGGAACAAGCAATATACTCCCGAAGTTTCGATGACTATATCACCATTCTCAAGTGACATAGTCACTGATACATTGTGTGTATATTGCTTGTTTCTGCACATTTTTTTGCTGTGAATTCGCTTTTCTACATGGAATAAATCACCAATTGAATTTTCACGCATACCGGAGTGCTGGGGAATATCCTTGAATATTTAGCTGTTTCCTGGTCAGAACCCATCCACTGGCACCGATAGATAGATAGATAGATAGATAGATAGATAGATAGATAGATAGATAGATAGATAGGAGATAGATAGATAGATAGATAGATAGATAGATATATAGATAGGAGATAGATAGATAGATAGATAGGAGATAGATAGATAGGAGATAGATAGATAGATAGATAGATAGATAGATAGATAGATAGATAGATAGGAGATAGATAGATAGGAGATAGATGATAGATAGATAGATAGATAGATAGATAGATAGATAGATAGATAATAGATAGGAGATAGATAGATAGATAGATAGATAGATAGATAGGAGATAGATAGATAGATAGATAGATAGATAGGAGATAGATAGATAGATAGGAGATAGATAGATAGATAGATAGATAGATAGATAGATAGATAGATAGATAAATGATAGATAGGAGATAAATTAATAGATAGATAGATAGATAGATAGATAGATAGATAAACGATAGATAGGAGATAAATTAATAGATAGATAGATAGATAGATAGATAGATAGATAGATAGGAGATAGATAATAGATAGATTATCAAGGTTATCAAGTTATTAATGGTTTTGATCCATCCTAGTGGCTGGTGGGAGTCATACCTGATGCCCTTTCACTTTTGACTTGTCATTCAGATTAAAGGGGCACTCTGGAGAAATGTTTTTACTTTAAAAACTGGTTTCAGAAAGTTATACAGATTTTTAATTTACGTACTGTATATTTAAAAAAAACTTTCAAGTCTTCCAGTATTTATCAGTTGCTGTATGTCCTGCAGGAAGTGGTGTATTCTTTTCAGTCTGTTACAGTGCTCTCTGCTGCCACCTCTGTCCATGTCAGGAACTGCTCCTGCTCTGGACAGTTCCTGACATGGTGGCAGCAGAGAGCACTGTGTCAGACTGGAAAGAATACACCACTTCCTGCAGGACATACAGCAGATGAGAAGTACTGGAAGACTAGAAATCTTTACATAGAAGTAAATTATAAATCTATATAACTTTCTGATTCCAATTGATTTAAAAACATTTCTTATCTCTACCATTTACTAGTAGGGATAGGTGGCCTTTGGACCCCTTGAGGTGCCCATACACTTTCAGTTGCTCCTCTTCTTTCCGTACACATGCTTGTTCGGCTCAGCTGGATGTTCATCTGTTCTGAATGGGGTGAAAGGATGTAAATGTAATCGGCTGGTGGAGACCTCTGGCACTGCCTCATCTCCTCAAATACAAAAGGGTCGGTAAGTTGATTCCAACATGTCAGATCCTTCTTTCCCCTAACACCCAGAATCAGGAGACCTCCATACAGATTAGACGGTCCTACCAAAGTCGGTGAGTTTGGACACCCTTAACTACCGATGACCGCCATCGGTTTGTCACCCAGTATCACTGGCGGTACATGGGGCCAGACGCTCTCTACTAAATAGCAATGACCGCCATCGGTTTGTCACCCTGTATGGGGCCAGGCTCTCTATACCGCTGAGCACTGCCATAACCCAGCTCTCCAAATCTTCTAACACTGACTGCAGGAATCACAGGGGCCGGATAAACCCATTGGCTTCTGTGCGCACACAATATATCCATCACTGGGTTTACATAGTAGTTACGTGACTATTTTAAAGCCATATGAAGGATTAGGAGCCTATATACATGTTGGAGCAGATGATTACATTACCGTGTGTTACGTCTCTCTATTCCTGGCTTCTGTCCAGTCATCTAACATACACTGAGTGGATAGACACATGCTGGGAATACAATGCAACCCTCACAAGTGTCTGCCGTTCTATCAAGCTTCTATTAAATGTATTTATTATTCCTATGTCCATACTGTGACTTCTGGATCTGTCCTCGAAAAAATATACTTTGCTTGTCTATATCGTAACGCTATTACATAAGACAATAAACAACCAAAATTGAACTAGAAGGGAGGCAGTCATGGCTGAGATGTCGTCCGATGATGTTATAGACTAGTATGTAGTTTTAAGTGGTGAGCGGTGGGCACCAGGCACATGAGTACATTTTTTTTTTTTTTTAATAAGGATTTGAGCATTTTTGACAAGAGCCAAATTGTGATGGTCGAATGACTGTATCAGAGCCTTTTCAAAATGACAGATCTTGTGGGGTGTTCCTGGGGTGCTGTGGTTATCAACTACCAAAGTGTTCCAAGGAAGAGCAGCTGGTAAACCAGTACCATTGTAGTGTCCAAGCACCGGTGTGCCACTGAGTTTTTTCACCTAGGCAAAGTAACTTACTCAGGTTCTCACAAGGGGATGAAGGAGAACTGTAGTATGTTTTTTTCCCCACTAGGTGTCGCTGCTGTATTTACTGTGTACTGTACTGAGCTCAGCTGAAGGAAGCATTGGCTTAAATGTTTCATGCCACATGTTATGTTTTTCTCCAATCACAGGTGCAGGCCTTTTTCCTCTTACCTTTCTGCCTATCACCTCTTCCTTCTCTCTTGTATACACAGGCCCAGGTGGGAGGGTCTTCTTTAGTCAGTAAAGGTGGAGAAAGACAGACAGAGAGAACCTTTCCTGCTGCAGGGAAGCCAGGGCCTGGCTCAGGCCAGGACCCTTGTCAGGGTCCTAGAGAGCTTTCTTCTATGTTGTTAACTACCACTAGCATGCAGTGCTAGACCCTTAGAAGGGAGGACGTACTCTGAGGAAAACCTTGTCCATGCCAGGGATACCTTCTAGAACACACAGGACAGTGACCTGTAGTTAGCTACTGACCCCAGTAGGACAAAACAGCAGTTAAGCCTAGGTATCCTACTGTATCGCACAGCTATTCTGGGAAATCTTGCAAAGTCTGCTCAGCCCAGTGCAGGGACCTGGCACCTCGTACTACCCTAGCAGGACAGATATCCCAAAACCATAGGGCATAAGGTGGTCAGATCAAAGTATAGGTGAGTATCTTCTTCTGTCACTTCTACCTTCAACTACACTATCCTGGCAGAATACACTACTAGGCTCGATTCACACGTTGTAAGAGTGCGGCTGTATTTGCGGCTGTAATTGTGCGGCGGTATTTTTGGTGGTTCGTGTGTATGCTTGGAAGTATAGGATATACGGCAGCACAGTGCACACTATGTATGAATCTACGGCCCTATCGTAAACGGACCCGTAAAAAATGAACAAGACCATTGTTTGCGGCTGAACATGCGGCCGAGGATTGACAGGCGGTCCGTACGGAGTACTTCAAAAATAGCCGGCAATGATGCCGAATGCCGATGCCTCTAATAGTTAATATATTAAATTAATCAAACACATTTTCTTTGTAATCAAGACACTTTCGTTGATCAATAATTTATTTCTAACGAATCCATCATTTTGCAATTAAATATACTGTTAAAAAAAATAGATATATAAATAAATGTATATTTATCTATATATTTATTTTTTGACAGTATATTGAATTGCACAATGATGGATTCGTTAGAAATAAATTATTGACCAACGAAACTGAATTTATTTCAACGAAAATGTGTTTTATTCATTAAATATTAATTAGTACAGGAAGCTCCATAAGCCGGTAATTCATATGCCGGCAATAGAGCATTCTGTACTAATCATCACTTTACTTTAATGAAAACATCAAATGTTTCTTCTAATTATGTTATGACAATAGCATTATTAGAAGAAACATTTAGAATTATATGTGCGCTCAGCTGATTGGCTGATCGGCTGAGCGCACATATAATGAGCCGGTCCGCAGTACAGTGACTTCATTGTGCTGCGGACCAGCGAAGAGGACGCATCGGGGTGAGTATAGAGCTCTCTCCACCCCCTCCCCAGCACTGCACCCATCCCAGCAAGGAAGGGGGGGTCAGTTAACCCCTTCCTTGCTGGGATGGGTGCAGTCTGACATCAGTCTGGCCCCCAGGGGGTTAAGGGGGATGCAATACATCCTCCCTTAACCCCTTGGGGGCCAGACTGTAAGCAGCGATCTGTAAAGATGCTGCATACTGTAAGGTGCACAACACCGCTCACAATGATGGGTGTTGTGCTCCTGTTTGTGTGTTTTTGTGTGTTTCTCCCTTTTTGTTTTTCAGATATCGGTATCCTGGGGATTACGTCGGATTCCATGGACTACGTCGATGACCAGCGTTTTTTTAATGTTTTTTTTTAATAAAATGGTCAATGAGGGGTGTGGGGGTGTTTTTATTTGAATAAAAAAATTTGTAAACTTGTGTCTTATCTTTATTTCTTTACTTTATAGACTTAGTAGTGGAAGCCGTCTAATAGACGGAATCCATTACTAAGTCGGGGCCTAGTGTTAGCCGGTATAAAATGGCTAACACTAACCCCCTATTATTACCCCAGTACCCAATGCCACCAGGGGTACTGGGAAGAGCCGGGTGCCAGTGGTCCTGGAGCGTCAAAATTGGCGCTCCTGGACCGGGCGGCAGCAGGCTGGTAAGATTTAGGCTGGGGAGGGCCTAAACCAATGGCTCTTCCCACCCTGGTGTTACCAGGCTGCTGTCGTTTGGTTTTTAACCCGGCTGGTTATAAAAATAGGGGGGACCCTATGCGTTTTTTTTTAATTATTTATTTATTTAAAAAAAAAAAACGCATAGGGTCCCCCCTATTTTTATAACCAGCCGGGTTAAAAACCAAACGACAGCAGCCTGGTAACACCAGGGTGGGAAGAGCCATTGGTTTAGGCCCTCCCCAGCCTAAATCTTACCAGCCTGCTGCCGCCCGGTCCAGGAGCGCCAATTTTGACGCTCCAGGACCACTGGCACCCGGCTCTTCCCAGTACCCCTGGTGGCATTGGGTACTGGGGTAATAATAGGGGGTTAGTGTTAGCCATTTTATACCGGCTAACACTAGGCCCCGACTTAGTAATGGATTCCGTCTATTAGACGGCTTCCACTACTAAGTCTATAAAGTAAAGAAATAAAGACAAGACACAAGTTTACAAATTTTTTTATTCAAATAAAAACACCCCCACACCCCTCATTGACCATTTTATTAAAAAAAACATAAAAAAAACGCTGGTCATCGACGTAGTCCATGGAATCCGACGTAATCCCCAGGATACCGATATCTGAAAAACAAAAAGGGAGAAACACAACAAAAACACACAAACAGGAGCACAACACCCATCATTGTGAGCGGTGTTGTGCACCTTACAGTATGCAGCATCTTTACAGATCGCTGCTTACAGTCTGGCCCCCAAGGGGTTAAGGGAGGATGTATTGCATCCCCCTTAACCCCTTGGGGGCCAGACTGATGTCAGACTGCACCCATCCCAGCAAGGAAGGGGTTAAGTGACCCCCCTTCCTTGCTGGGAGGGGTGCAGTGCTGGGGAGGGGGTGGGGAGAGCTCTATACTCACCCCGATGCGTCCTCTTCGCTGGTCCGCAGCACAATGAAGTCACTGTGCTGCGGACCCGCTAATTATATGTGCGCTCAGCCGATCAGCCAATCAGCTGAGCGCACATATAATTCTAAATGTTTCTTCTAATAATGCTATTGTGATAACATAATTAGAAGAAACATTTGATGTTTTCATTAAAGTTAAGTGATGATTAGTACAGAAAGCTCCATTGCCGGGAATATGAATTAACGGCTTATGGAGCTTCCTGTACTAATTAATATTTAATTAAGAAAACACATTTTCGTTTAAATAAATTCAGTTTCGTTGGTCAATAATTTATTTCTAACGAATCCATCATTGTGCAATTAAATATACTGTCAAAAAATAAATATATATATAAATATACATTTATTTATATATATATTTATTTTAACAGTATATTTAATTGCAAAATGATGGAATCGTTTACATTTAATTATTGAACAATAAAAGGGACTTTATTAGACAGAAAATGTGTTTTATTAATTCAATATATTAACCATGAGAGACATCGGCATACTGCAGAGGATCGCAAACCCCGGTAATAGCGATTCATGTAAACTGTTTCCCTGCTTTCCCAGATGCATCCAGAGGTGTTTCCATCACTTTCTTAACATTTTATTTGATATTTTTAGTTGAACCAGATTTCCAAGTAAATGACCGTATGTTTTGAGCCGCATGTCTATTTTTTCCCACGGCCGGAGTTTCACCCGCACATTTACAGCCGCATAAAAAATACAGCCGCACAGTTACAGCGTGTGAATCCAGCCCTACATTGTACAGGGCCCTCAAGACGTTTGTCTGCTTTACTGTCACAACTTTTCTTGCCCGAACCTGCAGTTACCAAAGTGTGTTTATTTTGCTTGAGGTTCGCCCATCTCTCCTGCGGACTATGATGGAAAGGCTTTACAGCTTGCAAACTTCATCCTTAATCCTATCTTACACATTTTAGCACCGAGGTTCTTTGTCCCTGTGAGCAGGCAGGCAGTGAAATCAGGATGTATTTTAATGCTGTCTATAAAAAAAAACATATAAAAGTCATATAAAAGTAATGTGATGGCTGTAAAATGGTGACTGGTGGCAGCTGCATTGTGTAGGAGCAGCACACATAGTGGAATTTAGAAACGTTCTACATTACATCCTCTGGCATGTTATAATTCCTGAATGTTATATATACGGGCCGGAGGCCAAGTTCCTCGACATTGAAGGAATTGTATATATAAGGACATTTTCTGCTTAATGCTTTAGTAAATTATGTTTCCACAATTATAGGCGTGCAAAGCCGGGTCATGTCATTCTTTTCTGTCTGGAGCCGTTGCATAGATACGCTTCCCAGACATGTTACACGGGGCAAGCATCAGATCATATTACTTACTTTTAGAAATTTCATGGTAGTATTTAAACCTAACCAATGAATTAAGGTTGTAACAATGAGGGATTCTATGAGAAATAGGACAGTGAGATTAGTAAATTTCAGGGCCCGGTTGTGATGGTGCTATTGGATCCGTCTCAGGACTATCACCAATTCCTATGGGCTCCTGATCACCAGCATCAATTTTGGTGATCGGCTCTGAGCCATGGCAAGACTCGATTAATTCACAGACCACATGATTGATCACTGCATCATTTGTGGGGCCCCTAACTTCATCATTGTGTAAACGGGAAGGGTGATCCATATTGATGGTTTTATTGGCAGCACAAAAGATGTGATCAGCAAAGAACAAGACAACACTGGCCCTGGGGGATAATCGTTCCTGGGAATATCCTTTCATCCAGTAATCAGCCTTTGTTAAACTTGTCGGCTGATCGTTCTCTTTCAGCATGTTGAAAAATCAGCGATCACAATAGCAGCAATCTGCTATAGCAGCAGACCGCAGCTACCTTGTACAGGCTGCCCGGACGATCTAGCGATCCCCTGGGCAGCCCCCCACAGCTCCCTGCCCCCCCCCCCCCCCCCCGAACGGTGACGCGCTCGCTGCTGGCACTTATATTAGCGCTGGCAGCGAGCAGGGAACATGGAGTTTGCTTGCTCCCTCTCATGACCCCGTGTAATAGGGCATTGGCATGCTTTAATCTAGCATCATCATCTAGGATCATGCTATGTCTGCCAAAGACAATGTGGACCCGTTTCTACTCCAACATAATAAATATAGATAGATAGATAGATAGATAGATAGATAGATAGATAGATAGATATCAAAAAGGATCGCCCACAGCACTCCAGGTAAATTAGAAAAATCAAGTGTTTTTTATTCCATAGTGGTGCAGCACAGCATACAAGTCAAAGTGCGACGTTTCAACGACCTTCCGTCATCTTTTTCAAGCGTGACTCACACGTAACAACAGACCTTCTTATACATGTGTGATAATTAGTGCAGAGACATGATTGGTGCACAAACATTCCATTGATCAGAGTTTGACAGGCAAACAAATTGTGTATACAATCCATTGTGTATATACAAAAGTGAATAGAGTGAGCATAAAAACGATCAAGCTCAAGCCGGACGGCGAGTTACATGATCACAAAAAATAAACATGATGATTCAAATATATCACACTGTGATCTGGCTCACCACTCTTGCTGGTTTAGTTCCCGAACCTCAGGCGGAAGTATGCAGGTGCACGTTAATGCAGCAATTGGTTAGTGCATCCGCTGCTTGTAATGATAGCACACTGAGCGCTGTTCACATTCTGGTGTGGTCTCCGCTACTTGGAACAAATCTTTTGAGAGATCGCATCACCCCAGGTCTTCGCCTTCTGACCCGGTACCGCTTTCTCTCACGTCCTTTCTCGGATTCCATTAGGATAATAAAATGTCACCAGTTCATCTGTTAATCCCACAAGTGTGTCTGGTAGTGTAGGTTCCGATACTTGGGAAACCCCTATAAGGAAGTCGCATCACCCCGAGATTGTTCGGTACCGCGTCATCCTGGGTTCCTATGGCCTCTCCAGGCCTTTTCTCAGACTAACACTCCAAAAAAAACACACTAGGGGAATCGCTCTGTGTGAACACGTCTAAATACAAAAATATATAGAAAATTCTGCCTGGGTTCTCATCGGTGTCCTCGCAGGTGGTGAGTCTTCACACCGTGTCTTGTATATAATCTGAAAATTCAAACAAAAAAGAATTATTTTACAATAAAATAAACCAAGATCCATTATTTACAATATTTACAGGCGGGGTTTGACAATGAGAAATAGGAGTATAGAAAAATTACACCTTATCACCTCACTAGGTGTTTTGCTGTCTTATATTCAACATTAAGACCATGGGTACCCAATGCCTCCGTCTTGAAAATCCACTGTAGCTCTCTCTTTTTCAGAGCCAGTTGTCGGTCTCCCCCTCGTCCACCACCATACATCTGAGGTCACTTTCCTTATGTTTCATTTCAGTAAAGTGTTTTGCAACAGGTAAATCCATTTTTTTCTTTCGGATACTGTAACGATGTTGTGTTAGTCGTGTTTTAAAGTCCCAGGTGGTTTCCCCTACATATATTTTATTACAGGGACACCATAGGATATACACAACATAATCGGAATTACATGTGAGATAGTGTTTAATTTTGTATTCTTTATTTGTTGCAGGGTGTATAAAGGAGGTACCTTTGGACATGTACCTACAATTCACACAGCCTAAACATGGATATGACCCAAATGTTCGTGTTTTCAGGTAAGTTTGAGTGTCTTGTTTAGTGTCACGTATTTCTGTTTTAACAATTTTATCCCTTAAATTATACCCTCTTCTGTAGGAAAACAAGGGGGGGCTTTGGAATTCAGGAATCTTCTTGGGATGACAACTATTATACAACAAAACATTATTGCAATCCGTGGGTTTCACATATAGATTGGGGACTAACCTGTTACCCTCCACCGTCACTTCTACATCAAGAAAATTCATTTTTGTGTCATCACAGGAGCATGTAAATTTAATGGTTTCATCGATTTCATTTAAATAATTTACAAAAGCTTTTAAGGCTGTAGGCCCACCGGTCAAAATTTACTGAAATGAAACATAAGGAAAGTGACCTCAGATGTATGGTGGTGGATAAGGTGTTTGCGTCTTCACGAGGGGGAGACCGACAACTGGCTCTGAAAAAGAGAGAGCTACAGTGGATTTTCAAGACGGAGGCATTGGGTACCCATGGTCTTAATGTTGAATATAAGACAGCAAAACACCTAGTGAGGTGTTTCTATACTCCTATTTCTCATTGTCAAACCCCGCCTGTAAATATTGTAAATAATGGATCTTGGTTTATTTTATTGTAAAATAATTCTTTTTTGTTTGAATTTTCAGATTATATACAAGACACGTTGTGAAGACTCACCACCTGCGAGGACACCGATGAGAACCCAGGCAGTATTTTCTATATATTTTTGTATTTAGACGTGTTCACACAGAGCGATTTCCCTAGTGTGTTTCTTTTTGGAGTGTTAGTCTGAGAAAAGGCCTGGAGAGGCTATAGGAACCCAGGATGACGCGGTACCGAACAATCTCGGGGTGATGCAACTTCCTTATAGGGGTTTCCCAAGTATCGGAACATACACTACCAGACACACTTGTGGGATTAACAGATGAACTGGTGACATTTTATTATCCTAATGGAATCCGAGAAAGGACGTGAGAGAAAGCGGTACCGGGTCAGAAGGCGAAGACCTGGGGTGATGCGATCTCTCAAAAGATTTGTTCCAAGTAGCGGAGACCACACCAGAATGTGAACAGTGCTCAGTGTGCTATCATTACAAGCAGCGGATGCACTAACCAATTTCTGCATTAACGTGCACCTGCATACTTCCGCCTGAGGTTCGGGAACTAAACCAGCAAGAGTGGTGAGCCGGAACACTGTGTGATATATTTGAATCATCATGTTTATTTTTTGTGATCATGTAACCCGCCGTCCGGCTTGAGCTTGATCGTTTTTATGCTCACTATATTCACTTTTGTATATACACAATGGATTGTATACACAATTTGTTTGCCTGTCAAACTCTGATCAATGGAATGTTTGTGCACCAATCATGTCTCTGCACTAATTATCACACATGTATAAGAAGGTCTGTTGTTACGTGTGAGTCACGCTTGAAAAAGACGACGGAAGGTCGTTGAAACGTCGCACTTTGACTTGTATGCTGTGCTGCACCATTATGGAATAAAAAACACTTGATTTTTCTAATTTACCTGGAGTGCTGTGGGCGATATACAGTGGAGGTCTTGGTCAAGACTACCTGCGGGCACCCTCCTATTTCAAGTTGTGCTGCTCTTACAGACTTTAAACTAGATAGATAGATAGATAGATAGATAGATAGAGGAGTCCTTAATTTACTTTTAAGCAACAGTGTGGATCATCTTTGGGAGGCAGATTGGCTCAACTTTAGTAAACTGCCCAGGCTTTCCCAGGCTCTCCCTCCTGCACAAGGCGTGTGATATACTTCGCCCCAATCCTGTGATTTGTCTTGATATAGCTGTTCCTAGAGACAGAGATTACTTGACAACAGACAGAGCACAGCAGATTGCAGAGAAGTGAGACACCTAGTGGCCAAAATGTTTAGAGCTGTTTATCTAGGGTAAATTAGAGTCATTTTTTATGAATAAATTTATTTACAAATATGATAGGAACACAACAATTGTTACAAAATGGAGGGAAATTGTTTGAAATATTAGTAACCATTTAAAAATTTATATATATATATATATATATATATATATATATATATATATATTTATTTATTTTTTATTTTGTTTTATTTTATTTTATCCCCTTTGTTTTTGGTGTTTTGGAAGAGGAAGTGTATATTATCCTCTGTGAATTCTTATAGTAAATAAACTAAAAAACAAACAAACACATAAACACACAAACCAATTTTATACTTATTAATAATGGAGCTCATGGAAAATTCTTCTCCGGTTCGGCCTCGAGGAGGTGGTCTTCTGGGGAGGTTTGACTATAAAAGGATATTAGTGTGAAAGACTCCAATCATAGTTTACATCAAAGTATTTCATTATATAACATGAAGAGGAAATGACTGCGCTATATATTTTATACGTTCATTATGTTTATTACCATGTTGATGAAATTATTCTACTTCCTATAAAAACGTACGCCCTTTGGAGACAGGATCATAGGTTAACAGTAAAGAATTAAATTATAGCGTGGGGGACATAATGGACCCCTCATTATGGTGCCAGGTTTTGCCAGCTGGCAGCGTCTGTCTTTCGGAGCCACCCAGCAGCTTCCTGTAACTTCTTACATGTAAACGCACCGTAAGCAAAACACTTATAGGGAACCAGGAGACAGTTCCAGCCTCCTATTGGACAAGGCTCCTGGTTCCAAACAGAATCACCTGCGGATCAGAACTGGCAGCAGTGTAACTACTTCATAGCCAGAGCACACAGCAAATGGGTGGGGCTGAACACAATACTAGAAATAGGTCAGTGTTCAGACAGGGTTCAGGTTACTGCACAAACATACAAAAACACTGAATATTAGCGCCATCTCAGGCGCGCAGCACGAGCCAAGGGGAGTTCGGCACAGGCAAATTCATGACATCACCAATAAACAGTTATTATGAAAGATGCACATAAAGAGCTTTTTTCGCTGCACTTACTACTGCATCAAGGCTTCACTTCCTGGATATCATGGTGATGTCACTTCCTGGATAACATGGTGATGTCACTTCCTGGATAACATGGTGATGTCACTTCCTGGATAACATGGTGATCACTTCCTGGATAACATGGTGATGTCACTTCCTGGATAAAATGATGATGTCACTTCCTGGATAAAATGGTGATGTCACTTCCTGGATAACATGGTGATGTCACTTCCTGGATAACATGGTGATGTCACTTCCTGGATAACATGGTGATGTCACTTCCTGGATAACATGGTGATGTCACTTCCTGGATAACATGGCGATGTCACTTCCTGGATAAAATGGTGATGTCACTTCCTGGATAACATGGTGATGTCACGACCCGACTCCCAGAGCTGTGCGGGCTGTGGCTGCTAGAGAGGAGGATGGCAGAGGGATGCTCAGTGTCCCTCCAGTGCCCTGTGTCCCTTTGCCATCATCCTCTCCAGCAGCCACAGCCCGCACAGCTCTGGGAGTCGGGTCGCGACATCACCATTTTATCCAGGAAGTGACATCACCATGTTATCCAGGAAGTGACATCACCATGTTATCCAGGAAGTGACATCACCATGTTATCCAGGAAGTGACATCACCATGTTATCCAGGAAGTGAAGCCTTGATGCAGTAATAAGTGCAGGGAAAAAAGCACTTTATAAGCATTTCCCATAATATATTGTATATGTATAGTGTATATTGGTGATTTGTATAACTTTTGGGGGGCAATACAATACTTTAATAAAAATTTTTAACGGACTTGTCCTTTAAGTTACAGGGGTTATCCCAATTTTTTTTTCTAGAAACAGCGCCCCTCTTGTCCTCAGTCTGTGTGTGGTATTGCAGCTCAGTTCTATTTATGTGAATGGAGTCCAGTTGTAATACCACACACAACCTGAGGACTGGTGTGGCGCTGTTTCTGGAAGAAAACGAAAACGGCTTTGTTTTTCTAATTCTGGGGAACCCCTTTAAGCTGGATTGATAGCTCTTTTACACTGCTTCATCCTCTCAGCACTGGGACCGGTCTAATTTTCAGGGTCCAAATGTAGACACGAATGTTTACATCCATTGACAGCACGTAGAGATCTTAAACCTGCTGAGTAATTGAAAGCCATGACCAGGATCCAGATGCATTTTGTTGATTTGCGATCAGCAGCGATCGGACGCGCACATCATCAGAGACGCATCCTTCTTCATGTGTTCGTACAGATGAATTCTTTGGCTTTAAGATTTGAAAAACATTTACAAGTTCAATCCATGTTAAAGCCAATAGACGTGATTTATGTTTCCAACAGGGATGATAAGATACACAAGGGGAGTAAATTAGAACCTGCAAAAATGCAAGAGACGCCAAATCCTCTGCGTGCCAAGTTCTAGCATGTGCTGCATATGTGGGAACGGGAGATGAGTAAAGGGGCGAATCTAAGACATGCAGGAGCAGCACCGGGACCCCAGACGGAGACCCCATAACTAACGCTATTTCCAGGAGCTGCCGTGTCCTATAGACTGGGCCTCAGATACCCATGGGATGTCAGAGTATTGGAAATCCAATTTCGTACACGAGCAAATGACAATTGCAGAAAACTTTGTTGAAGTGGATTTATGGTTAAGATATATGAGCATATGGAGGCAATAGAAAGAATCTCTTCTTCAGGACCCCTTCTGATCTATCAACCATTGAAGGGAGACGTTACAAAGAGAGTCTTGTGCTTTAGACGTCTATGTTGTGTTGATGCATTGCATGGAGACCCATTGGTTTTAAGGACAAAAATAGAAAATCTCAAGTCTTCCAGTACTTATCAGCTGCTGTATGTCCTACAGGAAGTGGTGTATTCTTTCCAGTCTGACACAGTGCTCTCTGCTGCCACCTCTGTCCGTGTCAGGAACTGTCCAGAGCAGTAAGAAATCCCCATAGAAAACTTTTCCTGCTGTAGACACTCCCTTTCTGCAGGATACACAGCAGCTGATAAGTCCTGGAAGAGTTTTAAATAGTAATTTACAAATCTGGTATAAAAATACCAGAACATTTGAAGGCTCTTTTTGTGCAGTGTGTGAACATAGCCTTAGGGCCGTATAACATGGAGCCATAATCTGACAAATCAGGCCAATTCTGCAGATTATCATTCCAATGATGATTGTTGTATAACATAATAAAGTATTTACTTACCTTACCACATTCCTAGGTGTCCTCGTGGGCTCTGCACCTCTGCATTCTGCCCCCTTCTGTTCCAGTCTCTGCACTGACAGGTCACAGCCACTCAGCCAATCACTAGCTGAGACAGGACTGTGGCCAGTTACTGGCTGAGCGTCTGCGTCCTGTCCGTGCAGAGTCCAAGGACACCTGGGAACATGGTAAGGTAAGTTAACACTGTATTATTTTACACTAAAGTCAAGGGCTGCACAGACATCGCTAACAATGTCCGTGCAGTCCTTGCTACCCGATAGTAGGCCCGTGTAATTACCCAGTAAACCAGTGCCGATCTAGCAGATTGGCGCTCGTTGACACTTTTTTATCAGGCCGTGTAATAGGACCCTTAGACTGAGCTTCCATTTGCGGGGGCATGTCCTTAGAAATATGAAGACTTTGTAGGTTGTCTATGACTGAGATTTTCTAAACCCCCATTTAATTACATTATAACGTTTTTTTTTTGTTTTTTTTTAGCGGAATCAGGTCTATGACAGATCTGCATATCCTATACTGACCTGGAAATCCTGGTACACCAGAACGTGTCATACAGAAGCTGAATAATGGCGGCCTTCCCGGAAAACAATCGGACAAACTCCTTACGATTTGTGGTGCAGATCTGTATGATGATTTCCCATGGATTTGCATGGATGATGCTAGCACCTGCTTCCAGGTAGATTCTGCGTCAGACAGGGGCCCCTTACTATTTCTACAGGATGTGGGTTACAAATCCATCAGAATGGGAATGTAGTGTTACTGGTGGCCGGGAAGAAGCTGAGCAGGTTGACCTACGACTGACCAGTCTGGACTATGACATTGCTGAGGGATAGCAGGAAATCCGCCATATTGGTTGTCACCTGTAAATCAGCTTCTTATCAACTTTCACATGCTAAGGAGGACAATATAATATAATATAATCTAGTGATGACTCTATTACCATGTGACAACTTTAATTTGCAGTTGAAAATTATCGGACTGGAATTTGTCAGAATACAATAACTCTAGCCAGTGTTTTCCAACTTCTATAAGACTACAATGTTCAGCTGCAGCGGCCAGGACTGTCACAGGTAATGAGTGCCATAGCCAAAATTTTGGAAGACTGCAGCACTGCCCCCATCTGGTACAAGTAATGAGTGCCATAGCCAAAATTTTGGAAGACTGCAGCACTGCCCCCATCTGGTACAAGTAATGAGCGCCATAGGCAAGATATGGGAGGACTGCAGCGCTGCCCCCATCTGGTACAAGGTATGGGTTCCATAGCCAAGATATGGGAGGACTGCAGCGCTGCCCCCATCTGGTACAAGGTATGAGTGCCATAGGCAAGATGCTGGAGGACTGCTGCACTGCCCCCATCTGGTACAAGGTATGAGTGCCATAGGCAAGATATAGGAGGACTGCAGCACTGCCCCCATCTGGTACAAGGTATGAGTGCCATAGGCAAGATATGGGAGGACTGCAGCGCTGCCCCCATCTGGTACAAGTTATGAGTGCCATAGGCAAGATATGGGAGGACTGCTGCACTGCCCCCATCTGGTACAAGTAATGAGTGCCATAGGCAAGATATGGGAGGACTGCAGCACTGCCCCCATCTGGTACAAGTTATGAGTGCCACATGCAAGATATAGGAGGACTGCAGCGCTGCCCCCATCTGGTACAAGTAATGACTGCCATAGGCAAGATATGGGAGGACTGCTGCACTGCCCCCATCTGGTACAAGGTATGGGTTCCATAGCGAAGATATGGGAGGACTGCAGCGCTGCCCCTATCTGGTACAAGGTATGAGTGCCATAGGCAGGATATAGGAGGACTGCAGTGCTGCCCCCATCTGGTACAAGTTATAAGTGCCATAGGCAGGATATAGGAGGACTGCAGTGCTGCCCCCATCTGGTACAAGTAGTGAGTGCCATAGGCAGGATATAGGAGGACTGCAGTGCTGCCCCCATCTGGTACAAGTAGTGAGTGCCATAGGCAAGATATAGGAGGACTGCAGCGCTGCCCCCATCTGGTACAAGTTATAAGTGCCATAGGCAGGATATAGGAGGACTGCAGCGCTGCCCCCATCTGGTACAAGTAGTGAGTGCCATAGGCAAGATATAGGAGGACTGCAGCGCTGCCCCCATCTGGTACAAGTTATAAGTGCCATAGGCAGGATTTAGGAGGACTGCAGTGCTCCCTCTATCTGCTACAAGTTATTGTACATTGTCTTTTTATGATATATCAAGAGAAACATATGGACATGAAATACCGTCCTCCTAATATCAATCCTGCTATAATGCAGCCAAGCTGAGAAACAGATTGCTAATATTACAGTAATAAAAGCCTGGCAATGTATGGATGAAATGTCAGCAGATTTAAATCAGATGTTATGGCAGCAAGTTGTGTTCCCAACCCTATATGATTGCAGGCATGAGTGCCTGACATTGTCCATTACTCCCTGCTGATCGTCTATGAGGATCCCAAGGCCGGACACATGCCTGGAATATAGAAGAAGCCCCTGCGCCATGTCCATCACATTGTCAGTATAGAAACCTTACATGTACATGACAAGGGGATTAGGTAATACAAATCTGAGAAATGTTAGGATGGCGGCCAGACAGATCATGGCTGCAGATGTAGGTAAAGGGAATTATATTGTGCAAAGACCTGGATACCCAAAGGAGGTTATATACCTGCTCCTCCCTGGTGGCTCTGGGTTCAAACTCCTAACTATGGCACCTTCTATAAGGAGGTTGTATAAATAAATAAATATATATATATATATATATATATATATATATATATATATAAATATATATTAGTAATTTTATATAAAAAATAATTCTTAATCTTTAAAGGGAATCTGTCAGCTTCCTGGCCCTATCTAAGGTGGTGACAGTGTGCTGTAGCTGGCAGTCCCCTAGTGAGCATGGTGCTTTTTGGTAATTTTCCGTGCAGTGGATTATGCACAATTTCATATCTCCTACTGTACTGAAGACGCAAAGAGGAGTTGTTTGTGCCACACTCTGGCACATCTCTCCTTTCCCTCCCTCCTTTTCATGAATAATCAATGCTGCCCAGCCTCCTGCTCGCTCAGCTGTCAGCCAGTGTCTCTGATTGCAGATCAGTCCTCTGTAGGCAGTTTATGTCAGAAAGAAACACTCAGCTATAGTTGAAGCTGTGGTCGAGGGGTAACTCTCCTGTCTATAGACCTGCCAGCAGCTCATCTTTGGTTCAAATCCCCTGATGGGAATGAAATATAGGTATTTATTTATGTTTTCCTCATTATTGCATAATTTTTAAGGGTATGTTCACACACACAGTATTTTTGCTCAGTATTTTGCAACCAAAACCGGAAGTAAATTGAAAACACAGAAAGGCTATGTTCTCACACTGTTAAAATTGAGTGGATGGCTGCCATTTAATGGCAAATAATTACTGTTTAAAACAACGTCCAATATTTGCCATTAAATGACGACCATCCTCTCAATTTCAACAGTGTAAGAACATGGCCTTTCTGTGTTCTCAATCCACTCCTGGTTTTGGTTGCAAATACTGACCAAAAATACTGTGTGTGAACATAGCCTTAAAAATAATACAATAATGAGAAAAAAAGACATCTATTTAATGTCCATTAGGGGATGCAAACCAGAGAATGAACTGCTGGCAGGTCTCTAGAGTTACCCCTAGACCACAGCTCCAACACATTAGGAAGAAGAGATTCAATTATACCTAAGTGTTCCTTTCAGACACAACCTGCCTACAGAGGACTGATCTGCAATCTGACAGCTGAGCGAGCAGGAGGCCGGGCAGCATTGATTATTCATGAAGAGGGAGGAGGATGAATGCCAGAGTGTGGCACGAACAACTGCTCTGTGACTCTTTAGTACAGTAGGAGACATAGGATTGTACATAATTCGCTGCAGGGAAAATTACCAAAAAGGCACCATGCTCACTGTGGGCTGCCAGCTACAGCACACTGTCAGCACCTCAGGTAGGGCCCGGGAGCTGACAGATTCCCTTTAAGTAAGCAAATCATTTGCATGTAGACAGATGTGAATTATGGTTAGCAGTCCTTGAAGATGTTGTCCTTGGTCCTTGTCCTTGTTTTGATCGTGCGCAGGGGCGGATATGGTGGCTCAATGATCAGCAGTGTTGGTGGTTTTAAAATAGAAGTAATTTACAAATCTTCAATAACTGATGGCTGAACCTATACACAGGTGAGCGATCCTGTGTTGTCTATAGGAAGGGGAGGGGTAAGATGCAGCAAATGAGCTCTGGCTGTGGCTTATCTCTCCCAAAACAAAGGGGTCGGGTGTTTTTTTTCCATCACACCTGACCTACATCTTCACCGACATCATCTGTTAGTAGACAGTCTGCAGAGCCCCATACAACATACAACACCCACAAATGTCAATGCAATACTAATTTATAAAAATCGGCAATCATGGGGGGTGCAGTAAATCTGGATCAGACAATGCAGAAGAGGAACGGGTTACGAACAATGTAACGTAATCCAAGCTTAGAGATCCAATAACCATTAGTCTCTGGACGACGTCCAGACTGTGCACATAATTCTCGCTGCTGATCACAAGAATTTCTTCATTCCGACATAGGTCACAAGTTATGAAAAAGACACCTCGGATACTCAGTCTGTAAATTCTAGGTTATAGTAAGATGGAATTTACAACATATACTCAAAAACAAAGCAAGTAGCTGTTATGATGGAGACGTAGGAGCCGGAGTTTCGCTGTTCCCCTTAGGTAGTTAACATTTTACTATAGATTGTTATGGTGCATCCATTATGTTGTGTCTAGGAAGATATAGTGTGTGTAAATGTATAGGGGAGCTTGTTACCTCATTTTGGTAGTTCATCCTGTTTTGCTTGTTTTAAATCCTCTGATGTCACAGGAGGCTTGGTCTCTGACCTCTAGCCCCACCCCCCTGAGTGAGTCTCTGACCAGCCCCTCCATCCTACATTTATTTATGGAGACTTAGGTGGGTTAACAGCATGCTGCCTTGCGCTGAATGATGCAGCAGGTGCTGCAACCTCACTGTGCAATAGTCTGCAGTGAGATAAGATGTTCTGCACAGCTTTTGGGTGGGGAAGTGGCAGGAGTGATGTGGGAAGAGGGTAAGCAGGATGGTAAGACAGTGAATAAATAGCTGAAGAAAAACATTGGTAGTTTCAGTACTATGAAAGACAGGTGTGTATTGTAGATGTCACAGTCAAAAAGTGAAAAAAAAAGCTGTTTTGTGATATACTTGCCTTTCAAAAGAGCAACCAGTAAGTCCTATCTACCCCTAAAGGGTACCAATAAAAAAAAAATACAGCTTATCCCGCAATAAACGAGCCCCCACACAGCTCTATAGACAAAAAGTGACAGGATCTGTAACAGGACAAATATACATTTTTATCCCTAAAATATTATTTGGGGCTTTTGATAGGAGCCATTATAAGGTATCTGTCCTGTAAAAAGTCCTGATATGGCTCCATCCATGGAAAAGCACAAAGTTATGGCTCATAGAGCGAGAGGAGGAAAAAAAAGATGAAAATGCTGTCACCAGAAGCAACTGTGGCCGGAAGTGGTTAGAGATGAAATCGTGACGGTTGTAACACGTATATCTGACTCATACGCTCAGATCGTTTATTAGATTACTGTGGTAATATGCACTGCCAAATACACAGCTGCTTCCTTAGCCTAACTATAGGGGTTTCCATAGCCTGTCTATGGGGGGTGTCCTTAGCCTACATATGGGGGGTGTCCGTAGCCTATCTATGGGTGGTTTCCTTAGCCTATCTATATGTGGTGTCCTTAGCCTATATATGGGGGGTGTCCTTAGCCTATCTATATGTGGTTTCCTTAGCCTATCTATATGTGGTGTCCTTAGCCTATCTATGGGTGGTGTCCTTAGCCAAGCTATGGGGGTGTCCTTAGCCTAGCTATGAGGGATGTCCTTAGCCTAGCTATGGGGGTTTCCTTAGCCTGTTTAAGGGTGTTGTCCTTAGCCTAGCTATGGGTGGTGTCAGTAGCCTATCTATGGGTGGTGTCCTTAGCCTAGCTATGAGAGATGTCCTTAGCCTAGCTATGGGGGTTTCCTTAGCCTGTCTAAGGGTTTTGTCCTTAGCCTAGCTATGGGTGGTGTCAGTAGCCTATCTATGGGTGATGTCCTTAGCTTAGCTATGGGGGGGGGGTCTTTAGCCTATCTATGGGGAGTGTCCTTAGCCTAGCTATGGGGGTGTCCTTAGCCTAGCTATTGGTGGAGTCCTTAGCCTAGCTATGGGGAGTGTCCTTAGCCTATCTATTGGTGGTGTCCTTAGTCTATCTATGGGTAGTGTCCTTAGCCTGCCTATAGGGGGTGTCCTTAGCCTAGCTATGGGAGGTGTACTTAGCCTGTCTATGGATGTTGTCCTTAGCCTGCCTATGGGTGGTGTCAGTAGTCTGTCTATGGGTGGTGTCCTTAGCCTACCTATGGGTGGTGTCAGTAGCCTGTCTATGGGTGGTGTCCTTACCTATCTATGGGGGGGTGTCCTTAGCTTAGCTATTGGGGGTGTCCTTAGCCTAGCTATGGGTGGTGTCAGTAGCCTATTATTTGGGTGGTGTCCTTACCTATCTATGGGTGGTGCCCTTGGCTTAGCCTAGCTCCTCTATATACAGGTATGTCCTTAGCCTAGCTCCTCTATATACAGGTATGTCCTTAGCCTAGCTCCTCTATATACAGGTATGTCCTTAGCCTAGCTCCTCTATATACAGGTATGTCCTTAGCCTAGCACCTCTATATAGCTTCTGTTGTCACAATAGATCACAATAATATTGGATTTCATATAACACTCTTTGTGGCGGAGACAGGCAGGGAAGGCTACTAGGGGACATGCACAGGACACAGTGTTAGCTGGGATGCACTTTCCATGAATACAGCTGCCTTCATTCTGCCATCACAATGAAAATATCCATAACCATGATAAGAAAGCCCCCTGCCCTGCTGTAGGGTGGGGGTATGATGCCTGCCCATATATCATCCAAACACAGCAGTAACATGGGAGAGAACAGACTGTGTTTTACTTCTGGACCTGGCTGTCCTTACCCCCTTATGAGATATATATATACCTTCGAGGTGGGGACTGCCCTACGTAGAAGCTGTATGGAGTGACAGCACAGGATAGGTGCTGTTCATACAACCGGTGTTCCTATAGAAAGTGGAGGGATAAACCGGAGCCAGACAGCTCTAGGCCTGGTTTATCCTCCACAAAACAGTAGGGTTGGTTGTTGTCCAACTTGTCTTTCCACTGATATCATCTGTCTATAGGTCCAGGAGTTTCCCCTATACTTAAAACTGACAGCCAAGCAGGCTGCTGACAAGGAGTTCAGCCAACCTTAGTATGGGCACCCTAAGGACTCGTAGCGCGGGCCGTAAATTGTGGACCTAAGGTCTTTGTTCACATCACCTCTGTTACGGGGTGCTGATGTAAAACTTTGCTTTGCACCGCTCTTTCCTGACCTGTTTTTTTCTACAAAACTGTGTGGGGGCTTGTTTTTTGCAGGGTGAGTTGTAGTTGTTACACATAACATTATGGGGTAGGTAGGACTTTGTTTGTATTTCATGTTTTCTGGGCTGAGAGTTGGCCAAACAACAGTAAATCTGGCATTGGGTATTTTTCATTTATCTATTTTTTTATTTTTTTTTTACTTAAATTTTTTTACAGAGGACATTTCAATCACTTATATAGTGCACTGCATTTCTATTGTATTATATACTGTGGAAGGGAGTGTCAACTGGAACTTTGACCGGACCAGCACCTATGGAGATGGACACAGAGCACTGCTGCCCCCTGTGGCCAATAATGGAGCTTCTTTGTGGAGTACATTCCCTTGGTTGTAGACCTACCTATACTGGACTATGCCTATGTTCCATGGACTGGGTTTTTGCTCTTTGTTTTTTGTGGGACTATTATTTTGTTAGTCAGGGAGGCAGAATTAGCAGCCACCACGCTGCTTCCTCCATCTCACAGGCGGCACAGTCTGATAGCAGTAATTCTTACTAATGTAGAGGAATGTCTTACTTCATTAGTCTCTATTGTTTTTATTAGAATAGTAAGATTGTTGCTTCCTTCGACCAATACATAACAATCCTAAGGAAGCAAAAGAATTAAGAAGGAATGTCCAAGCGGTAACATAATCCTGATTGTCTGAGCTCATAGGCTTGTAGATAGCATACCTTCATGTTACACAGCATTACCAGCATATACGTATATACTAACCCTATATAATTATACCAAAGAAACAGCTATGCCAAATTCATAAACCATAGCACACCAAGTAATGTAATAAATAAAAGTACTTTATTATAACAGGTACAATATTAGATATCAATGATCCCCCAAACTTAAAAACAATTAAAATGTATAGCACACAAGGGGGTACCCGGTATAGTACCAGGTGTATCAACCACCCTGTAAGTAAAGTGCACGTGCAATATATTGATAATAAATTGTAAACCTAATTTACACCAACAATCAACAATACTATTAGAAATAAATGCTGTAAGCAATATCAGTTTTAAGACAATAAAGTGAAATTCAGATCGGATGATGATAGGTATAAGCACAAAAAGCAATAACACCTAATGAATAGAGGAGCTGCTTTACAAATAGTGAAGTGAAAATCAGATCAAATAATATAATGAGATATCACCATAAGTGCACAAACAACAGGGTGGTGATGGGGTGTCAAGGGAAAGAGCCCATTTATTTCTAATAGTATTGTTGATTGTTGGTGTAAATTAGGTTTACAATTTATTATCAATATATTGCACGTGCACTTTACTTACAGGGTGGTTGATACACCTAGACTGGGGTGTCATTGTGGGCGGTACTATACCGGGTACCCCCTTGTGTGCTATACATTTTAATTGTTTTTAAGTTTGGGGGATCATTGATATCTAATATTGTACCTGTTATAATAAAGTACTTTTATTTATTACATTACTTGGTGTGCTATGGTTTATGAATTTGGCATAGCTGTTTCTTTGGTATAATTATATTGGTTTATATGCTCACCATTTAGCACCCACCATTTACATTGAGTTGTGCATGTCCAACACTTTTGTTTGTATATACTAATGGTGCGTTTACACAGAAAGATTTATCTGACAGATCTTTGAAGCCCAAACCAGGAACAGACTATAAACAGGGATCAGGTCATAAAGGAAAGACTGGGATCTATGCTCTTTTCAAATCCATTCCTGGCTTTGGCTTCCAAAATCTGTCAGATAAATCTGTCTGTGTAAACGCAGCATTACCCTATCACATCACATCTTACATGAGATTCAGGTGTGTTTTTCAAGTGTTTCTCCCTCTGCCTTAAAGGGAAGTTTTTAAAACTGCCATAAACTGTATACTAAAGTCAGCCAAACACACCAATGGCAGTATAAGGGGTATGGCAGCCTCCCAACTACCTACTGACACAGGTAGTTCAGAACTGGGGAAAGGAGACTGAATAGATCATAACAAGTTTGGAAGGATTCGCTAGTCTCACGATGGGCAGCAACATATCAAAAGTTATGTTTAAGTGGAAAAGCCTTTTAAAGGAGTACTCCAGGCTGGGGGGCTTTTTCGGCTATGATCGGGGAGGAGGTGAATGAGGGCAACAATGTCCCCTTACCTCCCCGGTTCCAGCATCGTGTCCCGGATTGCGCCGCTCCCGGTCCATGCTACCCGGCCGCTTCCTGGTCTCTGCAGGGGCTTGAGACATGGCCGGGATCCTGCCTCTGTCACCGACTGGCTGAGCGGACTTGAAAAGTCACGTCTCAAGCCCGCGTCGGAGATCAGGAAGCGACAAGGCAGCGCGGAACGGGAGCAGCGCAATCCGGGACACGGGCTGGAACCAGGGAGGTAAGGGGAAGTCGTTGCCCTCATTCACCTCCTCCCCAGTCATAGCCGGAAAAAAAAAACAGCCCGGAGTACCACTTTAAGAACTCTCTTTGTGGAACAACAAGTCCCAGGAGACTCTCGCTTAAAACAGGTGTGAGCTTGAGCGACAGACAACAGTAACTTGTGCAAGTTGAAACTGGCTTTAAGACTCATTTACTATGAGAGACTATAAGATCAGCGAATTGTCCCTGTCGACATGCAAGAGCTCCCACCTGCCGGCTCACCTGTCACCTGCTCATAGGGTGTGCACATCTGTTGGCTCAGCTTCTAAAAAATATACCTCCACCTTACCAGAGCAACAGGTTCCTTAGGATTCTAGTAAAGGTGGTCCTGGCTATGACATGTTGAGCTTGATCTTTGCCCTTCTCTGCCTGATCCGCTGTCCGGTTTGCTTCTCCTGTGCATGACCTGGGCTGTTGACCCCAGGCCTGTCAGCATTAGTGTTGAGCAGATCTGTAAAACTGTTCAGGTTCAGCAACATTCTCTGAACGCATTTGATTCCCCATGTTGGCAGAAATTGGATGGAGCCCTAAGGCTGCCAGGAGAATAGGGATGTAGTCTATGGCCTATTGCTGTATTCATGTTTTTTAGGACTCCCTAGGCGGCATCCAACTTTTGCAGTTGCATTGAATCAAATGCCGAGCATATGGGTTCAGAGAACATAGCCAAACCCAAACAGTTTGACAGATCTGCTCAACACTAGTCATGACCATTCTACCTGCCTTCTACCTCCCCTGCCCAGCCACCTTATCTGCAATACTCCATCTCTACACTGACAGCTCCTGGCCTGTGAAGCTGTGAGAACAGAACCTGGCATAGCAGAGCCGAACAGAACAGCAAAGTGCAGAGCAGAGGATCACAGTGCTAGCCAGAACAGCCAATGACTGAAGCTGCTCATTCTCCCTCCAAAGCAGGAAGTGAAAGCAAACCATGGGCATGAAAATGGGTAAGTTTGGCAGGTGAGAATACCCCTTTAAGAGTGTCCCAAAGCCAAACCACTTGGGTGACACAGGGTTTCCACACCCATTGTCCAGCTATACAGTCATTTTAAGAGAAATTCTCTTTAAGAATAAAGAAGGCTGCTATATATAATGGATGTATTCAAATCATTGCTGTTACATGTCCAGTCTCGGAATCCAGTTTTCACACTTTCCATTTGATTTCCTATTTCACTGACATGTTTTTTTAACAAGCTAAAAATTTGATTTGACCGAGTTGAACATTTCTCTCGCACTCCCAGTTTCTTCAGTTGCACAGTTGCGGAGGGATCATCTGTTCCCTTTATAGCCTATATACACAATGCCAAGTTTACAAAAGCATACGAGAAAAAAATTGCTCCAGACTGATAAAACCTACAGAAATGAAACATGTGGCTAAACATTATGTGATGAATACGAGTGAGAAGCTGATAAAAGTAGTCATTTCCTGAAGTGGTCGGCAAGTCAACGATCCCTCCTGGCCGAGACAAAAGCTCTTTCTATTATGACATACAAGATCTACTGTGAAAATAAAGCTCAACGCCAAATTTTCTCCACTGACATCCAACGTCTGCTGCAAAAACAGGAGTTAGATCAGTCCGTTGAGTGGGCACTTTTGTTCTCGGTAGACATGTCATTAGGCTGGTGACATTCCTCCTCGTGTAAATATGAAGTCATCTGGAGAAGTGAACAATGTGATGAATTCCAGACCAACACCCACAGGGCGAGGCCAATCGGGCTTCAAAGGAAAAGTTATGCCGTTGCATTGACAAGAGCAGGATGTCTGATGTTTTTCGGTAAACGTCTGCCATGGTAACCAGAATCAACACTACAGGGTCTACTGAGAAACCTCTTAGTAAAGAAATCATCTTCTTTTTGAAACTTTTTTTTTCTATCCTATTATTTACAGAGAACAATAGGTCAAATTGTTAAAAAAAAAAGTGCATAATAAAAAAAAAGCAAAGTAGTTACGGATGTTCTATTTAAAGTCGTACGACAAATAAAAGTCCAGATGTTCACATGACTTCCTTTCTTTTTGGAGAACCTTCCAAGGAGTCTACGGTGATTGATAAACCAAGTGTTCCTTATGGTCAAGTTTCCAAGTGAAAAAAAAATAAAAAATTGCAGAATCCAAAGAAGACGGGTAAAGGAAACCTGGCATTTCGAGTGGATACTGGTGGTTGGATTTTATTATCAGTTTGTTTCCTAAATGGATTTTTGAAGTTGGACCTATTCTGCTCACTCCGCAGGTATCATAGTAGCATCATGTGTAAGGTTATATACTTCAATGTTGATTTACAGGAAAACCCCCCAAAATCATAAGGCAGTAGCCAGAGAAAAAGTTTCCTCTTGGATTGCAAATCTGGCAACCAGAATAAATTCCTAGATTAAAACAAACTTCTAGTAAATATACCGGTGACATATACCCCTGACAGCTTTAAATGGGTGTTGAAGATCCAGGATAGGAGGAAGAATAAGGAAGAACACAATACCAAGAGAGCGCGTGTGCATGCCCTAGAGGAGAGTGGTGGAAGCTGCAGCCGCAGCGCCGGGTTGCATACAGGGCACAGGAGAAGACCAGGAGCATGGACACATAAAGTATTAACTGTTAGTTCTATCGCACCGTTGGTCGCCCATCACTATTACTGGTAGTTATTACACGGTCAGCGGCCGATGCATTTAGGTTTGGACCTAAAGAAACAATCAGCCAATGATCGTTTCATCAGCTGATCCTTGTCTCTACTACACGGAGTCCTAATCTGCTGAACTTGGCCTATTTGGCTGATTATGGTTCTGTGTAATACGACCCTTACAGTAAAGAATACCCTTCTATGTTGGAGTGGAAACCTTCTTTCTTGTAGACATAAGGGATGCCCCCTTGAGATGGGTTAGGTGGCCTCATATTTGGTGCCCCCCCTCCCCTCCAACCACCTTAGACTCATCCAGAGCAAGATATCATATGGAGTGATCTAAAGGTGCTTTCCCCCAATCTCTATACCTCTATGCGATCCCTCCTTTATCCAGGTTTATAAGGTACAAACTCAATTTAGTAGGATGAGCCATCAATTTAAAATATGTTATCACAATAGATATGTGATTTTAAAGTCTTAAATGTGAAAAAGCTGTCATATTTTCATCCTAGTGCTTTGGATCCTTCCTTCCTTTGTTTGCGAGTAGGGCGTTGGTGGAGCACCCTGCCAAGTCCACACAGGCCATTAGAAGGGAGTGGTGGGAGCTCTTCTTCCTCTGCATTATGGAATGTTTTTTATATTAATCTTCCAAGTCAAAATGAAAATATCTATCATGTAATGGCCTTACATTATAAAGCCCTTACCAAAGCTTCATTTTCTTTAAGGTTGAAAATGTTTCAGAAACAGAGTCCATCAAGTTCCTATAACCCCACTGTGTTGATCCAGAGGAAGGAAAAAATCCTTATGAGGCAAATGCCAATTGCTCCATCACAGGGGGAAAAATTCCTTCCCCACTCCAATAAGGCAATCAGAATAATCCCTGGATCAACGTATGACCAGAAATCTAGAACCCATAACTTGTAATATATTGATCAAGGCCTCCCTTGAACTTATTTAAGGAATCGGCCATGACAACATCATGTAGCAGAGAGCTCCACAGTCTTACCGCTCGTACAGTAAAGAATCCGCGTCCGTGCTGGTGGTGAAACCTTCTTTCCTCTAGATGTAGAGGATGCCCCTTCTGTACTGTCCATTCATATATTTGTACATTGTAATCGCCCCCAGGCTTCATCATCTGTCTTGGTACTGTAACCCACCCATTACCTAAAAGCAGAACTCCTGAATGGCTCTCCAGAGCAGGAGAAGTTTTCTATGGAGATTTGCCGCTGCTCTGGACAGTTCCTGGCACAGACAGAGGTGGCAGCATAGAGCAGTATGTCAGACTGGAAAGAATACATCCCATCCTGCGGGGCATACAGCAGATGATAAGTACTGGAAGACTTGAGATTTTTAAATGGAAGTAATTTACAAATCTGTATAACTTTCTGAAACCTGTTGGTATGAAAATAGTTTTTTTTTACCTCCAATGTACCCCATTATTTTATTTTGGTGCTGAGTTCTCTACAAGTTTTAAATGTATCCTTAAAAGTTATCTACTTATGGACTCAGAGTATCAAAGACTAACTTGGGGTGAAGACTCTGTATTAAACTTTGACCATACATGGTGATATGGACTTTCTTCCAGGTCACAGTATTTAATTGATGGTAGCTGCATATGGTAGTAATGGTAGTGTCCCAGTCCAGGTGTGTCACTACTTCTGTATTCCACCTCTCGCAAGCTACTTCTGTCAGGTGTCACACTTTGGGCTGTTATGGCAGAAGGCAATATATCTCTTTTCTAAACAGTAAGTACAAAAGTCTTCAAGCAAATCACTTACTTATACTATAAGTTGCCCCGGCAGAGTTCTTTACTATTAGACAAGGCCCCAAGAGAGATCCTTAGCCTTAATCTACACAAGTAACACTACAGAAACCTCAAGCACCCAAGTTACCTACTCTGTGTTTTGCACCAAGTGAAAGTGTAGTGTCCCACCACAGGTGTTTTGTAACTCTCCTTTGCACGCCTCAAAAAGCTTCAAAGTGGTGATGAAGGTGTTCTACAGTTTCACCACTAGATGTAAGTATCTTTTATATGTATATGTATTTCTATGCAAGCACAGCTGAAGGTCCTAATGAGTTAATACTTTCTATGTACTATGTACTCTTAGTAACCAATGGCAGGTGCTTTCTACTTCTGACCTATCTCTATCCTTCTCTCTTTTGCACACAGTCATCCCCACCACTCAAAGGGTACTACTTGGCCCCTGTAGGAAGTAGTTACTTGGTGGAGGAAGTTTAGTTCAGTCTTATCCAGAGTCTCGAAGACACACAGAGCAAGTGTCCCTGCTGTAGGCAAGCCAGGGCCTGGCTTTTGCCAGGACCCTTGTCTGGAATCAGAAGTCAGTTCAGTTCAGTGGAGTTGAGTCAAGACATGAGTGTGTACAGATGAAGCTAGAGACAACCAGTTAATTTACTTCTTATACGATATCTACTATGCAGTGCTAAACACTGAAATGGGAGAAGAGTCTAGGAACATCAAGACCCATACCGTGAACCAGTCTAAAAGGTGCAGGGCAGTATCCTGATACACAAGAGGAACTAGCCTGGATAGGACAAAGCTACCAAGGAAGGTCTATGTATCCTATCATATTACTGGGACTCCGTCATACTTTGTACGCACCAGCACCTATATACACTAACCGCACACCTTGGGTTATTTTTTCCCGGTCTGTGGGTGGCGGTAGTCCAGGGGGGTCAGTTGCCACTTAGGACTACCATGACAAGAGCTAAAGGGACCCATTACAACCCGGCAGGTCACCGACCATTTGGGGATTACAGCCAGCCATTATCTATAAAGCAGGTACCACCATCACACCTGTGTGCTGGACTAGCACTGGCGTCACAACACTTACATCTTTGGCTGAGCTGTCACAACCACCAGTATTAACATCACCCGGTGGAGTACACCACAAAAGGACGTTCTATTTTTGTGACTACTTATTGCCCCTTATCCTCAAACATATAAGAGGTAGATCGGTGAAAAAAAAATTCTTTCAAACCAACTGGTATGAGAAAGTGCCAGATATTTGTAACTTACTTTTATTTAAAAAAAATCTCCAGTCTTCCAGTACTTATCAGTTGCTGTATGTCTTGCAGGAAGCGGTGTATTCTCTCCAGTCTGACACAGTGCTCTCTGCTGCCGCCTCTGTCCATGTCAGGAACTGTCCAGAGCAGCAGCAAATCCCTATAGAAACCCCTCTCCTGATCGTCAGATTGGAAAGAATACCACTTCCTGCAAGACATACAGAAACTGATAAGTACTGGAAGACTGTAGATTTTTTTTAAAATAGAAGTAAGTTACAAATATCTGGCACTTTCTCATACCAGTTGATTTAAAAGAATGATAAGATAAGTACTGGAATAATTGAGATTTTTTAATAGAAATTCATTATAAATCCCTGTCACTTTCTGGCATCAACTGATTTGAAAGAATTTTTTCATGAACTATCCCTTTAAGTAACTTTTCTTGTTTAAATGATGGACTCTTACACACTTTTACAAAGCTCAGGAGAAGCCCTGCAACATCTTTAGGTAATCACACAAAAACACACAAAAAAAAAAAAAAATGCAACAGCTCACCGCAATGGCAAGATACAGACCCACTACAGACATAAAATAGTTAAAAGCTGCTTTTAACTATTTTCTGTATGTCTGTAGTGGGTCTGTATCTTGCCATTGCGGTGAGCTGTTGCATTTCTTTGTGTTTTTGTGTGTTTGCAACTTCAGCCATTGCAACATTCTCCTGCCTAGTGTGAATGGTGTTCTAGGAGAGCTGACCAAATTTGTCTTTTTTTTTTATCTTTAGGTAATGTATGGTGTTTAAACAAGGGCTGCAAGGACATCGGTAATGATGTCCCTGCAGCCCTCGCTAAACGATTATCGGGCCGTGTAATAGGCCCAGTAAACAAGCGTCGATCTAGCAAATCGGTGCTCGTTTACATTATTGATCGGGCCCTGGTTGGTCCGTGGAATAGGGCCCTTAGCTAACCAGTGGTTGAATAGATATAGCTGGATTACAACAAGTCTCTCCTAGGGTGGTATTACACGGAACGAAAAATCGTTAAATCGTTCGGATTTGAATCATTTCATGTAATAGCAGGCAACGATTAAACGACCAACGAGAAATCGTTGATCGTTTAATAGGATCCGGACCTATTTTTATCGTTTGATCGTTCGCTCATCGTTCGCATATCGTTCGGTGGAATAGGAATTCACAGCTGAAACGTACGCAATAGCGACGACTAAACGACCGCAAGAACGGTCATAAATAACGATCATCGTTTTGTGTACTTGGGCGAACGATTTCGGGTCGTTTGCCTTAGCGGTCGTTTAAGATCGTTTATCGTTAAAATCGTTAGTCGTCGGAAAATTGCTTGGTGCAATAGTACCCCTAGAGTCACCTTGTAATTCTACAAGAAGATGATCACTATATGGAGAGTGAAGGAGAAGTTTATGAGAATACAGCTGAGAGGATAATGGACTGATGATTACCGAATATTACACAGTAATACGAGCAGCTGGGATATAAAAGAAGGAATCATTAACAATTACAGTCCAAAGATTAAAGTGCATCAAAATGTAATAAAACCCCCAAAACATACCCTTTAGAACTTTCTTATCGGTGTCATTGAACCATGAGCAGCATTGGGGTGATAATATGTATACGACAGGTTTAATAGAACTAGGGGCACCACCCTGGCACTTTTTATTAGACTCAGTGTAGTCTACCAGGGTTTAGTCTATGACTTACTGTATATATACAAATCTCAAGTCTTCCAGTACTTATCAGCTGCTGTATGTCCTGCAGGAAGTGGTGCATTCTTCACAGTCTATCACACACAGTGCTCTCTGCTGCCACCTCTGTCCGTGACAGTGTAGTGTTACTTGTACCATGCCTTTAAAAGACTGTTCAGTAAGTCTTAACTGTTCTGTGCCTTCCTCTGACTCTTTGCATTTGGCACTGCATGAGAGGGTAATAGGAAGACTTAAACAGGCATGTGTTGGGTGCCAGGAAAAGCTACCACTCTAAGTGCCGCAGCGGTACCGCAACATCCTAGCTCCTGCCATATCACCTGCAGCCCCTGGGTTACCACAACAGGAACTTCCAGAGCAGGAGAGGTTTTCTATGGGGATTTTTTACTGCTCTGGACAGTTCCTGTCACAGACAGAGATGGCAGCAGAGAGCAGAAATAATACACCACTTCCTGCAGGACATACAGCAGCTGATATGTACTGGAAGGCTTGCATTTTTTATAGAATTAATTTACAATTCTGTATAACTTTCTGCCATCAGGGTTTTTCCTCTGGAGTACCCATTTAAAGTGAAAGGGACTGTATGCTGCAACATTACATCTGTTTGAAGTATCTCAATATTGAACACAGCCCCAAATGTTAATGTAAATGGAGCCTAACTTTTTCTAGATCTGAACTACAGCGTTCCAGCACAGGTTTGCCACTAAGTTTTATACACCTGGGTAAAGTAACTCTCTCAGGTTTCACACAGAAGGGGATGAAGGAGATTGTATTGTGTGTTTGCCCCACAAGGTGTCACTGTTGTATTTATTATATTTACTGTATTATGCACTGCTGAAGGTTTATGGTTTAATTGTTTTATGTCACATGCTTTGTTTTCCTTGTGTCACAGGTGCAGGCTTGCTTCCGTCACTTTTCTGCCTATCCTCTTTATCCTTTCTTACCCACACACAGCCCCATCAATCACAGGCTAAGGTAACCCTACAAAAATAAGTGAGTTCCTGGTGGTGGTGGTGTGTCATCTTTTGTCAGTAGAGGTTGAGAGAGACAAACACAGAGAGCCCAATTCCTGCTGCAGTGAAGTCAGGGCCTGGCTTAGGCCAGGACCCTTGTCAGGGACTAAGAGACTTATTCTTCTTATGACACAGATTAGCTAGCATGCACTGCTAGAAACCTTAGGAAGGAGTGGCATCCTCTGAGGAAAACCTTGTCCATGCCAGGAATACCTCCTGCAGGGCAGTAACCTGCAGTTGGGTACTGACCCCAGTAAGTCAGTATCCTACTGCAAAGGCTCTTCAGGGAAGTCTTGAAAAGTCAGCTCAACCGAGTGCAGGGTCCTGGGACCTCGTACTACCCTAGCAGGACGGGTCCCCTGACACTGTAGGGTAAAAAGTCAGATTAGCAAATTTATACATGAGTACGAATATCTTTTTCTACTTCTGTTCTCCACTATGCTATCCCGGCAGAGTACATTGCTACATTAGACATTCCTCTACTGTACACTGCTGTTACAACTTTTACTGCTACCTCTTGCTTACACCTGCAGTTACCAAAGTGTACTTGACTTGTATTGCACTAAAGTTCTTAACAGTAAACCAAGTTATCCTGGTTAAGTTACTGGACTCTGGCCTATTTTGTCGCACTTATACACCTTTTCACACTTGAGTTATCCAAACCTCGAGCGCAGTACCCGTCTATCCGGGGGTGGGTTCCAACACCACTCCTACTCCTGGCCACCATGACAAGTGCCCAAGTGACCCTACACCCACTCAGGAGTCACAACAGTGCATAGCTACCCCGGCGTACGGCATGAAGTCAATGTATATAATGCAGCATCATACAGAACAATATTCGCAGGTTATAAGGCAGACTGAGACGTACTGAAAAACCGGAGTGCAGTTGGGTGCGGCAAAGGCACCGTCACCACCGCAACTGAGATTTGGCATCGGCAGTAGAAGACATGAGCAGGCTAGATTACAAACCGGAGAACAATATTCTGGCAAAGAGTAAATGTAAGGGAATTTTTGTAGATAGTAAATCATTAGAAATAGTGAATCATAATGTGGCTATAAATTGTAAAGCTTTTAGGCGCTGTCTCTCTGCTTGTGTACTGTTATAAATCAAGCTATAGTTATATAGTGCCAGCATACACAATGAAGTCCCTGAGGCGTAACATCAAGCTCCCAGGCTTCAATGTAAAACCTACAGCAAGGTCCTTCTCATGTGACGGACGGCCTTCCGGCGACCGCCATTCGTGGACTACCTATAGCTTACACCTCTATACAGTGCACAATGGGGGATTTATAAGTACTGCACACTGATAGATTAAGCAGATAAATGCTTGACATGCAATTCCTCTCCAATAAGTCTCACGTAGTGCAACTCCCAGCAGAGGGGTGCTGATCCTGGATATATGTGACACTTAAGCTGTGGTGATCTTACATCAGGCCTGAGAGCAGAATTGTAAGGTCCTTGGCGACCTCCTTGGCGATCTCCTTGGCGATCTCCTCATGGGCTCCTCCTGTCTTCCTTTAATATTTTGTTCCTCTCTCCACATTGCTCTGCACCATTCTGACTGACAATCCCCTAAATAGAGTATACTATTATCGAGACATGTGATGGTGTCTTTGCGGTGTTTTGGTTGATCTCCCTGAGGTCAACCAGCGTCCTTTTGCATGCACTTACTAGTCATTACTCCCACTAGCTAGATTCCTACTCCACACTGATGAGGGGCAAATACCCCGAAACAGCTGTCTATGGATGTATACCTTGCTTGGATTGGAGACATTTCTTGGCTTGGTTGTTCCTTCCCGGAGGAAGGTCTGGCTAGTTCACTGACTTCAAGACACGTGATGGTGTCTCTGCAGTGTTCTTTTGCATATTTGATTTGTAAGGGGGCAATGTTCTAGAATACACTGACGTCGAAACACGTGATGGTGTCTCTGCGGTGTTTCGGTTGATCTCCCTGAAGTCAACCTGCGTCCTTTTGCATCCCCTAAATAGAGGGCTGAGGTGAGCTAAGCTCCGCCTCCCTTCCAGAAGGTTCCTACAGTTGTTCTATATGTGGAATCTTTCTCTTCCATTGTATTATCTGTATACAAATATATTTAAAGGCACAATAATACAGCCTAGAACATATATGTGAAGGCACATAACCCTGACTATTACCTTGTAAAGCAGCAAAGGGCAGTGTCAATGGTAAAAAAGAGCCACAGTATAACAACTAGTATTAAATTAGTCTGACACTCACCGCTCCACTATTCAGGCGATTCTTTATTCCATGTTTCAGGTAAGAACAGGGAGGGTATGGGATAGGGTGCAGGGTGACTATCCTAAGGCAACGGCCATTTCAGGCTCACGCCCTTCTTCTGGCCTGAGCAATAAGCTCATTTATTCAGTCAACAGACATCTTTCATGAACAATATGGGTTAAACCCTAGGCTGTATCCGTACAATGTATTCATGTTTTGTTGGTAGCCTTAGGGCGGATTCAAACTTCTGCAGCCATCAGGAATTAAAGGCCTAGCGGCGTTCAGGTTCGGAGAACATTGCTGAACCCGAACAGTCAACACTAATGGTCACCCTATATACATAAGACGAGCATACATGTACTCTGAGCTGGCTGTCAATCACCTCTAGCAGTGGATTACGTCCATAGAAACGAAGGGATCGGACATGTCGAAATCTAACATAGGTCATGGCCTCCTCCTTGAGGAAAGCACCATAAAAGAGTGTGGAGACTTATGGGCCATTCATGCTGGAATTCTGGAAAGAATGATGTGCAAAGCAGCCGTCTTGCGCCATCTTTCAATGATAGTTTTCCCTTCAAGCCAATGTTTTTGCTTCTTTAAAAAGCCCCAGAACATGACTTGGTATTGAATAAGCCAAGCCACCAAACCTCCCCAGAAGAAGAGGAGGTTGGCTATCTGTAGACCTTGTCCCAGCATCGGGGGTCAGTAATGAAACACATACGCTATCTAATCTCAAGAAACATGGCCTTAATGGTTATATAAGGAGAGGGGAACGATGTGGAGTTAATGTAAGTCGTGCCGGAATCACTGAGCAATATGTTGGGACTATTCATGATACAGACTCGCTTTATGACAGCTGCTTCCTTACGTTACGGAATAGCTGAGCAGTTTTCCTACCCTGGGGGCAGGCGGACTATTATAAGTCTGGAGCCGGTGTCTGAGCTTAGCACACGTCATGGAGAGTAAACCAACAAACAATCCAATAAGCTCTGACATGGATGAAGCTACCGTCCGGACACGAGGGAGCTGAATTATACAATATAGGAGGAACACTTTGTTATGTGATTTCTTTTCGGATAACTTCCTTTCTGGCTGACGTGTAACCCAAAAATGAATTCTTTTATATATTAAAAAATAAAATAATGGAATAGAAGAAATGTTTGTGAGGATTGTAGATGAGCTGCGAGCGCAGTGGGTGCTGCTCCATGTGACATTCCTCCTGTGTCTGCTCATTGTTCATGCTGCTCACACTGAAGAGTTTATAAAGGATATAAAATACACTGCAATAAAATGGAAAAAAAACTTGAAGTATTTCATACATGCACGAATATTACCATAGACTTGTCATAAGACCAGAGCCTCAGAATCTTGCATGCCGCAAGTATTTGAGGGCTCCATAGTTCCACTGTCCTAATGTTATAGGCCACAGACGAGTAACATAGCTTTAGGGTACCGAGAAGAAAGCAGAGTGCCGGAGAAGACCAGGAGCACGGACAGGTGAAGTATTAACTGTTTGGGCAAATGTCAGCCGTTGGTCACGCATCACTATTACACACGTAGCGATGCACGGTCAGCGACCGATGATTTTAACTCTGGACCTAAAGAAATGATCAGCCGATGATCGGGCCAATTATTGGTCAATGTACAGTGATAGGGCCCTAACTTTTATTGGTTCTGTACTGCCAGCACACATTCATCACTCCTGTACTACACATAAATCAGAGGCAGTGTCCAGATGCTATACAGTAATTGTAATAGATAGAAGTGTAGTTAAATCATAGTCAGAATGGGGCCGAGGGCTCAACCAGTGGAATTGATTCAGGGGGTCTCCTATATCTACATGGAAATATCACCTTTCTTAGGCCTCATGAACAGGAAGGCAGTCATTTTAGCCTATGTAAAACAGAAGGTCATTGTTAGGGATGGTCCGAACCTGCCGAGGTTCGGGTTCGTATGAACCCGAACACTCGGCAGCAGATTCCCGCTGTCTGCCCGCTTCCTGGAGCGGGCGGATACAGCGGGAGAAACGCCTGGAAAACTGGGATACAGCCTATGGCTATGGCTGTATCCCAGTTTTCCAGGCGGGAATCATTACCGGTTCGGACCATCCCTAGTTATTGTGCACTACACTGAATCAAGGGGAGCGTCCTCCATTTACTGCTTTAGGAGTTTGTAGAAAGGTGAATTCCGGTTTGGCTCTCTGGATGTCAGTAAGACTGGATCATATGAGTGATTTATCGTAGCATCCTTTACATCCCCATGGCTGGGTCCTGGGCATCTTTAAGGATCTTAAAACTGCTCCTA
The DNA here is from genome assembly GCF_027789765.1 of Dendropsophus ebraccatus. Taxonomy (NCBI): domain Eukaryota; kingdom Metazoa; phylum Chordata; class Amphibia; order Anura; family Hylidae; genus Dendropsophus; species Dendropsophus ebraccatus. Next base: position 16,904,597 of record NC_091466.1, on the reverse strand, counting down.
AACGATCTGCAGTTTTCTTAATTCTCATTTTCTATAGAAAATTTGACCACACCATTTATAAATCTGATGTAAGAATGAGTCACATGTAAATTATTTTGGAGAGAAACACGCAGGATCAGTCCCTATGAATGACAAAATGGGACGATTCTTGAGCCAGTCGGCTGGACCCCTTAGGAAATACACATTGGGCTACATTTACTACAACTGTCTAGGTGGAGACTTAGACTACACAACCTTTAAATGTGCCAGATGTATCAGGCTGTTTGTCTAGTTTTTTGGTGCAAAGTTTACACCATCTATGTCCGGAATGTGCAGTAACCTGGTGTGAACTGGGCCTGTTTTTACTTCTATGTGCCACACCTGCTTACTTCTCTGCTTCCTAGCAATGCAGGAGTTAAACTGATCACTGCTAGACTTGATTAGTACAGCTGAGTAGGTCGTTTGACTGGCTGGTTTCTCTGCCTGTCTGGAACCTGGAAGATCAGAGCGCCAGTCTAATGGGGATCCAGACCGGGCTCTTGGTCATCATAAAGGAAAGCTTAAGCCAGTCTCCCAGCGCTGGCTATTAGGTTTCATACCCTGGTCCCATCTCTCCCTGTCTATTCCTGCGATCTCCGTCCTAACTCCCTCTGCTTGCTTGACTTTGTTACCTGACCTCTTGCTTGACTTTTTGACTCTTCGATTGTAACCTGATTTTGTACTACGCTGCCCGTTTGGTTCTGACCTTGCTTGTTTGACTATTGCATATTGTGTTTGTTTGTCTGTCTTGTTCTGTGGGCACGTATCTAGTACAGGAAACGTCTTCGTAGTTGTCCGCAGCCGCCTAGGGTCAGTAGGTAGGGACAGTTGGTGGGTTCAGCACCAGGGCCCACTGTCGTGTCTTGTCCCTACCTCCCCTGTCCTGACAATCTATTACTTGCCTTGAAGTCTGCCAGAATTTTCAGCCAGATTCAGGTGCAGTTTTTTGGTGCAAAATAGACCATGCCCATTTTTTGCATAAACTCCGCCCCTTTTGCGTACCAGCCGGAAAGTGTCTGAAAGTGGTGGGAAAGTGCCTAAAATGCATAATAAATGTGGAGTAAAGGACTGTGTGCCACTTTTTCAGCCAAAATTCTGGCAGAGACACATTAGTAAATCTGGGCAATTGAATCTGAATCTTGTCGTGAACAGTCCACAACCCACATTTATAGATCCCAAACTAGACCCCTTAAACCAAGAGACGCCACATCATTCATTCAGAACCCCAAATTTATGTAGATCCCAAATCAGACCCCCAAATATATCTACCTCCCAAACTAGACCCCAAAATTCTGACCTTATACTGGACCACCCCCGTCCCCCCCCCCCCCCAAAAAAAATACAGGTCAAACACAATAAATTTAAACCCAACATATTTTTTTAATGTCTAAAATAATTAAATTCCTTGTACTCTTGTGATCGTGACTCTGCTTCCTGCCCTTGGTTGAACTTGATGGACATGTGTCTTGTGTTAGCTGTGTGACTATGTGGTAGCAAAGAGTAAGCTAATATTGTTACAAATGTATACAAATCCTAAAGGCCAATACTCCCTGATTTTTTGCACTGCACATCTGCACAGCACATTATAGTACTTAGTTATCGTTATAGAATGTAAGCACAGCCATACAGCCATATCCTCGAGAATAACCTGGACAATAAGTGTTCATCTATTATGTGCATGAGCCCAGTAGTCCTGGATATTCATGAGAAACGGAAAACTCCGCCCACCAGCTACTGATTGGCAGTTATCTATCCATGCTGTGTATAGGCAATCAACTGTCAATCAGCAGCTGGAGGGAGGGGGGAGGGGTGTGATAAGAATGCTATTCTCCTGCATATTAGAAGAATAGCTATACAGAATGATGTAAGTAATACACCTATCTTTTCAGCATTTCTGTCACTAGTTTATGCTGCCCTCATTTAAGGCAGCATAAACCTAGTGACAGATTACCTTTAAGGTTGTTGGTGAAACATTCCTGGATTTCTTATATAATGTATGTATGAAGACAATGACACCAGTCCTTTATAACATATTTCTATTTATTCATGAATAATCACATCCACTTGCATAATAGTTTATTTCTATATTTAAAAAAGTCTGATTACACGAGTCCCAATCTACACTTTAGTGGTATTAGAGACAGCAGGCGGACGTCGCATTGCTAATGTTTGATACAGGTCGATTAGGTGGTGGTCAAGGCACCAGATCGCTATTGCTGACGAATACATTTATATAGGAGTACTGGCATATCAATAGGAGGCAGGAACAATATTCATTGCAAGTAGGAGGATAATTTCTCTTGATGTTGGGTATGCGCAGACCTAAGGAAAAAGAATAATATGTCAGTATCAATGAGATTATGCAGTCAGAGTATCTTGCACTAAGGGGTCTGAATTTCTTGTGGAGTCTAAAATCTAAGGTTAAAGGCTATGGGCACCTTTGAAATTTTTTCTTCTTCTGTGCTTACTATGATACAAAAGAACATATTCTACACTTTATTAGAAGTTTGCCTTTTGCTTTTATAGTCTCTACAATTTGCTGTGGGCCTCCTTTACACTTTTATATACCTGTACACAGCCTATATGATTCCCTTCTGCAAACTGCCTTGTATATGCTCTTCTCTCTCTCTCCAGCCCAGCCTGTGTGATCTGTCCTCCTCCAAGCCCCCCCCCCCCCCCCTGCACAGATTTAGAAAGTTACTTCATATGTGGTGACCCGCTGAGGTGGTATAGAGGAGGGGCGGCTGGTCACTTGCCAGATGGTGAGGTGTGACACCAGTTCTATGGTGGTTGGCCGAGATATAGCCGGCCCCAGTGATGTTCTGTCGTGATGCCAGTGCCGGTTGGGCTCACAGGTATGATGGCACACCTGCTTTTATTTAAAAGGGCTGGTTATACCTTGTTCCCCTGTTGTCAGTGACCTGCCGAGCTGTTGCGGGGTCCTTTGGGTTGAAGTCACGGTGGCTCGGAGTGGAGCAATGGCCCACCCGGACTATTGGCACTGCCACCCACAGAAAGGGGAGATAACCCAAGGAATTTTCGGGTACTGTGTTGGTGCGGGTGAAGAATCACAGAGTCTCTTTATCATAAATAAGGTCTGCTTTACTGAGGAAACTTGTGTGCAGCAGGTCATACAGCTTTGCCTTGAAACAGTACCTTATACTTAATAAGACACTTAGGATCGAGATCTGTAGTGAACGGATAGAGAGTAGAACAGTTGTGTGGACTGAGTTGCGTGCTGAGAGTATAGAGTCAGAGGAGTAGAGAGGAGGATGTTGTGAGAGTCCCAACCCAATTAGTACTGTGCTCTGCCGGGATGTTGGAGGATGAGGTAGAAGAATACTTGAGAAGAAAGAGAGAATACTTGTGCCTGTGTTTTGACCTTTGGGTTTTCGCACTACCTATTGCCCTAGTGTCAAAGGGGCCCATCCTAATGGGTGACACAAGCCCCAGCCCTTGTTACCGGGGATGAGCAAAATGCTGAAGTTCCCTGCTGACACCCGCGTTGCGAGATAGAGTTCATAGGCTTCTAGCAACTTTGCTCTATCCACTGTGACTCTCCTTGTCCACGGCGTGGGTTGAGATGATCTCTGACTTGTCCTCTCTAAGGAAGGGTTTAACACTGCATAGTGTCGAGTGGAGTTACTTGAGGAGAAAAGGTTAACTTCATGTGCCTGAGTCTGCTTCTAGACTGCACACTGAGACTGGGGACCTGGCAGAGAGCTAGGGCCCAACTAGACCGATATAGAGTGCGCTCTGGCTTGTGTCCTTCCTTTACAGAGTCCAGTGACAAAAGAACTCTACACTTCCTCTACCCATGTGACTTCCTATCTACAGCCCCCTATATGGTTGATTCTAATCGGATCAACAAATGTTAACTTTATTTTTGGATCAGCTCAAAGAAAACAGCGTTTTGGGTAATAGACATGCACTTACTTCTTCACTTGAAGGTGTGACTTTCTGTTCCTCCACGTCCAAATCCTGCACAACAAATTTTTATTTAGTGCCATACAGAAACCCATCAGTTATTATCACATCTATACAGTGACGTTCTCACCTTTTGGTCCAAACAGGGCACTATAACAAGGCTGGTTACAGTAGGGTTTACCCTCGTGCTGAAAGAGAAGATGTACAAATAAGTATAGGTTATAAATGAAATAAACATGTTAGATAATAGTGTTAAAATGTCTGTGTATTCTGCATATTTCAGATTTTAATGAACTCAGAGCCATCCAAATAGTGGTGGGTCCTACAATTTAAAGGGAATGTGTAAGGCTCTATATCATTCTCAGAGCCGCAGACATGGGCAGTTAGCAAATTCTACCTGTCTCTTAACTCATGGCTATCTGCAAATGTATAAAATCATGTTTTCCTTGTGAGTGATAGCAGCTGTACTGAGCTGCAGCATGCACACCTCCTCCCTCCCCACCTCTCTCTGCTCTTCATGATTGATGTATAGGGCTTAGTACTGGAAGCAAAGCAGGGGGAGGTGGGGGAGGAAGGAGGAGTGCATGCTGTAGCTCAGCATGGTTTCTATGACACTTGATGTCTTTGCTATTTAGTGCTCTCACCAACTCTCTACATTGGCCATCTCAAGGGCAGTAATCTCTATCTTACCTAGGTTGTTTCCCCTAGACTCAATCTCATTAAAGGGGTTGTCTGGGGGGGGCAGACAAGCTTAAAAATAAAACAAATTTGACACATTGTCGCAGCTATTCTGACATTCAACGGATCCCGGCCTATCTTTACTAACTGGTCCCATCTCAACACACAGGAAAAGACTTCTCATCCAATCAATCACTGGCTGAGGCCAGTCACTGCAGTGATCAGTGATTGGTGGAGCAGGCACTTCCTGTGTCCTGAAACGAGACCAGGGGGCGGAGTTAGTAAAATTACCATATTATGTGTTTATAACTTACTGTACCTCAGCATGACTCCCAGGAGCCAGGGTCTTGTTGCACTTTTCACATCGTAGACATGGTCTGTGCCAGTCCTTATTTAGTGATGTCACTCTTTCAGCTGAAAGAACACAAACCAGCGTGTTAGGAATTTATTGCTGATGTCGGTTTTGTATATTGCATGACTGCAGAATTAACCGCCTATCTGTGTATGCTATATAGCTATTAAGAAGACTGACATCTTCCTGTTTTAACACAAACGTACACAAAGGCGAGGAATATACGCTGTAAATGTCTGTAAACTTTAGGTAGGAATGTGTTGTTGACACAAACCTACATTCCAGATGAGATAAAGTAATATTAATAAAACCTATGGCGGCTACTGCTAGAAACGTGATCACGGACGTGGATGGAGATAGGGAACTGACATGTTCAATGAAGACGTTGTGTGGTTTTAGAGTTTCCAGTAAAACAAATCACCATTGTCCTGTTCTGGTCTCTACAAGTAACAACAAAGATTATACTTGGAAGTGGCTTATGTTACTGTATGATGTTACCAAGGTCGCCTCCTATTCAGAAACATAGTTCATGCATAGACAAGGTGTATGAGGGTGTATTATTTACAGGTTGGGTGGGTGGCATTATCCCCAATACACCTTCATCAAACAGCTATCTAAATTATTAAGACCTTGGTTGCAGCTCTTATAGTACAAGTAGAAATTTCCCATCCTAGCAAAATAAAGTTGGATCCCTATTCCAATCACATATTGCCCCAATAGTGGGCATGAAATGGGGCCTATGGGCTGCATAAGTACTTAACTAATGTTCCGAAAAACAGGGATGTGTCCACAGACACATTTGGGAAATGACTCGACCCTAGCCACCAGCTGACTACATTTGGGCCATTGGAGTCAATGGTGCCCGTACATGTCTTAGCATCCTATTTTGACAGTTTTCTATAGTATACGTGACACGGAGGACACAACCGTGATGTGAACGCAGCCTAAGGAGTGTTTCACAGGGCTGTAATGTAGCAGCATTTAACTATTATGGACACAACGCCTGGTTCCTGGGTTCTTCTGTAACACAATTAGATGACTAGAATTCTATGGTGACCCAAGTTGGTGTTAGTAGAATCTTGAATGGTGCTAATTTGAGTTACAACCATTCTTGTCATAGCACTCAGCTTAAATGGCCAACTTGGGCATGCTTGAGTCCGATCATTTGGCATTTGATTACTGGTGGCTGAAGAAGTTGGATGCAGTCGGGAAAACATGGATACAACTTATGGCCTACAGCCAGTATTCAATGATGAATAATCAGACTTGAGCATGCTCAAGTTGCGCTCATCTCTAATACTCACCAATATATGTACTGTATAATACTATATTACTAGTGTGTTATAAAATAATAGTTTACACTTTGGTTTCAACTTCGATAGCCAGCTCCAGTGTCGGACTTGGGTATCTGGGGCACACCAGAGGAAATGATCCTGGGGGCCCACCAATGAAGAACCAGTGAGAAATTACATGTCAGTCAGTGTTAGTTCAGGTTCTAAAGCTGGGGGCCCACCGGAGGATGCTCCGGTCCTCTGGTGGGCCAGTCCGGCACTGGCCAGCTCTCCTTATCCCCCTCCATCTATTACTGAGTTATCTAAAGAATTTTGGATAAGTTCAGTAACTTCTTGTGTCGTCGTATACTTGACCGCATACTGTCTGAAGTAATCTGTAAATATTTCAGACGTTCCAGAGTTATCTTGATGTTCCTTGAAGTTTGTATTGAGCAGCTGTATGACTGCTGTTAACATAAGTATCTGATCCTGTTACCAGAAAGACAACCAGGCTCTGGGGGAACAGACTGACGGACACAGATCCATCTGATTTTTCTCACATTATCTTCTGACGTGGAAATAGTTTTGAGGCAATACAAGTCTACAATACAATTGCATTGTGCATGGACCATATGCTGTCCTATGAATAACTTACAACTATTATTGTTAATAATCTTTAGTCGTAGAGATGGAAACTGTGTGACCTGCCTGCTGCCAAGATGCTTCTCAGCTGTACAACTGAGTCACGTCTGACATTCTGGTTGCTATGCCTATCAACCACAGTTTTCTCCATGTGGTGGAAAAACATCAACTAACTTATTATTTGGCTTTCAAATTAGTAAGTAGCACAACTGCTACTTAAAGGGGAATTCCATTTTCTGCCAATAAACTTTAACCAACCATTTTTTGATGAAACTTGTGCATTATCGTGGTATTCAAGATCTTAGTTTGTAGTAAAGGAATTGGAACATCATGGTTTCCATCCAGAGGATGATAATCTGTCCATCTTATGTGAAGATCACAGCTTGATAGAAGACACAGCCATGATAAATTTGCAGTAACAAGCCCTGTGATGTCTGATTCTCACATGACCAGAAAAATGTGCAAGAAGCCTAAAGATGTCGTGAACAAACTACTGTATATTGAAAAATTCAAGATAGAACAAGGGCAAGGAGGATCGGGCAGAGGTTACACACATTACCTAGATTTTCTTTATAAGTAAGCTTAGGTGGAGAATTGTGCAGGCAATTTGTTATCAGGCGCGGAGAAACAAGACCTAGCTCGATAGTCCAATGAATATTGTGAATGAGTCCTATATTAAAAATGGTACCTGTGCCCATGCCAAGGTTTGGGTTAAAATGAACCCGAACCATCGACATTTGAATCCCGCTGTCTACCTGTTCTGTGGGGAAGGTGGAGACAGCCCAAGTCCCGCCTGCAAAACAGGGATACAGCCTATGAACTAGACTGTATTCCTGTTTTCCAGGCGGGACTCGGGCTGTCTCCACCTTCCCCACAGGAAGGGAAGACAGCTGGAGTCGACAGGCCAATGGTTCGGGTTCACATGACATGGCTTGCTCATCTCTTCTCCTAGACATTAGACTGCTAGCTATACAACTATCCACCCAGCGAGCAGTTGCATTTCTCCATAATATAAGTCAGGTCAGGTCAGGTCTTAAAAAGAGTAACCTCTGAACCTTTTGCCAATAGCCACTACGGGTGTGACTCTTTGTGGTGGACAACTTCAGGACCCTAGAGCAATTGCCATGGATGTCCATTGATCACCCTTTGCCATTGTTCCTAGCAGGCAGGGGCGGATTAACTTTATCATGGGCCCCGGGCTGTTCACTAAGCTTGGGCCCCACAACCCGCTGTAACTATGGCAGCATTAGCTTTATCCTTTTTCCTCCATAATGCAGCCTGTAAAGGACCTGTGGTGACATCATTGTCACATGATAAGGTCCTTCAGTATGTTCTCTAATGTTACTGCATTGTCTCCTGGCTGCAGTTTTGCCCTGATTTGTGCAAAATTGCGGTAAAAAGCAGCTATTTTTATGCAAATCATGTCAGAACTGTAGTCTGGAGATAATACACCACTGAAAGCATAAGTCTGTTTGGGGGGCCATGGGCCCCCCAGGAGCTCAGGGCCCCGGGCTACTGCCCGAAACGCACCTATTATAATCCGCTACTGCTAGCAGGGCATATGGATGTCATAGAGATAGCCTCTTGCTCTTCTGGTGGACTAGGCCATGCTATATATTACATGGTTAGCCATTATTTGAATGACAAGTAGTAGGACTACCGTTTCCTGCATCTTCCAGTTGTATCGGGAATAGAAAGATCTGTGGTTTCAAATATATAGATTACATGGGGATCAGGTTTTTTTTTGTACAAAGACTGTTTCCAACTTATGCCATAACTGATGAAGACACATTCTCCTATCCTGTCCCTGGACCATGCTGGATGTCAGGAATGATCTCACAATAGTATCAGTTCTAGTATTAGTTTTGCTACCATGATGGAGGGAAACTGAGACAGACCTTAACACAGCAGAGGTCTCTCGTTGAAAGGCTCCTTTGGCAATACCAGTTGCCTGGTAATCAGTTTTTAGCAGACAATAAAGAAGGGATTGCACAAATTGGACAACTCCCTCTGGATCCTATGGGTGAGCAGTGACGTATTGAATGATGGTCAAGCGCCCCAGTATTACTCAGCAAACATTCGAGTGCTACTCTGGGCATTCTAATCGTGTGAATAAAAAGGTTCTCATTGAACCACTGTGTCATTTGTCTTATTTGCTTTGGCCAATAAAGCTACTTTTATCAAGGTGTGAGCGGACCTCCTTAGATCAACAGAGCGCGATTCAATGCAGAAACTAATGGAGAAGCACAAATAAAAGACGTCTCGGTGCAAATACCTAATAAAGTGATAACAAAAGAGTAAAGGATGGTGTCCTTCATGGGTAAATTTTGTTCTCTACATCGGTTAATAGGCTGAAACTGCAAAGTATCCGGAAATATTGTGTTTCAAAGCATCAATGTTAATATAAAAACAGGATGGCATTGATGGCTATTGTTAGGCAGCCAATGTTTACAGCGAGTTGTTTGCCAGCTGTACAGGCCTTACGGATCGTACTGTGTCAAGTTACCGTGCTAAAAATAATCAAACGTTATCAACCGTATCCTGCCATGAAAACAAAAAGACGGGCTGGGCCACGTTACGCCTCAGTGTCTGCCATACGCTTTCTTACATAGTGCATTGGCCATGAAGGGTGACTGTAAACCATGCACTAAAAAGGCAAAAAATGTTATTTAAAGAGTAAAAAAATAAATAAAATAATGCTCTCGGTAAGGTGTTCCCTAGAATCTTTAAGGGAGAAGTCCGACCATTTTTTAAAAAATCTAGCAGCCGTCAGGGGGAATTTGATAACAAGTACAAACTTACCTCTCCCTGTGCCCGAATGAACGGCGGGGCCAGCCTCGGTAACCCCGCCAGAGGGCATTTTGCCTGTCCCGGCTGATGCGTGTTCCGCCTCAGTTACCGACAGGTTGAGCGGTCAGTCCATCAACCGGGTCGTGACACATGCAGCAGCGGAGACTCCAGAGCCCGGCAGGGGTCCCGAAGCCGGTCCTGACACTCACCGCACTGGCAGAGGTAAGGCTCTTTGGAGATGGTACCTGCTCTTTAAAGAGGGGCACAGTAGCTGGTATTGGGGGCACTGTGGCCAGCATTGGGGACATTGTGGCCTGCACTGGCAACACCATAACAGTCTCTTTGTCCATGGAGCTCTTGTGAGGCCCAGACACCATGGTTTGACAGGTGACGTCTGTGAAGTAAAAGTTTGCTTTATGTGTCCGGTAACAATGGGTTAGTATGCTCCAGGTTTTAATATAGTAAGCAAAACTGGAGATGCTGACACTGGGTTTTAACCATGATATGATGCCAAGAGCTGTATGAGTTTCATATCAGCTTTTCTGTTTAATTAAATCTCCACTTGATAACTTATCTGCATTGTGCATTCAGCCAGGGTAGTCAGAGCAGAGGCATAGGGGTGCTGCTTGGGAAACGTCCAATACATAAAAGCATAAATGTCATTTTCATTTTCTTTCTATAAATCAATGCAAGTGGTCATAAGACTCTTTCTAATATATAAAATCTCAATTTCTCAGATGCACTGATCACTCTCCGTATAATGGAGGCGTATTATCAGCTCACTGAGAGATCCGTTCTGGCAAATACACTCAGCACTAGTCTCTACCCAATCTAAATCTGAGCTCAGGGAAAACTGAGATGGAGCTTACAAAGGGGTAAACTGCTGAGATATCCGGCCGGGTTGCAGAACGGACGGTGTTTTACTAAAGCGCATGGCCTTAAAGAGGATGTACCATCAGGTACATCCTCTTTAGTCTGACCCATGGATCGAATGGCGCCGTCACGGGGAAGCCGGTGCGGCGGTCCGTTTTTGGAACCGCGGCCCATTTCCCGTGTACATCGCCGTTCTATCCACGGGTCCCGGGCCGGTGCTGAAGCACAGTAGGCGGACTGGCCCGCCTACAATGGGAGGGAATTCCCTCCCCTCTATGACGCGGCTCCATTGATTCTAAAGGACGTCGCCGTTCGATCTGTGGGTCAGATAAAAGAGGATGTACCTGATGGTACACCCTCTTTAAAGAGGTTGTCTGTAATAATAAAATGTAATTATAGAAACCTATATCTGTCTTGGTTTTGTCATCAATCATCGTCCTTACAGAGCTGAGAGCTCTAGTGAATAAAGGGTTAAGCACTCAATATAACAAGGCCATCATTGTCCGAAATCCCTAGAACTTCCATATTGCACAATAACAATAACAATGCTATTGTGCGCACAGTCACATTTCCTGAACTTTCGATGCTACTTCCAGTTTCAAAAAAGTAAAAAAAAAAAAGGTAAAGTGTAACTGGGTGTTCAGACCCTCTGATCACTGTAATGATCGCTGAATGGGTCAGATGATCATTCTTCACCAATCAGCTGCTCAGGATGCAATGCAAGGGACTGGTGCCATACCGTCTATGTTATTGTACCCAGTAGTATATGGCAACATTTCCGTATACAAGTACAATGAAGTGACAGATCCTGTTCACATGGGTGATGACATGTTTAGGTTTTTAATTGCAATTAATAATTAAAGAAAAGAAAGGAATGGATCTAAATAGAGGAGAAGTCCCAGCCCTTCCTCTATATGTGTCCTCCATTCAAGACCTGAACGTGTAAACACACCCGTAATGTATAGTACATATATAATCCAGCAATGTATGATATGGTTAATAAAGGGGATATCCAGGCTTAGAAAAACATGGCAGCCTTCTTCATGAAACAGTACTACTCCTGTCTTCAGTTTGGGTGTGGTATTGCAGTTCAGTTCTATTCAAGTGAATGGGGCTGACTTGTAACACCACACACAACCTGAAGCCAGGGGTGGCGTGTTTTCTGCAGATTTTTTTCCCCTAATTTTTCCAATTCATCATAAGGCCTGTCCTGGTCATGGCAAGAGACACGACGGAATAGTATGTGTCCAGGGTAAGAAACAAATAGACAACACTTACAATGTCCAACCTGTTCTTTATGAGAATCCACATCATACGGGGTTGTTCTGCCCTGTCTACAGCATATTCTGCTCTTGGAAAACACATTATTGTTTTGAAGATGAAAGGAGATGGGCGGCATATCACCCAGGGGTATGGAAACACTGTATAATTTAATGTATGACTGGTAATTTAGCCTATATATAGCTATATAGTGTAAACCCTGCCAAGAGGTTTCGTCGGGACTGAAAAACAAACAGGCTGAGAGGTTTGTATTGCGGGATGTTACGTCTTACGGGAGTGTCAGCATCTCAAGCTATTACTGATGGTTATTAATTCATGGGGATATGTGATACTGCAGAAATGATATCTGCCAGGACTAAACGGCCAATAGACTACAGCCTATATAGTATAGTAAGCCGCTATGATCAGCTGGAAACGGGTAGGAGTATAACTTTTATTACTTCCTATATAACGTTAAAGGGGTACTCCAGTGAATTTTTTTATTTCAAATCAATTTGTTTCAGAAGGTTTTATAGATTTAAATTACTTCTATTAAAAAAAAAAAAAAAAACACCTTAATTCTATCAGTACTTATAAGTTGCTGTATGTCCTGCAGGAAGTGGTGTATTCTTTCCATTGTTCTCTGCTGCCACCTCTGTCCAAGACAGGAACTGTCCAGAACAGAAACGAATCCCCATAGAAAACCTCTCCTTCTCTGGACAGTTCCTGACATGGACAGAGCACTGTGTCAGACTGGAAATAATATACCACTTCATGCAGGACGTACAGCAGCTGATAAGTACTGGAAGACTGGAGGTTTTTTAATTAAAGTAAATTACAAATCTATATAACTTTCTGACACAACTTGATTTGAAAGAAAAAAAATTGCAAAGCACTTCACTCCCCGGCTTGCAGCTATCTTTGTCTTGCTGCAGGGAGCAGTCTCCATAGATTTACAATAGAGAGCATCTTCTGCAGTGAGAGAAAAAGCAGCGAGCCAGGGAGTGAAGCACACAGTCAGATGTTTCTTTCGGCTTTATATAGTGATTGGTGAGGGTCTGAACACTTTCTCAAGGACATGTAAAAAATTATTTAAAGTGACAGAGACATGTTAGGACATTGCCTGATAGCCGCCCTCTACTTTGAACTATAGAACTATTTGGATATATGGGACACATGGGCAGGGCGTTTCCTTAAAAGGAATCTGTCACCAAGAAAATGCTATCTAATCTATTACCATCATGTTATAGAGCAGAAAGAACCGAGCAGATTGATATATATCATTGTGGGAAAAGATTCTGTATAATTTGTAACTTGCTGATTGAAATCCCTGATCATTCTGTGGTAAGGAGTCCAGTGGGCGGTGTCACTCCATGGACTGGACTCTTTAGCATGGAAACATCAGAGATTTCACTCTATAAACTACAAGTTATACTGAATCTTTCCCCATAACGATATATATCAATCCGCTCAGCTCTTTCTGCTCTATAACATGATGGTGATAGCTTAGGTAGTATTCATGGTGACAAGTTCACTTTAAGAACATCAAAAACTGCAAAAGACTGTGCTGTATGAACTGGGCCTAAACAAAGGATAGTGATTATGACTTTTTATGGCTCTATAAGACTAAATGATACATCCTGCCTACTTCCAGGAGCAGCAGCCATTGGCTGTGGGCATAGTGGGGCCACAGGTCTCCATTATAACTCTCTCCTATATAAGTGGTTATGTGCGGTCAGGATGCAATGCTTTTATGGTGCCTCAGTCTACATCACGGACAATTACTTGTACAGACGGATGCAGCTTTTAGAAACAAGATTTAACTTTTTGGACCAAGATCAAGTAAACAAGTTCTGTAAATTAGATTACTCCAGAATCCTGTGAGGACCTGACATTTCTGGGAACCTTCTGATGAGGTTAATATGGGCCACATTGGAGTTATCTCCAGAAGGATCCAGCAGGCCTCTAAACAGAATTGTCTGGCTTTTAGTGATTTCATAAACTTTTCATCAAGCTGAGGGTCCGGCTAACATCTTCCACATGTTCCACCTTAACCTTGGCTGATGCCATAACAAGAACAGCCAAGGAGGCTGCGCTCCAGAAGGATCAGGCCTAGAAGATTAGAGATGATTGGGATATTTCACTCAAAGTGGATGAGACGCGGCCTGTTCTGTGAGGCTGGGCCAATATTGGGTCAGGCATTCCATAACCACATCCGTATTCTGTATTGATTAGGGGAATAGAGGGGAGTCAGCTGTTCCGATACACCCCCCCTTAGCTAGAATGAAGGACGGTAACAAAGAGCATCTCTCTCTCTGGAGGACCTTCCCTGTTCTGCATTGTACAAAAAACCCTTTGATTTGAATAGGCATTGTGTAATGCTTTGTTTTTCTATAGCGCCACCACGGGAAAAAATAAATGTCAATATGTAGTACATTTAGACAGGGGGTCTCAGTAGGAGAACATGCTGTAATTAGTCAAGTAGGTCTCTTCTAAGTAGGGACCCCATTTAGATGGGTACATACGGATATATACCGAAAGCCCATTCTATTCAGGGACAGAGAAGCCATGGAAGATGAAATATAAGGCTTGTTTTATACTGTAATATGTTTTAGGATTTATATGTTTACTTTGAACATAGATATAGAAATATATATATATATATATATATATATATATATATATATATATATTATTAAGACCTTAAAGGGGTACTCCGGCTATTTAAACTTTTTAAAAACATGGCTACTTTTCCCCCTCTCTTGTCTCCAGGTCAGGTGTGGTTTGCAACTGAGTTTGAAACCCCACCCAATCTGGAGACAAGAGAGGGGGAAAAGTAGCCATGTTTTTGTAGCGCTGGATAACCCCTTTAAAGTTGCCTGCTGAACTCATCTCAGCAGTGACAGCCCGCTCAGCCAACCACTGGCCACAGTGCTGTCTTCCCTCAGTCAGTGATTGGCTAAGCAGCTCCGCCTCAGAACTGCTGACGGAAGCGTTCAGTGAGGACTCCGTAGGAAGACCACGGGGGAAGCGGGGTTAGGTAAGAATAGCAGGCTCATTATAACAAGAATAGGAGGATCATTTTCTATATAGCACCAAGAGCAAAAAGTGCTTCATTATTTATATTCACACACACACATATATATATATATATATATATATATATATATATATACAGGGTGGTCTAAAACTAGGTGGACAGTATGTGTAACAGGTTTATGAAGAAGGAGATTTATCAAACATGGTGTAAAGTGAAACTGGCTCAGTTGCCCCTAGCAACCAATCAGATTCCACCTTTCATTCCTCACAGAAAATAAAAGGTGGAATGTGATTGGTTGCTAGGGGCAACTGGGCCAGTTTCACTTTACACCATGTTTGATAAATCTATATATATATATATATAGGCCTTAAAGGGGTACTTTGGTCATTTAAATATATATACGATCAGGGTAACACAGACCAAATGTTACAGTATAAAGCAAGCCTTATAATGAATCTTCCATGGCTTCTCTGTCCCCGAATAGAATGGGCTTTGTGTATACACCGAGATTATGGGTGATCACAGTAGGGTGTGGTGTGCATTGGTCATGTTATCATCCCGCGTCATCGGTATAACCACACTGGATAAGATATCACGTCTCCTTAAACTGAATCACGTTGATATCTACTGCAGTCCAAGACAGTGACCCAGAAGGGATCACATGGGTCCGAAGGGGGAAAAAAAATCTCACTATAAGATTTCATATAAATGTTCACTATTGGGGAGAATGGGAATGAACAGTCCATGAGGCTTAGAAGTGATTAGTATAGTAATTTCTGTCCACTAAGAAAGTGTAATTTTCCACCATCTCAGCCAGTCTATGTCCTGGCCTCCTCCGATCCCCGCTCATTTCCTCAGTGTCAGACAAGTATGCAAACAGCTCGAGACGGGTGCGGTTACTGAACGTCCTTTGAACTTGTGAAACACTTTCTTGAAGCCATTAGTTAACCAGCAACCTTTCCTGCACAAAGATAATACCCAGAAGGCACGGGAATAAGAATCGGAGGAGGCAGCAAATGGGGATTGTGGTGGAGTCCAAAGAGACATATATAGAGATATAGGGGAGCTCATCATTAGATAGAGCACAGTACTACTACACAGTACTACTACTACTATCAGTTGTGGTGCACCAGCCACAATGTCCGTACCATAGTACCAGCTTGGTGCACTATACAGCACCATATACTGTATACCAGTACCAATAGTCCCAGCCATACTAAATGTACAATTTAATACTATCAGTTGTGGTGCACCAGCCACATTGCCGCACACTTATACCAGGTTGGTGCACTATATAGCACCATATATACCAGTACCAATAGTCCCAGCCATACTGAATGCACAGTGTAATACTACCAGTTGTGGTGCACCAGCCACATTGCCGTACCCTTATACCAGCTTGGTGCACTATATAGCACCATATATACCAGTACCAATTGTCCCAGCCATACTGAATGTACAATTTAAAACTATTATTTGTGGTGCACCAGCCACATTGCCACACCCTTATACCAGCTTGGTGCACTATATAGCACCATATATACCAGTACCAATAGTCCCTGCCATACTGAATGTACAATGTAATACTACCAGTTATGGTGCACCAGCCACATTGCTGTACCATAATACCAGCTTGGAGCACCATATATACCAGTACCAATAGTCCCTGCCATACTGAATATACAGTATAATACCACCAGTAGGGGGGCACCAGCCACATTGCCGTACCATAATACCAGCTTGGAGCACCATATATACCAGTACCAATAGTCCCTGCCATACTGAATGTACAATGTAATAGCACCAGCCACATTGCCGTACCATAATACCAGCTTGGAGCACTATATAGCACCATATCTAACAGTACCATTTGCAGGTAAACCTACTGCATCATCACAATCCAATAATCTTTTTTCCCCCCACTATTTGGAGTGACCACCACTAGTCGGTGGTTTGCACAGATCTCAGTGGTTGAATTTATATGGTACAGATACGTGATATTGCACCACCACAGTTATATAGTGGAACAACCAATATAGCTCTGCTACATCTCTGAAGCTGATACTTCAACATCAGAAATCACAAACTTTATTTCACAGAATCCACCCCACCTCCCTCCGGTATATAGAAGCAGCAGAGACGTACATGTATATGGAGCTCTGAATGACCTGCAATGGGATATACTTATAGGGTATAAACCCACACACCGTATATGCAGCAGATATGCAACAAATACGCAGCAGATTTGTTGGTACAGATTTGATGCTGTGTTCAGTTATTTAGATCTAATCTGCTGCGATTTTGCTGCGAGTTTGCTGCGAGTTTGCTGCGTATCGCAGCAGTAAATACGCTGCATATACGGTGTGTGGGTTTATACCCATAAAGGGAATATTACTTGGGGGAAAAGACTTAAAGGGTCTGTTTGCAAAATAAAATTCTGTATCAAATCAACTGGTCCCAGCAAGTGCCAGAGATTTTTAATTTACTACAATTAAAAAATCTCCCACTACTTATCAGCTGCTGTATGTCCTGCAGGAAGTGGTGTATTCTTTCCAGTCTGACACAGTGCTCTCTGCTGCCACATCTGTCCATGTCAGGAACTGTCCAGAGCAGTAGCAAATCCCCATAGAAAACCTCTCCTGCTTTCCAGACTGGAAAGAAAATCTCACTTCCTGCAGGACATACAGCAGCTGATAAGTACAGAGTGCCATTTTACTCCAGTACTACGACAAGTACTGGATAACTTGAGATTTTTTAATGGAAGTAAATTACAAATCTCTGGCACTTTCCGGCACTGGTTGATTTAAGAGGAAAAATGTTTATGAACAACCCCTTCAACCTTTTGTTTTCACTGCTTATAGACTCTGGTAATCTCTGAGCTGTCATATAAAGAGCAAAGAGCAGAAGTCTATGAGTGATAGCAATATAGTCACTTCGAGGACCTCAGTAAAATGTTGCACCTGCACATCATATAGTCCCTGTATGTACGGAGACCATTAGGAGACACTGTTTTGGTGCAAAAAAAAAGTAAAAAGTAAAATGGTAATTTAAGATTTTTAGAAACAGCTCCCCCCCTGGTCTATGGGCTGTGACGGGTATTGCAGCACAGCTTTATATGCTGTACTTCATCAGGGTGACGTTGCAATACTAGACACATCCGATGGACCAGGGTGGCGCTGTTCTAGAAAAATGCCACCTTCTATAAGTCCTTACATTATTATATATACATGGGGTCATACAATGCATACGGTGCACTACTGCTCGCCTATAGGCATCACAGCTTTATGATTTCTTATATACACACGCTCACAGCTAGAAGACTACAATCCGCTGCATGGAATCACTAGTCATTTCCTTTTTAATAAGCACCTCGGCTTGACATCTGCATCAGGTCTCACCTTCCGGAGAGCTCGGCTTCCTGAACTCACTGAAGACATTAGTGTAAAGTGTCATGAACAGTATAAGGAAGTAGGTTTATATAACCGAACATAAGGTGACAGTCCAGAAGAGAGGCAATATGCCATAACATGACTGCGCTTCATAGATGACAGCACTCGACAGTCGGTGCACTCTCACCGCACACACTTTGCAGGTTAATAATACACAAGTTTACTTTTTGACTGTAGGGAAGTGAAGGATTAAAGAAGACGTAAGACAACAGACAGCGGCTGCGGCATACTTACCAAAGTATACTTCTTTCTGGCACTTGGGGCACTTAGGCATGATGATGCTGATGCTGCTGCTGTGGCAAATGCAGAATGACTGCCCGGCAGCTCAGCCCATGTTTTAATTCACCATTGGGAGGGACTGAGATGGGAGTGTAAACTACTTTGCACACGGCTTCGAGCAGTGAGGTTAACTCTTAAAGGTTGCATCATAAGATCAGATGCATCGGATGTTACTCTTCATATCAGGGACCTGAAGTTAATTTTGTAATAGTCCCACCCTGACTTTCATCTATAGAGTGGGACGTGAGAAGTCTGATAATACGGTGAAGATTTGCAACGTTAACGGGCCATTACTGTACAATTGTAGTTGTGTTTTGTGGAATGTCGCATGTGCTTTTCAGTGCAAGCAAGCAGAATTTATTTGTCTTTAATACATAGAGGCGTAGAGGCTTTATGGTTACAGTCACACTAAGGGCCCTATTACACGGGACAATTATCGTCCGAAAAATCGTTATATGATTTTGAATTTAAGTCGTTCTGTGTAATTGAAGGCAACAATGGAAAAATCGTTTGTATGTCGTTGATCGTTGATTTAGATCTGAACCTAAAATTATCGTTAATCGTTCGCTGTAATTCCACATTCGTTCGCTCAAGTTCCACATTTTTTCACTAATCGTTCAGTGTAATTGCACATTGTTCATTGTTTTGCTGGGATCAGAAGATGTAAACGATCATAGTACCGATCGCAATAACGATCGTAGTAACTAACGATTATCGTTCTGTGTAAAATGGTGAACGATTTCAGGTTAACGATAAACAATCTCGTTTGCGATCGTTTATTGTTAGTCGTTAAAAATCATTCAAGGCCCTATTACACGGGCCGACAGTGAGGAGCAAACGAGCGATATTAGCGCTCGTTTGCTGCTCGTTCCACGCTCGCTGCTGCCGCTATTCCACACGGCTGCAGCGAGCAAGTGAGTCCGAGGAGAGACGCAGGGGGGATGCCCGGGTGATCTCTGATTGTCAGGGCAACCTATAGGATATAGCGGCGGTCTGCTGCTGCCGCTCCTATTACACGGAGCGACGGCAGCAGATCGCTGCTATATAAGTTGTTTATCTTTTAACATGTTGAAAGACAAATGACTTCAACGACCAGCCGACATGGACGATGTCGGCTGATCGTTGCCTCCTATTCCACAGGACGATTATCTGCCGTAACGGCCGTTACCCTAAGTGGTACAACATGCTTGCTGGTTTTATCCATATTGAACGGGCACATTTTTAGTGGTGTAAAGGCCCCAAACGATTATCAGCCGTAGTTGGCTGATTATCAACCGTTACTACCAATAATCGTTTGGTGTAATAGTGCATGTTAAAAGACCATGATCAACCGATATATATATATATTTTTTTTATTGACAAGTGACAAGGCAATATTAGTACACTCACTGTTGACAATAAGCCACGGAGAGTCCCCTCTGTGGTGCACAGCTATGTTCTCTGTATTCAGAGGGATTGGACAATAGCTGGATTGTTTGGCAGTAGTGCACACTCAGTTACTTCCTCCCTTACTTCTCTAGCCAATCACAGCCAAACTGTGATTCTCTGCTATGCCATGACATACTGCTTGTGAAAGTGCCCTGGACTAAACAGGCCAGCACTGTCATAGTGATGATTTATATACTACTATAGATGCATGTGAAGAAAGAGGGGGTTACTGATGTGCTGGCTTTACCAGATACTATGTGAGCAGAAAGGAATAGCAGCAGCACAACAAGGAAAGGGTTAAGGCTTTATTACACACACACAGATTTATCTGACAGATTTTTGAGACGAAAGCCAGGAATGGATTTCAAGAGAGGAGAAATCTCAGTGTTTCCTTTATGACCTGTTCTCTGTTTATAGTCTGTTCCTGGCTTTGGCTGTCAGATAAATCTGTGTGTATAATAGGTCCCTTACACTAAGTACTGACCTGATGCTGGGGTGAGAAGGAAGCCTTGATCTACCTTTCTTAGACAGCACAGCTCTTGCTCTCTCCCTGCACTTCCTGTTTCCCATGCCCCCTGTGTGTGTTACCAGACATGGATTTCCCCCAACAACACACAGTGGACAGCAGATTGCAGAGAAGTGAGACACCTAGTGGTCAAAAATTTAAACTTTTTTTTTTCTGGGCTAAGCAGTTATTTTTGATAAACAAAGTGATCTACAGATATGTTGGGAATCACATCGGCTATCACATGGAGGGAGGGCGACCCTTTAATAGTCTTTAAGGTTCATTGGTACAACACGCTTGCCGTTTTTTTTTCTTACATTTAATAGGTAAATAACTACAGAATGCCAACTCCAACTTTGTACACCACACTATGAATCCTCCGAAAAGCCGAGCTGCACCCAAGATGGCTGACAGCTCTTGTCCAAACCAACAATACCATCATAGGTCTCTAAGATGTAGCCTTACCAATGAGAGCATGGCTGGCCCAGCCCCTATCTACGACAGTCCTGGCACCTCTGAGTGTCCTCCTGACCACCCATGGCTGTGGATACCCGCCTCCAACACTTCAGTTTCCCACTAGAGTGAATCACCATGAGGCCGACACAGCTCAAGTCCGAAGTCTCTAAGGGACGCCAGCTCTTCAATAGCACCTCTTACCGTAAACACTGCACAACAGAAGCACGCCAACACACATGAACATGCACTTGGCACAGGGAATGGTATTTTCTTCTAACACAATTTGGGTTGCGCTGACCACTTGGCACCACTCACACAGTTCTACTTGCAGGAGGAAGGGATATTACAGACACTGATTTATGGTTCAGTTTAACTGGTTCCTCCACCTCTAGCATACACTCCTGTTGTCAGGGCCGCCGTCAGCACAGGGCTTACCTGGGCAAGTGCCGGGCCCACAGTGCCTCTAGGGGCCCAGAGAGGGAGAGGGGCCCGGTGTTCTAATGTTCAGCCTGATCACTGTAGTGCCAGGTTAGTGGCCTGAACATTAGAAGACACAGGAGACGGAGCAGGACCTACACAGAGAGAGAAAAGGGTGAAGGACCTGATCACATGACCCGAAGGTCCTTAACCTGAGGCTGCATTCTCACGTTCCTGACAGAGCCATAGGGCTGATTCAATACAGCGCGGCACATATCTGTACAGTTCCCCCGCTCCCAGCATCTAATTACAGATGCTGCCCAGGCGGGGGGAGGGTAGATTACAGGCATTCCACGTCCGTGTTCTGTGAGGAACACAGAACGTGAGAATACAGCCTTAGGCTATGTTCACACTACAGAAAAAGTACAGCCATTGTTGCCATCGGCAACAGCGGCCGTACTTTGTGCGGTGTGTAACATCTTCTATGGGATCCCGGCCGGAGCTTATACACATCATATACGCTCCAGCCGGGATCCCGTACGGGGCCGCAAATAACTGACATGTAGGAAACTACCACTATGAAGCGATCGTCTCCGGTCGCTTGCTTCATTGTGTGCTGTGGGAGGTTCTGATGCGGGAGCGCGCTGATGCAGTACCGGCCGGGATGATCCGTGCAGAGACCGGCCGTTCCGTGACCTGGCCGGGTCACAAAACGGCCGGTCTCTTCACGTAGTGTGAACGTAGCCTTACAGTGTGGAGAGCAGCCTGACAGAGAGGAAGAGCTGTTAGTGCTGTCTGACTGTTAGTAGTGTCTGTCTGAGTGTGTCAGTTAGTCAGTCAGTGTCTGTTTCAATAATGTGTATTTGTGTATGTTAGTGGTGTCTCAAGTGATTGTGCATAGTGTGTGGATGGATGAGGGGCCCACTGAGGCTCTGTCGCCCGAGGGCCCACAAAACCCTGGAGCCGGCCCTGCCTGTTGTACCTGCATACCACACACATGCACTCTCACACAGTCTCTTAAAGACACATCTCAGCCTACCTGACAACATCTCACTGCCAATACAATGGCCCCTATTGACTGGCGGCTACCCCCTCTGCAGGATGGCAATGAGGCCAGAACAAAGCAACACCACTAATACAATGGTATACAAGGTGCAAGGTGGGTGCCTGGACTCTAATCCTAATCTCTATATATTCCTAGAGTGGGTCTCTTTCACACCACAAAGGTCTTATTAGTCACTCTCAGGCTTTGTCTTGCCTTACTTAAAGCGGTATTTCACTCAAATATGAGACTAACAATTCCTTCCATACTTGTTATTATTTATTCAGTCTCCTCCCCCCAGTTCTGAGCTGTTGCTTTCTGCTGAAGATACAAAATCTGTGTGTGAGCTTTTCTCTCTGCCTCCCCCCTCACCTCTGAGACAGCCGATGTAAGCAAATCCCTGGCAGGCTTTATCTGCAACATTGTAATGCTGGGAGGGATAATCACAGTGAGTTCATCGGCTAGTTGACCTCAGAATAACCCTCACAGCATTACAAAGAAGCTACAAAGTTGCAAATACAGCCTGCCAGGGACTTGTTTACATCAGCTGTCTCAGAAGGGAGAAGAGAGGAGGGGGAGACAGAGAGAAAAGCTCACACACAGATTCTTGTGTCTTCGGCAGAAAGCAGCAGCCCAGATCTGGGGGAAGGAGACTGAATAGATAATAACAAGTATGGAAGGAATTGTTAGTCTCACCATGGGCAGCAACATAATAAAAGTTATGTTTGAGTGGAATACCCCTTTAAGCCTAAGCACTTGCCTAACTGCACAAACTCCCCAGATACTGAGTACGGTCACTCAACACGTATGCTATAGGGTTATATGGTAAATGTGTATCAACCAGTATTAATACTTATGCACTTTTGCCATACACTGAAGGAGCTCACAAAACCTATTCCACGGCTTGGTGCTTGAGACTGCTCTCCTCTCGTGCCATATTCTTATTGTGGTCAAGGTTGGACTTGCAAGGGCTGAACTGAAGGCTACTGTTATCCCTCCTCTGGCATCATGTCTTTCTGCATCGCTCACAATAAGCTAACTCTTTGTCAGGTTCTTTGGGAACCGCACCATGCCTCCTAGTTATTTGCTCTACTCAGCACAGGGGTCCTCTGCCTACCATGTGGCTTCATCCACAGACTGACTCACTTCCTCTCAGCAATTCTTTTCATAGCCATCCCTGTTTATGGCTCTACAGAGTCATCTAGTGGCAGCAGTTAATATTGCAGGCTTACATTGACTATACTGAGTTATAAACAGATAAATCCGCCCTGACTGCAATTGTAACAATGGATGCCACAGATTTTGCATAGTTGTTTAAGGAATTTTATGTTTTTGATGATAATGACGACGGTTTTTCACCTTTCAGAATGCAGAAAAGATTAATTTTATTTCTTTACCTTAAAATTTATTCTTTGTGGTATTAAAGGGGTACATTAGGGTTTTTCTTTCCAATCAACTGGTTTCAAAAAGTTATATAGTTTTGTAATTTACTTCTATTTAAAATCTCCAGTCTTCCAGTAATTATCAGCTGCTGTATGTCCTGCAGGAAGTAGTGTGTTCTTTCCAGTCTGATACAGTGCTCTCAGTGCTGCCCCCTCTGTCCATGACAGGAACTGTCCAAAGCAGGAGAGGTTTCCTATGGGGATTTCCTACTGCTCTGGATAGGTCCTCTCACAAACAATGGTGGCAGCAGGGAGCACTGTGTCAGACTGGAAAGAATATACCACTTCCTGCAGGACATACAGCAGCTGTTAAGTACTGGAAGACTGGACATTTTTTAAAAGAAGTAAATGACAAATTTATATAACTTTCTGATAAAAGTTTTTCGCCGGAGTACCCCTTTAATAGCAAAGCACCTGATAACCATGCACAATGCATTATT
The DNA here is from genome assembly GCF_027789765.1 of Dendropsophus ebraccatus. NCBI lineage: Eukaryota > Metazoa > Chordata > Amphibia > Anura > Hylidae > Dendropsophus > Dendropsophus ebraccatus. The sequence goes on along the minus strand of NC_091466.1, from coordinate 16,880,288 downwards.
GGGAAGCTGTCAGCTAGAAAAGATGTCCCCAACTGCTGATGACTATATAGCTATATAAGTATCCATATCTTTATAGTAGCTGTCCATGGCTGCAATCACCTAAAGAAATCATAGAAGTCTCTGCTCCTCAACACTGCAAATGCCTTTCAAATGTGGAATACAGCACCCATACACTTGCTGGGTTGGGTGCACAGTCACGTACTGTACAGGAGCAGGGACTCCTTTCTTTGATAAGAGTCCCTGCTCCTTGCACGTGTAAGGTATAAATTTTACAGTAAACTGTCCCAATATACAGATCTCTTATGATTTAATGGTTACAGCCCATTAGATCATTGTTACCAGGTATCTGTATACACAAACCTGTAGATGTGTCATGGGGTTCCCTAACAACCACACAGATGCAGAAGCAGCACTTCTGCATTTAGGACCACAGCGCTAAATGTCACAGGAACCTAAATAATTCCGTTTCAGGAATTGGCTGAGGGTGTGACAGCCTGATACTGCAGATGGCGCTGCTGACAGGTGTGCACAGTGCCATCACAACAAATACGTAACCAGGTACCATGCCATTACACGGGATGGAAGGGAAATGACGAGACCTCATTGCTATTAGACTTGAGCTGAGCACCCACTCTGACCATATAAGATAGCACACTATAAGTTTCATCATAATAGAAACTCAGCCAAAGCCAATTAAAGATTCATTAAAAATTACTTTTGACTTGTCATTGGGCATGTCAAAAGTTATTGATCGCATCGGGTCAAACTGCTGACACCCACCGTGATCAGGAGATACAGAGAGAAAGCTACTTCCTGCCCCCTTGCTAAATCCGACAATGAAGCCTTATAGACTTACAATGCTGGAATTAGGTGTATGGTGCTGCTGCCGCCCTCTCTCCCTGGCTGTATCTCCTGATCACAGCGGGTCTCAGCAGTGATGCCTGATGTTATGTGAAATGTTTTTTTTTTTTAAGGACACGTACACTTTATGTATTATTTATAATGCAGTCCTCTTGACTGATGTCCTTGGCTCGTCTGGTCTTGGCTTGAACTTGTGAGATGTATCTGGAACCCATGTCTGGTTCATGTATGATGGATATAGGAAGAGCAGGACTGTCAGGAACTGTCTAGAGCAGTAGCAAAGCCTCATGGAAAACCTCTTGTGCTCTGGACAGTTTCTGACATGGACAAAGGTGGCAGCAGAGAGCACTGTTACAGTCTGTAAAGAATACACCACTTCCTGCAGGACATACAGCAGCAAGTAATATAGCCATAAGGATCCCATTGTGGCTGGGCTCACTGGGCCCCCGCTCCCTGTCCTGCCACTTCTTCCTGTGCGATGCTGACAAAGTCATTAGCTCCACCCACATTACACAGGATGCAGACCAGAAGCGTCCAGAGCACCGGAGAAGAGCAGGAGCCTGGAGAGGTGAGATTACTAAGTGAGCTTTGTCTCCCAACCTGTGTCTCTCCAGACAGAGAACTACAACCCCCATCACGTTCTCCTTGCAGTTCATGATAGAAGTTGTAGTTTAGCAGCCTGTGACTTTCCAAGTTGCAGAACTAAAAAAACAATCATGTCCTGCTGACAGTTCATAATGTGAGTTGTAGTTTTGCCAACTTTGGGGGGGGGGGGGGGGGGGGGGGGGTCAAGATGAAATTTTGCACCAGGGCCCACAAGCCTTTAGCTACACCACAAATACAAGTACTGAAAGGCTAGAGATATTAAATAGAAGCAATTTACAACTCTGTATAACTGCAGGGACTTTGGATAGGTGAGCATTACTTGTGTATTATTTTTACACTATCCCTGGGCATTCGTATAAAAGAAAATCTACTTAAAATCTACTTATATCTTGATTAAAAAAAACAACCTACTGTAGTGCTCTGTTAATGGAGGAAGTGAGGCGCATCTAGTGAACTATTCTAGGTTGAAACTAGAATTGGAATTGACCATGAAAATATGGAAAGCATTTGCAAATCAATGAAACTTGAACACACAACCATTGTTTTCCAGCAAAGACATACTGTAAGCGTCAGTAAGAAGTTCTGGACAGCTGGATCAATACAGTGTTCAGCCTAACAGCATTCTTATCAATGTAGTCACACATGAGAATTCACAAAAGTGCATATGCTGGAAGGTTAAAGGGGTTCTCCTATTTATTGCAGGCATCTAAGGGTTTAATATAACAAAATACAGCATACTTACCTCCCTGGGCCAGCACCAAAGCTCCGGTGCTCCCCAGTCATTCTGATCATGTGTTGTTTCGGCTCTGCTCATAGAGTTCCAAATCCACTGAGGCTGCAGTGGGCTGAGAACACCACTGGCAGAACTTGGGCAATGCATCATCAGGGTAAGTGAGCACAGGCACTGGGGTAGACCAAAGCTCTGGTGCTGGACCATGAAGGTGAGTATGCTACAGTTTATTACTTTTCACCACAGGTGTTAAACCTGCAGCTCTCCAGATGCCTGGACATCCAAATTCCCAGGCATGATGGGAATTGTAGTTTTGCAGCAGCTACAGGGCTTTACACCCTTTATTGTCTGCAATGTTTTTTAAATACATAGAGAACCCCTTTAATTCTTTCCCATAATTATTGACCAGTATACGTTAATAGGGAAAATAAATTGTAAACTCCATTGAGAATGATAGGAGTGGTGACAATCTCTGCCCAGTGCTAGAGAACTTGTCAGAGCTTCATAAGTAACAGATATGAATTAGTTAATTCCCTCCACTGTCTAATAGGCCTCATTTAACAAGATGATGTTAAATGATAGCTGATATGATATGACGTTATATATTATACATGGCAGAGTTAAAAACTAAAATTCTGATTTGTTTTTTGTTTTTTAAATGAGATTAGAAATTATATTAGAAGATTTGTTCTACATGTCATTACGGTATTTCTTACAAACCTCTGTCGCCCTCTTGTGGTAAAAAAATAATAAACTTCTGCTGCCAGTGAATGAAGGTGGATTGTAGCTGCAATTATTACCTACAGATGACATAGCAATAAAAGTGTATGACATATATTGTAAACCTTAGTATTCTGGCCAAGAGCACACACAAATCTCAATGTGTGCGATAAGAAGGGTTCATCAATACCGTTTCCACAAAAGTAAGACCTAGTAGAGGTTTTGCTGAATATAAGGCCTCCCCCAAAAGTAAGACCTAGCAGAGTTTATGTTTAGAAGAATGCCTGCCAAGCAGAACACCAGGGCATGGGATTCTTTTTAGCCTGCCGCCATTGTCCATTACCTTCACCGTCCATTGCAGAGCAGCTGCATGCAGGACATGAAGATCATCACCTTCTGCCAACCCCTATGTTCACTTCCTCAGACACTCAAACACACAAGTAGGCAGCACTTTAAATCAGTCAATCAATTTTATTTTCACACAGCAACGTTTTGGTGTACACCTTTCTCAAGATAGCCTGAGAAAGGTGTAAACCGAAACGTTGCTGTGCGAAAATAAAAGGGATTCACTGATTTGAAGTGCTGCCTACTGGTGTGTTTGATTATCGTGTTGTAACTGCTGGATCCAGACTGTGGAGGGCATGCACTCAGGATATAGTGAGATACCAGTGCTGTTTCTATTTTTTCCTATGTCCTTTCTTCGGCTGTCCCTTGTAAATGTGCAGACAAGGCATCAAGAGGCCCGTCACCATTCCCCTTGTCCCCTACCACCAGATGTAGAGCTGCACCTAGTCTGCAGCTATCCCGTCGCCCGTCGCCATACCATACGCTGTCCCTGCTGTGCTGTACAAGCGTACTGTGGTGAGCTCCCCCTGGTGGCCAGAAGCCTTCATACCATATGCTCTGTCCCTGCTGTGCTTGTGACATGTGAATTCTTCTTTATGGAAAAATAAGACATCCCCTGAAAATAACAAGAAAAATTGAAGGACACTCTGTGGTAAATATAGTGGTGCACGTGGAGAGGAACAGAATCCCAGTCACATGCTAATCAAGCAGATCCCGGCACTCACCAACATAATTTTTCTATCTTTATTTAGCTTCACAAAACGATAGGAAAGCAGGACGCGTTTCAGACACTGCCTCAGACAGACAGATGCAGTTGACAAAGGTTGTTGCTAAAAGGCGTCATGCTTTCTTATTGTCTATGGATATGTGAAGCTAAATGAAGATTGAAAAATTATGTTGGTGAGTCCCAGGATCTGCTTGATAACCATCCCCTGAAAATAAGACCTAGCACATCTTTAAGAGCAAAAATTAATATAAGACACCGTCTTATTTTCAAGGAAAATACGGTAGTCAGGGCTCCACTGTGTAGTAAGAAGGGTACATCAACCAATGTATTTTAGTCAGGGCTCCCCTGTGTAGTAGGAAGGGTACATCAACCAATGTATTATAGTCAGGGCTCCCCTGTGTGGTAAAAAGGGTACATCAACCAATGTATTATAGTCTGGGCTCCCCGGTGTGGCAAGAAGGGTACATCAACCAATGTATTATAGTCAGGGCTCCCCTGTGTGGTAAGAAGGGTACATCAACCAATGTATTATAGTCAGGGCTCCCCTGTGTGGTAAGAAGGGTACATCAACCAATGTATTATAGTCTGGGCTCCCCGGTGTGGCAAGAAGGGTACATCAACCAATGTATTATAGTCAGGGCTCCCCTGTGTGGTAAGAAGGGTACATCAACCAATGTATTATAGTCAGGGCTCCCCTGTGTGGTAAGAAGGGTACATCAACCAATGTATTATAGTCAGGGCTCCCCGGTGTGGTAAGAAGGGTACATCAACCAATGTATTATAGTCTGGGCTCCCCTGTGTAGTAAGAAGGGTACATCAACCAATGTATTATAGTCAGGGCTCCCCTGTGTAGTAAGAAGGGTACATCAACCATTGTATTATAGTCTGGGCTCCTCTGTGTAGTAAGAAGGGTACATCAACCATTGTATTATAGTCAGGGCTCCCCTGTGTGGTAAGAAGTGTACATCAACCAATGTATTATAGTCAGGGCTCCCCAGTGTGGTAAGAAGGGTACATCAACCAATGTATTATAGTCTGGGCTCCCCTGTGTAGTAAGAAGGGTACATCAACCAATGTATTATAGTCTGGGCTCCCCTGTGTAGTAAGAAGGGTACATCAACCAATGTATTATAGTCTGGGCTCCCCTGTGTAGTAAGAAGGGTACATCAACCAATGTATTATAGTCTGGGCTCCTCTGTGTAGTAAGAAGGGTACATCAACCATTGTATTATAGTCAGGGCTCCCCTGTGTGGTAAGAAGGGTACATCAACCAATGTATTATAGTCAGGGCTCCCCTGTGTGGTAAGAAGGGTACATCAACCATTGTATTATAGTCAGGGCTCCCCTGTGTAGTAAGAAGGGTACATCAACCAATGTATTATGGTAAGGCCTCCCCTGTAATGTTCCAAAGCTAGGCCAGGTCATGTCACAGCAGAAGCCATTGACACTCAGTAGTTACGTGACACTCAGTAGTTATGAGTCACATATAGCAGCCGACTGCCTTATATAAAGGGAAAGAAAATCCCTCCTGACTTCCAACATGGCAAGCAGAGTCAATCCCTGAAGGAACAATCAATCCCCGGGCTCTTCTTAGACTCTTCTAGTGAATTCAGCAATGTCCATGGGGCATCGCTGAAGGATTCGGGACCCCAAATGGAAAAAGTCAGCTTGGGCCACCCCCCTGTCCAGGCATGATGGGAGTTGTAGTTTTGCAACAGCTGGAGAGCCAAGGTTCCCTACCCATGCTCTAAATCAGGGGTCCTCAACTGGCGGACCGCGACCCGAACCCGGACCACGGAGGCCAGCTGTCTGGTCAGACCTCCCAACCGCCTCGTCCCGGGACGGTCCCCATGTGTCCGCTCCACACCGCAATGCCTCCCGCCCCATAGGCGTACTGTCCTTAGATTTCAGTACGCCTGTGGAGCTGGGGGTAGTGTCGGCCCGGCCCCCGACTGATACGCGCTCTCTGGGGACGTCCCGGGGATTCCCCAGCAGTGACTTCCCGGAAGTACAGGCCAGCGGCGTACACTGAGATCACTGGTGCGCGCTCTGCTGAGGAATCCCCGGGACGTCCCCAGAGAGCGCGTATAAGCCGGGGGGCGGGCCGACAGGAGAAAAGAAGAAGACAGCCGCAGCTGGGGAGCGAGGTGCTAGGTGAGTTGTGGTTTGTTTGTTTTTTTTGTCTGGGGGCCATCTATAAGGGGAGAGCGCACTGGGGGGGGGGCTATATACTAATGGGGGGGAGCTCACAGGGGGCTATATACTACATGGGGAGAGCTCACAGGGGGCTATATACTACAGGGGGAGAGCGCACAGGGGGCTATATACTACAGGGGGGCTATATACTACTGGGGGGAGCGCACAGGGGGGCTATATACTACTGGGGGAGTGCACAGGGGGGCTATATACTACTGGGGGGAGAGCACAGGGGGCTATATACTACTGGGGGAGAGCGCACAGGGGGCTATACACTACTGGGGGAGAGCGCACAGGGGGGCTATATACTACTGGGGGGAGTGCACAGGGGGGCTATATACTACTGAGGGAGAGCACACAGGGGGGCTATATACTACTGGGGGAGAGCGCACAGGGGGCTATATACTACAGGGGGAGAGCGCACAGGGGGCTATATACTACAGGGAGGCTATATACTACTGGGGGGAGCGCACAGGGGAGCAATGAGACAACATGGCCCCTCTGCTGCCACCACTGGCTGTGTCGGGAATAGCAGGGCTGCAAAAGTTTATCATATAGCTTCATATAGATCTAAATTTAAAATAGAGAAAAAAGAATGTATCAATAATAAGTAATGTCTGTACTATACTAAAGCTGAGGAGGATACACTTACTATAATATTTACTTGTACAGTATAAGCGCCAATAGTAAATATGGCCGCCGCTGTCTTCTCAGCGAGTCACGTGATCCCCGCCCTCACTTCCGGCGTCCCTTCGCGTCCTGCGGCGTTGCCCGGCAACCACTGACAGTGGCGGGCGTTTAATTCAGAGTTGTAACGAGAAACAAAATGAAGCGGGCGAGCGCCCTGAAGGAGGCTCTGTGCGCCCTGTGTCGGCTGCTCTCCGCCTCCGGGTCGTGCTGGGATCCTGAGACGCTCCGGAAATCTAAGTTTAACCGGCCGGAGGCGGTAAGATACGTGTGTGTGCGTAACTCGTGCAGCCAATCAGATCCCTTCTTTCACTTTACGTCACGTGTTTGAAAAGTGAGATGTAAGATCTGATTGGCTGTCTTGTGTACAAGGGTTTAGCTCTATGGGCCCGGTGTGTTGTAGTTATATGTAGATCTGGCATGTGTTGGGCCTTGTTCACACACAGGTGGAGAGTTATTAAGCAGCCTTATACTAAGAATGCCCTATGTTACCCATAGCAACCAATCACAGCTCCGCTTTAAAATATGAATGAGCTCCCATTGGTTGCTATGGGCACAAAGGGCAGCCTAATGTCCTTTTTGTGACATTCTTTGCCCAGCTGTATTGCTCTATGTGTATACGTATATTGTGTAGGCAGGCTTCCTGCACAAAGCCCTTCTGCCTATTAGTTGTAGTGGTTGGTGGGGGTCTCAGCAGCCAGAGACCACTGATCACAACTACGGACATGTCACAGTTAAAGTGACTGTACCACCAGGCCTAGGCTGAAGCACTGGAGGTGGCCGACCCACCCCCAGTGGGAGGAAACCCTAGCCCCACTATGATAGGGTTCCATTGATTCTAATGGAGTCACGTCATGGAGGGGCTGGGGTTTCCTCCCACTAAGGGTGGATCGGCCCGCCTCCAGTGCTTCAGCCGGGGCCTGGTGGTACAGTCACTTTAAAATTATAGGCCCATTTTAAAGGGAAACTATGAGCAGGTTAGACGTATCTAACCTGCTGACATGTCCCTATAGCACACGGGGCACCAATGCACTTTTACATTAGCTGATCAGCAAACAAGCGCTGATCAGCACTCATTTGCAGCGCCTTTACGCAGCATGAGAAATTGAGCAGCCGGGCTGCACGAACGATCCTTGTATCATTTGTGCAGCTATGGAAACTGACAGCACGGATATATGTATATCTGTGCTGTCAGTTTGCAGATCACACAGCAGTACATACTTACCTTGTGCGTTGCTGCTGTGACCTGGCATTCTGTTTTTCTGCCCTCCAGCTGCTGCATCTTCAGGCCCTGCCTCCTCCGGCTGTCAATCATTCTGGAGGATGCTTCTTAGCTGCTGATAGTTTGCATTTAAAGCGGCACTATCAGCAGGTTCTTCCCAGAGAACCTGCTGATATGTCGCAGTAGCTGTCTATCTCAGTAGTAGATTACTTGATTAAAGTGACTGTATCACCAGGCCCAGGCAGAAGCACTGGAGTCGGCCGACCCACCCCCAGTGGGAAGAAACCCCAGCCCCTCTATGACGTGACTCCAGTAGAATCAATGGAACCCTATCATAGAGGGGCTGGGGTTTCCTCCCACTAAGGGTGGGTCGGTCCGCCTCCAGTGCTTCAGGCTGGGCCTGGTGGTACAGTCACTTTAAGAGCATTTGGGGCGTTGCTGGCAGGCTCCGAGCATCGCCGCGTCCAGCCCGTCCCCTTCCCTCCCACCCGCTGTGCGTATTCATATATGCATAGTGGCCTCTATGTACGGCGCCGTCACAAGGGAAGCTGTCCCGACAGGAGCAGAGAAACCTAATTATCAGCGATCTGCTACTGAGGGACACAGCTACTGTGGCATATCAGCAGGTTCTCTGGGAAGAACCTGCTGATAGTGCTGCTTTAAGGTAGCCAGTGGAGGCACAGTGTGGACTCACTTATTTCTATCGACACCTTTATACGGATCCTGAAGACATGGATCATAAATAGGCACAAAATTCAACATAAGCTTAGACCATGTTCGCACAACTGATTGGAAGCTGGTAAATGCACTTCTGCAGTCAGCAGTGTATCTGAAACATACAGGGGGACATTTATGAAGCGTCTGCCCAAGACGTTCGCCAGGGAGAAGGTGCAGATTTTCCCCTTCTCCCTGGCGTACGCCTCCCGTATGCCCTGTTCGCCCGATGGTGGGGGGCGGCATGACAATTATTTATCATGATTCTAATGGAGCTTTGTCACAGATGGGAAGGCAGATCGTCATGCTGGGGGCCGCCTCCAGTGCTTCGTGCCCAGAAATAGACCGGCGAGGTGTGCGGGAAATGGGTGGTGGTTCAAAAAAAGGACCGCACCACTGGTGCAAAAAGGCTTAAAGAAGTACTCCAGCAAAAATGTATTTTTCAAATCAGCCAGTTTTAGAAAACATATATAAATATATGGTTCACAGAAGAAAAAGAGCGCTGCACCTCACACCTATGGCTGACACTAGTGCCCCTAGGCTAAATAAAAAACACATCAGAATTTTGTGTATGAATTGATCAAGCCATACTGCCCCATGTACCTCGTGCCGGTATCTGATACACATGGGTCCCTACACTAAATCCACACCGTGCCAGTCAGTGGCCACCAACCCCGCAGGCGTGCACAGTCAGGGAACGGGGGCCATGGGACGGCCCTGCGACCCCCATGCCACAGGACCAGACCCAAACACACCACACCAGAACCCGGCCAGCACCGCCGGTGGAGAAGGTCGCCCCCAAACAGCACAAGTCTGGATGAGGTATTGCGCTCACCATAGCTGCTGCAAACAGAATGGGAAAAGACAGGAGGGATTAAAACCATGTGCACTCAGGTGTCTCCTGCTAATTGCGGTCATGTGGGTCTCACCAGGAGGAGTGCAAAACACGGAGAAAAGAGAGAAACAAAATGCGGTTCAGGGAAGAAACAGAGCGCTGCACCTCACACCTATGGCTGATACTAGTGCCCCTAGGCTAAATAAAAGACACATCAGAATTTTGTGTATGAATTGATCAAGCCATACTGCCCCATGTACCTCGTGCCGGTATCTGATACACATGGGTCCCTACACTAAGTCCACACCGTGCCAGTCAGTGGCCACCAACCCCGCAGGCGTGCACAGTCAGGCGAGGTGTGCGGGAAATGGGTGGTGGTTCAAAAAAAGGACCGCACCACTGGTGCAAAAAGGCTTAAATAAGTACTCCAGCAAAAATGTATTTCTTTCAAATCAGCCAGTTTTAGAAAACATATATAAATATATATTGATTTGTAAATTACATATATTTAAAAAATCACCAGTCTTTCAGTACACCACTTCTACAGGGCATACAGCAGCTGATAAGTTTTGTAAAACTTGATCGTATCGCGGGGGTGGGGGGGGGGGGAGAGATCCATCCCACTAGACACCAGGGATGCACGGATCAAAGCCTCTAAGTGCAGCTGTCAGGTTTGACAGCTGCACTTAGAGGCTTAATTAGCCGGCGCGGCAACGGGACCCATGCCAGCTAATAGAGGCACTGCCCGGCTGCACATGTCAGCCGGGATCAGCCACGCTCTGAACACCCCCTGCGGCACCATGACGTATCGGATACGTCATGGGTCGCTAAGGGGTTAAAGAGTCACTGTTGAGTTTTGTTTTTGTTTTGTTTTTTTGCAGAAATCAATAGTCCAGGCGATTTTTAAGAAACTTTGTAATTGGGTTTATTAGGCAAATCTGCCATTATCTGCATTCAAAAAGACCCCAGGTCCCCTCCCTCCCTCCTCTCTCTCATCCACTGCTCATAATCAGGAAATCTCGACTCTTTTACATCAGTTGGGCCCTTTATAACCTATGGAGAGGGGAGGGGGGAGGAGGGAGATTAAAAAAAAAAAAAAAATTAAACGACAGTGACACTTTAAACATTTTTTTTTTTTTTCTTCATACGTTTTTTTACAAAAAACGGATGCATTTGTGTGCATCCATTTTGATTTGTTTTACCATTGACTTCCATTATTAAAAAAAAACATATCAAAACGCATTCGTTTTTCTTTAACATACACAAAAAAGTAGCTGACCTTATTTTTTTATGTACGTTAAAAAAAATGATGCGTTCACAGATCCTTTTTTTTATAATTGAAGTCAATGGATAAACGGATAAAAAAAAAGGTAGTGTGACCCCCGCCTAATAACTTATGGGACACATTGATGACGGTTTTGGATGCCATCTGGAGCCTTGATGCAGAGTGATCTAGATTCTAGCCCCATAATGCTATCCGTGTACCTCCACACTGGTCTAGTGCTACCATAGTGTCTTACAGGTCCAGCACACTCTAAGTGGTAATGTAGTATTACTATTACACCCCATCTTGAAAAGAAATGGCCACCTAAAGAAGGTAAACAAGGGTGTCCGCAAACAGAACCCCTGTCTGACAGCTGTCCCTCATCATATCTATATTAAAGGGGGTCCTCCGGGCATCGGTGCTAGGAACATAACAATCAAGGTATATTGAGGTTTGATACAGTCAGAGGAGAAATAAAGTACATAGCGCTTCCTTGCTTGTCATCCCCGAATGGTGAATTAGTAGAGAAGGATTGCGTTTCTGTATACATATTAATATTCTTTCTGTCACGTCTTGGCTCCTTAGGCACCTGAGTTCTGGGATCTGCTGTACTGTCTGCTCAGGCAAATCTTTCCAGGCAAACAAGATTCATCACCTCCAGCGCCAGAGAAGATAAACTTGGGTATGTCACCGCCGCACACTTTCTTGATGTATGACTGTAAGAAAATGTATTTTTAATGCTTAGACTTCAGCTATTTTTCTTTGTATTCTTCCTGGGTCCTCCCCTTGGGAATAGTGGAAGCCAACATTGTAAAAGATCTTATAATACATTATAAAAGCACTCCCATCGTGTTATTGTTTGGACTGGTTAGATGCCACCTTCGTATTTTCATTGAGCGGTTGGCAGATTACATTTCTTCCCCATGGTGTCCTGGGTGTACGTGTCTGTATATCAGGAGAGACCTGTCAGGCCAGCAGGGTGGGATGAAGCTGGCGAGGAGCAGCCCACTTGCCTCTTCCCCTATGTAATACTATAAGTCATAGTGGGTTGTGATGCAGGAGCCTGTCCTCTGCTGTCTGCTGTATTATTGTACTTGACAGCCCCATCTCTAACCCTTTAGTGACAGCTTCTATATGTGTATACTAAATATGTGGCAGGCTCCATACCCAGTCAGAGGGAAGTCCAATCCCAAAGTTTGAAAAAAAAAAAATTATGGCAGTCATAGTGATGCAAAGGGAAACCCATGGCTTTTAACCTTCCATCAATATAGTTTTTACCCCACTAAGTTATTACTCACATTAGCATATTGTTATTCTGTCAGTATACCTGTCATTTAAAAAAAACTTTGGCACCTGTTAAAAGCTTTGATCATCCAGGATCTCACTGCTGAGACCACCACCGATCAGGAGAATGAATGGGGAGCAGTGTGTGGTAGCAGCCTACACTTCTGCTCTTTCATCATCTCCGTCCAGTGGCCACATAGACTTAAAGGGGTAGTGCACCAAAAAAAATTTTCTTTCAAATCAACTGCTGCCATGAAGTGCCAGAGATTTGTAATTTACTTCTATTAAAAAATCTCAAGCCTTCCAGTACTTATCAGCTGCTGTATGCCCAGCAGGAAGTGGTATTATTTCCAGTCTGGAGAGCAGGAGAGGTTTTCTATGGGGATTTGCTCCTTCTCTGAACAGTTCCTCACATGGACAAAGGAAGCAACAGAGAGCACTGTGTCAGACAGGAAAGAAAACACCACTTCCTGCTGGACACACAGCAGCTGATAAGTACTGGAAGGCTTGAGATTTTTTAATAGAAGTAAATTACAAATCTCTGGCACTTCATGGCAGCAGTTGATTTAAAAGAAAAATTTTTTTGGTGCACTACCCCTTTAAGGCCCTATTCCACGGAACGATTATCGTTCATAAACTCGCTCCAACGACCGCTCGTTAATGATCACTGAACGATTTTTTTTTTTTAGCGAATGATAACAGATAACACACGTGGGAACATAACGATATATGTAGTGTAACGATTATTCTGCGGTCGTTTAAAACGTTCGCCGGGGTGATCATGCCCATATGACACACCTACTTTTTTTTTTTAACCTTTTTACGAACGACTGAAAGATTTGTAATTTTACAAAATGATTAGCAAATTATGTTTCAAAGACCAACAAATTTTTTTTTTGACATGCTGAAAAACAATTTTGAACGACAATATAACGATTTCGCCTTTGTTGTTCGCTCGTTTACTCCTCTTCCACAAAGCGATTATCATTAACGAGCGGTCATTGGAGCGAGTTTATGAACGATAATCGTTCTGTGGAATAGGGCCTTTATAGTGAAGCTGCCTGGATGGAGATCGCTGAGCGCCAAGGCTCATTCTCCTGTCACATCAGTTTTTTTGTTTTTTTTTTGTCACCGTGCCTATTTAAATCAAATGTCCCAGCGGTACTTCGCTTTTCTGTTTTTACCGTGAATAGACCTGCATGGAGAAGCCGGTGCCACAGTCCCACACACAGCGCCAGTCTATTACTGAGTACCCACCTCCTGTGTTTCAGGCAGGGTCAGTGCTTGGTAATAGACCGGTGCAGTGCGCAGGAACCAGACCACAGCTCTGGCATCCCCATGCCGGCGCCAGTCTATTCATGGTAAAAACAGAAAAGCGCTTTAATCTCTTATGGTTTGCCCATAGCCCAGGCTTTCATATGGCTACTTTTCAAGCCAAGTGGTGGTCACTGTGTGAATGGTTTGGGTCTGCTGCTCCTTATACTAGAGATGTTTTCCCAAGATCCAGTTTGTAATGTCATTCCGTCCTGTGCTCCAGCTGATCGGGTGACATACGTGAAAAGCGTTTTTCAGATCCAAGGATATGGCAGGCCGGAATTTTACCATCTCCCGAATGATGGAGAAGAAGGCAGCAGGGAAATACTTCTAGCCTTTTCTTGGCTCTTGCACAGAGTGAAGATACTTGAAATTCTTTTGGAAAAGAAAAGACTTAAAGTGGGAGACCACATTACAATTTGCTTGGTACGTAGTTAATATAAGTAGATATATACGAATGTGTTTGGGTTCAGTTGGGTTCTATAGATTTTCTGACATCAAAGGTTTTCGGTGCAACTATATATAATTTACTAGAAGAATCCACCTTAAAGGAAAAAGCTACTCTTCAGATCTCCTGGGCCGTCAGCTGTTATTGCTGCGGCAAGATGTAGCTAGACTTACATACAGCACAGAAATGTATCACCACATTTGTTTTCAGTGGCTGGCCACGTACGGGCCACACTTTTTAGTGACTTTTTGCTCTGGCTAATAAGATTGGTCCTGAAAGAAAGCCCTCTTCTATTAAGTCCATGTGGAGGTCATATGAAAAGGTTTTTTTTAGCAGAGCCACTTTTTTATTTTTATTTACTTTATTGTTGATGGGTTATCCTCAGGACATCAATATCCAATCGATAAGAGGTACGACACCAGGCTCTCCCATCTGTCAGGTGATTGATGGGACTGCTGTGCTCGTGTGAGTAGACACAGCTCTGTACACTTGATTGTGGCTATATCTGGTATTGCAGCTCATCCTGTTCACTTCAGTTGAATGATCTGCATTGTGTAATACCAGGTACAGCCGCTATTGAGTGTATAGCATTGTGCCTTGTAGGAAATCATGTGAGCACAGCAGCAGAGTTTCAGACCTCCATCTATCAGATATCAATGACCTATGCTGAGGATAGGCCAAACAAAAAAATAAAATCCTGGACAACTGTTTTATCTTGTACTTGTGCTGTAAGTGTACAACATATAGTCCTGGAGATGTGTCACAGCCTCAGAGTTATGCCGGGCTAGAGTAGAAGGACCTTGTTCGGCGCTGAACGGTACTAAGTTCAAACAGGTATATTGAAGAGATGATTTATTGTCTCAGAAACAACGCGTTTCGAGGTGTAGTACCTCTTTATCATGTTAAAAGAGACATGTCTCTTTTAACTTGATAAAGAGGTACTACACCTCGAAACGCGATACTAGGTGTTGTACTCTTTGTACAACACAAAAAGGTGAGCATAACCATATGTGCTCCCCCTTCCCACCCGAGTATTGATGTTATTACCCTATGGCGCCTCTCTTCCTCTTAGCCTGCAACATATGGTCCTGGTCCTTCTGTTCACATTATAAGAAATGCAAGGAACAGATTTAACACCATTTTGAGTATTGTGTATGCAATGGAGGCAGTGGCATTGACAGATTGCCTGATGCTCTCTTTATAAAAGAGATCAAAGATTAAACTGATCATATTCCCACAGTCTCAACTTTAAAGGGTCACTTTCATGATACCACCTTGCATGCTCTCTATAGGTCAGTGTGGAGGGACGCAGCTCATGCCCAGCAGTTCCTGTGCACGAGACTTGGGACCCTATTACACGGGACGATTATCGGGTGGAAAATCTTTATATTGTTCGAATTTAAACGATATTAGTGTAATTGCAGGCAACGATCGAAGAATGGTTTGTGTGTTGTTGATTCAAGCCCCTATTACACGGGGTGAGGAAGAGAGCTGTCAGGTCAGCGGTCGCTTGCTCCTTCTTCCCCCGCCTGCTGCCAGTGCTATTACACGCCTCGACAGCGAGCGTGGTGGAGCGGGTAAGAGCCAGGAGGGGGCGCGGGGAGCTGCCCGGGCGATTGCCAGATCATCCAGATAGCCCATAGAAGACATATTACATGGAGAGACAGCAGCAGATCGGCACCAGGCTGATCGTTGGTGTTTCAGGCTGTCTAATTTGCAATCGTTAATCGTTAAAAATCGCTTTGTCTATGTTTTAATTTATGGGGCTCATGCACGGAACTCGCCTGATGTGGGGATTTGCCTTTTAACCCGATCCCCCGGCTAAAGCGGCATCTCTCTACACTGATCTCGGTATCAAGGTAGTGACCCAATAAAGGGATTTTCAGTGCTAGAAAAAAAAAATGCTCATGCTTTCTTAGGGTACAAACACACTGGGCGTATCCGCAGCTTATTTCTCGCTGCGGATCCCTGCCCTGTACACTCTATAGGCAGAAAAACTCGCAGCAGGATGGACATCCCTCTGTGAGTATGTCAGCAGCCCGCCCCATTAACCTCCACAACGCCTGAGCGTATACAGGTGATGTCCTTTCAATTGAACAGGACCTGACCTGCAGTAACCAGCCTTGGCCACTACACAGTGAACAGCGCTATCTGCTTCTGGCTCTATTCACTATGTAATGTGGTGACAAAGTGTGCATTTTCTTGTGTCAAGATGGGAGCCAGTAAGTTCTGATCAGCATTAGTGCAGGATTGGGCAGGTTAGTATCCTTGACTTCATTTTTTTAAGCCAGCCACAGCTCTAAAAGAAATGTTTCCTCGCAGCAGACATCCCCTTTACCTCTGCTATTAGATATTTGCTGAATCTTCTACAGTTCTCCGAGATGTCTGAGGAGCTCGGTTCAGGCACACAATTCTCAGTGTTTGCTTTTCTAAGATTAGTCCTAATGTTGCTTTCTTACCGTCTGAACTCAGAACTCTATACAAGTGCATATGAATGTTAATCCCTTCGGGGATGGAAGCTTTTATAGAGATGTACTGTGGCCCCGAAAGAGCCATCAGATTACTGCATCAGGATGGAAAATATAATCAGTGACCTGATTATGGGGAACGTCACCAAAGATCCTCAGCTTAGTCTGTGGAGACCGCTATATGTACAGAAGAAACCGGGCTTAATGGATGTTTCATGTCTATAGCCGCCTGGATGTCTAAGGAAGACTGTGCCCCTCACTGTGTCTGGGAATGAGAATAACCTATTCCCTATGACGTGTATTTTGTAACTTTGGGGATCGATTTGACGTCAGGACCAGACCTGCAGACGTCATAGAGCGTGGACCCCATCAGCACTGCAAGGATTGGGAACATTTCCACAGCATAGACGATAAGTGTGCAATCTGTCCGCTGGGGCCTCCTGCAATCTTTAACAGGATTCCCAAGGCTTCTGTGGTTGGACATGGATGATGCTGCGCTGTTCATTGCCTATTCGAGTGCCAAACTGCGGTTGGTTGTCTTTGTCAGTCCAATAGAGAGTGAATGAAATGGCATTTTTCAAACTGCTGCTTTGGAGACTGTTCCTGACATTGCAGGGGGTCCTAGCCTTCCGACCCTCCAAGATCATACACTTGGGAGGCATTCACACGTTCCATGTACGGTCCGTAAATACGGATGGTGTGCTATAGAATGGAGTGCAGAGCTCCTGGCATTATCACTGATGCTTTGAGTTTCGGCGCTCCCGGCATCATAATGAATGAGGATGCCGGGAGCTCTGAACTCCGTCTGTATTTATGGATCCACGCACAGAACGTGTGAATGCCCCCGTATCTCCTATACTGTGGATAGGGTACAAGTATCGATGGTGGCACCTACCCCTTAAACTCCTTCCCAAAATATATGGGGGGAAAAGTATAGCGTACGCCTGGGATCTGAAACCAAACCAGTTCTGGCTGTTTACTAAGGCGAACACATGGAAGCATCCGGGCTCAGTGGATGTGTAACCATTTAGGTGCTAAGCCATCTATGTCACTAGATGAGGGGGGTCACCATGACCCCACTCTTGACATGCTTGGGTTGGCTTCGTAGCTAAGATTTAGAAATGGCCTCCAGTTCTGCCATGGTACTACTTGTATAACCGTGTATTACGATCATGGTCTCATACACTATCCAATTTCCTGAGATATAGAGGGATATTACCATTTGGTTGGTAATCTCCTCTTTTCCCTAAATAGTCTGATTCTTTATTCCAAAATGGGATGAGACTGCTAGGCTAAAGGCGTGATGAGGAGGCTGACATGAATCATGGTCAGGGGTCTGTGATAATGAAGCTCACCCGCTGAGCCTAGCTCTCACCCATCTAGCTATTCAGTATAGTGTAACGATAGTCAATCTAATAGTAAATTTTATTTTATTTTTTTTAAAGAATTTTGTACATGAAAATTGTATTTTTGACTTGTGGCTGTTCCAGTAACAATTCTGGAATTCTAAATAGACAAGTGAGTGTTACCCACTGGGGAGGTGTCCCTGCACAGCTGGAACCACCTAAGTAGCTACTTATGCTGCGTTTACACGGAACGATTATCGCTTGAATTTTCGCAATAACGATCGCATTTGAGCGATAATCGTTCCGTGTAAACACAGCAAGCGATGAGCGAAAAATCGTTCATTTTGATCTTTCAGCATGTTCTCAAATCGTCGTTCGCTAAAAATTCGCCGATCGCTTCGTCTTTCAAAGATTCACCCTATGTAAAAGATGGGCTTAAGCGATCTTAAAAATGATCGCAATAACGATTTTTCTTACGAATCTTCTAACAATTTTTCTCCATCTAAACCCTGATCGTTATAAAAACCAAATCGTTGCTTCAAAATCGTTAATCGTTCGATTGGGCGAATTATCGTTCCGCGTAAACCCAGCATTAGGCATAGATTTTAGTAAGAGTAACAGAGAAATAATTGAAGAAGAATTGTTATTTCATGGAGAATACAACAGACAGGTCAGGAGAGGCCACAGGTCGACTCTAAGGGTAGCTTCACATGTACCGGATCTGCAGCGGATTTCTGCTGTGGATCCTGGTATAGTGAAGGTTTATGGGGTCACATACCCGCAGTTGAATTTTCATTCCGCTGTGGATATGTAACCCGGCCCCTTTACCCCCCGCAGCCCCCGGCCCGGAGCATACATTACCTGCTTGGCGCCGCGGCTGTGTGTGAAGCTCACACAGCCACGGCGCCAAGCAGGTAATGTATGCTCCGGGCCAGTACGGCGGGCGGCCGGGGGTTAAAGGGGCCGGGTTACATACTGGCAGCGGAAATCCGCTGCAGATCCGGTATGTGTGAAGCTACCATAAAGGGGTTATCCAGGCTAAGAAAAACATGTCTGCTTTCTTCCAGAACCGGCACCTCTCCTGCCCTCAGTTTGGGTGTGATATTACTGTTCCGTTCCATTGAAGTGAATGGAGCCGACTTGCAATACCACACACAACCTGAGGACAGGGATGGGACTGTGTTTTGTAAGAAAATCGCTCTGCTTTCCTTATCCTGGATAACCCCTTTAACCCCTTAACGACATAGGGCGTATATTTACGCCCTGACGCCGTTAGGGACGTTCAGAGCGGGGCCGCGCGGCAGCCGTGCTCTGAACCGCGGCGGTCCCGGGTGCCGCTTGTAGCCCGGGGACCACAGGTATTAGCGGGCGCGGTCCGATCGCCGTGCCCGCTAATACAGTAATCAGATGCAGCTATCAAAGTTGACAGCTGCATCTGATTACCGGACGCAGCGTCATCCCTGGTGTCTAGTGGGGATCTCCGTAACTGAAGCCGGCCGGGGACCGCTCCAAGATGGCGTCGTCCCCGTCTCGGCACTCGTTTACTTCCGGCTCCCCTAATAAAAGTCTGAATCACCCCCCTTTTCCCAGGTTATTAATAAAAGTAAACAAATAAATAAACATGTTTGCTATCGCCGCGTGCGTAATCGCCCGAACTATTAATTAATCACATTCCTGATCTCGCACGGTGAACGGTGTCAGCGCAAAAAAATCCCAAAGTGCAAAATTACGCATTTTTGGTCGCATCAAATCCAGAAAAATTGTAAGAAAAAGCGATCAAAAAGTCGTATATGCGCAATCAAGGTACCGATAGAAAGAACACATCATGGCACAAAAAATGACACCTCGCACAGCCCCATAGACCAAAGAATAAAAGCGCTATAAGCCTGGGAATGGAGCGATTTTAAGTGACGTATATTTGTTGACAATGGTTTGAATCAGATACAATATAAGTTATACATGTTACATATCGTTGTAATCGCGACGACTTGAGGAACATGCATAACAAGTCAGTTTTACCCCAGGGCGAATGGCGTAAAAACACATTTCCCCCAAATAAACAAAATGCGTTTTTTTTTTCAATTTCACCACACTTTGAATTTTTTTCTGGTTTCGCAGTGTACTTTATGCAAAAATTCAGCCTGTCATGGCAAAGTACAATTAGTGACGCAAAAAATAAGGGCTCATGCGGGTTTCTAGGTGGAAAAATGCAAGTGCTATGGCCTTTTAAGCACAAGGAGGAAAAAACGAAAACGCAAAAATCGAAATTGGCTCTGTCCTTAAGGGGTTAAGCATGTTTGTAAGTGATAGCATTAAAAAGTCTGACTGTTCCTTCGAGTCCTTGTACAGATATGCCAGTGAAGACATGAAGAAGAAAAAAATAATTTTGCTCTTGGAAGGCAAGAATGAAAATAACAAATGCCGCCTGTAAAAATCACTGCGTCGGGAAGGGGTTAAAGTAAATGACAGCCGTTCCCGGTAGTGACTGTGTAGAATATTAGACTAATGCGGATAATTGACGAGTGAGTTTATTAGCAGAAATTCTGTTTGTCAAAATTCGTCGCTGCAAAAATAAAAACGCGCCTTTTCTTTTAGTGACAAGTCGGACTCCCTATTGATCTTCATTATGAAGCATTTCTATAGAAACCACTAGAGGTTCATGCGTGTTCCCGCTGCGCGGAGAGAGTGGGTGCGTGAAAGGTTGTTTTCTCCGGATTTTCGCTGGTACAGGGGGCAGCGATACAAAATGTACAGGCTGTACATAAATGATCTGACATAATTATACTGCTGCAATGCTATTTTTACTACTCGCTGTTCTTCACCGCCGGCTCACGTTATTCACGTCCAAAGTCCTGCTTTATAGAAATGACGCCATGCAGCTTTAAGTGCATATGTGTGCGAGTCACTAGAGCTGGAAAATGTTAATCAGACGCAAGCTTCCAGATCGGTAGAGGGAAAAAAAAAATCCTGAGGCTTTCGGAAAGGTATTCATACGTCTCCAAGAATTTAGCTCGCACTGTTTCAGCCATCAATCTCGGGGCTTGAATGCACATTGCCATCTGCGGTGCGGTAAATGACATGAGACCTACCTGACTGACGTGAGGCCTCCGGGCTGCAGCAGATTAAACTATGCAAAGTTAACTGTATATGTTCGATATATGACCATCCGTAGTGCATGGGGACATCCATACACTGTCCAGCAGGGAGTTTCATCTCTCTCCCAACTTAGATTACATCCAGAGCAGGAGAGGTTTTTTATGGCGATTTGCCACTGATCTGGGCAGTTCCTGACATGGACAGAGGTGGCAGCAGAGAGCACTGTGTCAGACTGGAAAAAAATAAACCAGTTCCTGCAGGACATACAGCAGCTGATAAGTACTGGAAGACTACAGATTTTTAAATAGAAGTAAATTACACGAGTCACCGTACGATAAATGATACTGTCATATTGATTGTATACGTCCTAACCCTCATGCACGGTTAAGTGTTAAGAAGACTTGAGATTTTAAAATAGAAGTAAATTACAAATCTTGATAACTTTCGGAAACCAGTTGATTTGAAAGAATTTTTTTTTTTTTTTGCCAGAGTACCCCTTTAACCCTCCTCACTTCATTCATATGAAGGGCCAAGGGTTCAGATGTTCTGAAGGATTGGGAGAGAGAGTTGTAGGCAGCACAAGTGTCATTGGCAATGGGTGTGGACCCGCTGTGCTGCTGAGCTGCTTTGGCTCTGACCATTCGAGGGAGCAGAGTCTCTATAGACTTTCATCTTGTATCCTGCTTTAGGATACAGAAGCCCAACCAGTGTGGTCCCAGTGTGGCTAGTGGCTGACCCAGCAGACCACAAGGCCACAAGGTGTAGTCTGCAGTCTAGGTCAAGCACAAGAGTTGGCACAGGATCAAGCAGAATCAGTAAAAGGCAATAGGGTTGGGTCAGGTTCTGGTGCGGCACAGCAGGGATCGGGCAGGTATGGGAAGATGGACACCGCTCGGGTCACAGGAAAGTAGGATCATACACAGAACACCTGAGACATTCATATGTAGGTGTCCCTGGACTGTAACTGGCAAGGAATCTGTTTCGGCACACGCAGGCTGGTCCTTTTAAGAGGTGCAGCTTACTGCCTGCGTTAGACTGGGTTCACACTACGTTTTTGCAGTCTGTTTTATGCAAAAAGAAGTATGAAAAAAACAGATGTATTTGTGTGCATCTGTATATAAAAAAAAAAAACAGATTAAAGGCAACCTGTCACCCCCCGTGCCGGGGTGACAGGCTCCCGACCCCCGCGGGTCACGGAGATCTCAGCTGCTGCAGACCGGCGCGCGCGCTGAGAGATGAGTCCAACGCTCATAGAGAATGACTGAGCGCTGGACTCTCCGTCATTCTCTATGGTGAGTATAGGGGGCTGTAGCGGGGGGTCGGGAGCCTGTCACCCCGGTACGGGGGGTGACAGGTTCCCTTTAAGGGTACGTTCACACTTACCGGATCCACAGCTGATTTTTTTGCAGCAGATCCGCAGCAGATTTCATTTAAATAACTGAACACAGCATCAAATCTGCACCATCAAATCTGCTGCGGATCCTGTAGGTGTGAACGCACCCTAAAACACATCTGGTTTTTTTAGCATACACAAAAGTGTGGTCAAAAAAGGATGCGTTTTGAACCGTGTTTTTTTTTTTTTTTTTTTTAAATAATGGAAGACAATGGAAATACGGATCCAAACGAATGCAGTGTGAACCCAGCCTTACAGAGATGAAGAGATTCCTGTGTTCTCAAGGGGTTAATGGGGAAACAAACCCGCTGCTTAGACTTTTCACCTTCTAATTCTGTAGCATTATAAATCAATGTAGGCTGTTAGTTTCTCTGCACTGACTACTAACGCACAGAGCCCCTATAGGGTGCCATGTATATAACATAGTGGACCCCTGTCTAACCAGAGAGACCACCTGGCTAGTCCTCGGGCCGGCTTACAGTGCAGCACATCCCATCACACATTATGATTCCTCTTCCTACACTCCCATCCATGTGTCTGCACGACAATCATTTTGCTTTTCCTCTTTTTCAGTTATTCATTTTTTATTTTTTTTACACTTTAAATTGACACGTGTCACTCCTTCCCTGTTACCTGGCAACGGTCTCTTCCTTATTGCGGCTAGGTAGGACATGCATAGCAGAGCTTACCTCTTTCATGTAATCCTCATTATTCCAACCCAAAGATCTTGATCGGTCATTTGCATGCAGAGCGGAGTGGATGGAAGTGGGAATATCGCTTGTAGATGTAGAGCCCGTGGTGGAGGACAGGAAGCTGAGAAAACCTCGCACAGCCTGTAGGTGATCGCCCATATGGGCTGTGAAGATGGACATAACCTTTAAATGCTGGCATTTACAGCTGGGGCTGTTTCAGTGATCCCTATAAAGCTTGGCCTGAATAATTATACGGACGGAGATGACAATGTCACAGTGTCCTAGATGGCTTTTCCGATGATGAAACCTATTTTCAGCTGTCTAATAAATGGACATATATTGGTAGTTATTTTACTACCTTTCTCTGGTCTTTTATGCTTTCCTTCTGCTTGCCATGCAAATTCTCTGCTCTGTTGTCTTCATTAACCCTACCACTTAGTAGTGTCAACGCAATTATACTTTTCCCATGTGATGTTGAGGCAGTAGGGACTACTGTAAGGTGATGTTCACACTGATTAAAAGTGGTGGAATTCCGCCCGCCTCAAGGCCCTATTCCACGGGCCGACTGTGAGGAGCAAACGAGCGCTCTAAGCTATACATGCGGCGGCAGCAGCAAGCGGGTGAGTGCAGGGGGGGGCCACAGGGAGCTGCAGGGGTGCTGCCCGGGTGATCGCTAGATCGTTCAGGCAGCCCATAGAGGATAGTGGCGGTCTGCTGCTGCCGCTCCTGTTACTCAGAGCGATGGCAGCAGATCGCTGATATCACAGTCGTTTGATTTTCAACATCAATGTCGGCTGATCGTTGCCTTCTATACCATGGT
This sequence comes from Dendropsophus ebraccatus, assembly GCF_027789765.1. Classification (NCBI taxonomy): domain Eukaryota; kingdom Metazoa; phylum Chordata; class Amphibia; order Anura; family Hylidae; genus Dendropsophus; species Dendropsophus ebraccatus. Next base: position 16,856,520 of record NC_091466.1, on the reverse strand, counting down.
GGAATAGGGCCTTCAGTGTGTCAATGGGATGCACCCCATTGACACACTGAGGCAGACTGGATCCCGCGGCAGAGGCGCGTGTGAACATACCCTAAGGGTCCTATTACACGGGACGATTATCGTGCGAAAAATCATTATATCGTTCGAATTTAAACTATAATCGTTCTGTGTAATTGCAGGCAACAATCAAAAAATCGTTCGTATGTCGTTGATCGTTGATTTTGAATCTGAACCTAAAATTATCGCTAATCGTTCCCTGTAATTCCACTTTAGTTCACTCAAGTTCCGCATTTGTCTACTAATCGTTCAGTGTAATTGCACATTGCCCATTGTTTTGTTGGGATCAGAAGGAATAAACGATCATATTAACGGTCGCAATAACGATCGTAACTAACGACCATCGTTTTGTGTAATATGGTGAATGATTTCAGGTTAACGATAAACATTCTCATCTGCCATCGTTTTATCCTTAATCGTTAAAAATCGCTCCGTGTAATAGGACCCTAAGGCCTAATGGTTTCTCTGAACATCCATTGTACATCCTGTAACAGACTTCCTGTTCCTTCTGTACACTCTAGCTAGCTATTCAGCCAACTCCATCCCCCTTCCACTTTGTAGGCGGCTCCCGTGGAAAGAATTATATTAAAGAAAGTGTAGTGGGAGGAGGGAAATAAAGTGTTAATGGGATGCCGCACGCCCCTCTGCTCAAAGAATTGACACGTCAATTCTTTGAGCGCAGGCGCGCCGCATCCCATTGACACACTGAGGCTGGCGGGATTCCATGGCGGAGGCTCCCCCGCAGAATTCCACCACTTTAACTCAGTGTGAACATACCCTAAGGTCTAATGATTTCTCTAAACATGCATCCAACAGACTATCTGTTCCTTCTGTACACTCTAGCCAGCTCCATCCCCCTTCCACTTTGTAGAAGGCACCTGTGGTAAGGGTTATATTCAAGAAGGGAAAGTGGAAGGAGGGAGATATAGTGAGCTGAATTCCCGGCTACAGCGAATAACAGGAAGTCATTATAGGATGTACACTAGACAGGAAGCTGGACTAGCGTAGAAAGCACAGTAGACAGGTTGGATCAGAAGTAAAAGGAAAGAATATAGAAACATAGATAAAAGTACGTTGACCTGATTGGGTATCCATAGATACAACCACACTGGGTCAGTACTGTGCACAAGCCCCATTTGATCCAGAATGGTGCCATCATTTTCATATCCATGGATACCTAAACTTCCAGGGGCCGACTGGATTTCACACCAATCAGGTGAGCGTACTTCATGACAGGTATCGTAAAACAAACTTATTTACCAATATAAGCTCATTTATTAGCTGAGCATAGGCTTTATTGTCAGAAAACCCCTTTAAGGGCAGCTTCTCTATCCACTATGCCATAGGTGTTAGGCGGTGCATGGAACCCTCTGGGTAGTTGTGCTGACGCTTTACCAGTTTAATTGGCACCAAAGAATTCAATTAAATTGTTATCTAATCTATATGTACATTACATGCGGCCCACTATGCGGTTCCCCCCACCCTGGGTTTCGCTGTTTTCTCCATAGCATACTGTGTGACGTATCTACTTTTATGTTCAGAAGGTTTGTATTGGGATTTAACATACAAATACCCTGTGTGGCTAACAGCTTAAACCGGGGAAGTAATTCCTCACTCAGGAGGAGGGGAGATAAAATAACAAGAATACCTGCGGTGATATCGAATATACAGCATAACATATTACATCTTGTAGTGATAGCAATAGTCCAGATATTACACACAGAGATGGAATAATCAAAGAGACTGAGTCCTCACTGCTGCCCCCCATAGAGTGCTTTATATGACCTGATATCAGGGGAGGAAAAGAAAAAAAAAAAGCATCACACTGATGGAGACAGATAACGTAACACATAGTAGGTGAGTACGGGGGGCATACTGCCGGGGTTTGTCTCTCCCTAGTGTCGCTTCATACAGCGTATAGCAATAGATGAGCTTGTCTCCATATGGCAGCAATGTGGATGCTTTACGCTAGTAAGATGAAGAGGCGTAATATAAAATTGGTTAGCCTAAGTCCACACTGGCTACATTTAAAGGGGTACTCCAGCGAAAATCTTTTTCTTTCAAATAAACTGGTATAGATTTGTAATTTACTTCTATTTAAAAATGTCAGGTCTTCCAGTAGTTATCAGCTGCTGTATGTCCTGCAGGAAGTGGTGTATTTCCAGTCTGACACAGTGCTCTCTGCTGCCACCTCTGTCCATTTCAGGAACTGTCCAGAGAAAACCTCTCCTGCTCTGGACAGAGGTGGCAGCAGAGAGCATTGTGTCAGACTGGAAAGCATACACCACTTCCTGCAGGACATACAACAGCTAATAAGTACTTGAAGAGTTCAGATTTTTAAATAGAAGTAAATTACAAATCTATATAATTTTCTGACTACAGTTGATTTAAAAGAAAAGGATTTTCATCAGAGTACCCCTTTAATTGCAAACCACAACTGAACTGGAGACAAGAGAGGTCTCTGGAAGAAAGAAGCCAAGTTGCAGCACTGGATAACCCCTTTAAAGAGGATGTACCATCAGGTAAATCCTCTTTAATCTGAACCCACGGATTGAACGGCGCAGTCGCGGGGAAGCCGGTGCCGCGGTCTCCATTTATTCTAAGGGAGCCGCGTCATACAGGGGAGGGAATTCCCTCCCACTGGGGGCGGGCCGGCCTACCTCCGGTGCTTGAGCACCGGCCGGTTTCCGGTGCATATAACAGCGCTGTTCGATCCGTGGGTTCAGATTAAAGAGGATGTACCTGGTGGTACATCCTCTTTAAGGAGACCCATCAACGAGACTGGTACGAATACCTGGGATTTGATTGGATATGTTCCCAGGAAGAATAGCACAATATAGTGGTCTAAGAAAGTTTACCCTAGAGTTGCCCTTATATTGGGGAACGCTGGTAAGTATGATACATACATTTCAGGAGGACTGACGGCTTCTTTTTAGCACTGTTAGACTTTCATCCTAATGGAAAGTAAGCTTTGTAGACATAAAAAACAATGCCACCCCTGTCCACAGGTTGTGTGTGGTATTGCAGATTAAAGGGGTTATCCAGGGCTACAAAAACATGGCTACTTTCTTCCAGAGACAGCCCCGCTTCTGTCTCCAGCTTGGGTGGGGTTTTGCTGCTCAGTTCCATTGCAGTGAATTGAGCTTAATGGCAAACTGCACCAGAACTGGAGTCGTGTTGTCTCTAAAAGAAAGTGGCCATGTTTTTGTAGCGCTGGATAACCCCTTTAACTCAATGCAGTTGAGCTTCAAAACTACACCTAAACTGAGAACAGGAGAAGAAGAGAGGGGTGTGCCTTTCTAAGCTTAAAAAATCCCTTTAAGTCTGATCTGGCAGCTGAGGGGTTCATGAACCATGTAGTGCAGCTCTCTGTATAGCGCCGGGGATGCTTTCTATCATCAGCACGCATTGTTTGTATGACTAGAAGTAAATGGACATTTTATGTAACACTGGCCTTGGGGACTTCTTTTTATTTTCTTTAAGTGTGGCCATGGGGAGAGTAAGCCGTCTGTCTGCTACATAATGGAGCACTCTTTGGGGGTTATTTTTTTGTTCTAGAATGAATAGTCTGATTCTGGTGATGGAACTCTTGGATATTTTAGCCCTTCTTTTTTTTTTTAAGAAATAAAGATGATTTTTCTTTCACTGCTGGGTAATGTGGTTGTATACATGGAGCATTTGCTGGGTTGTCACTACGGCTTATGTGATACGTATAAATTACACCTTTTATGTCCCTTAGTGTCCTTATGATGTATCGGTCCAAAAGTGTGAACATAGTTCTTCCCCCACCAAGCAAGAACTAGATGTCCGATTCCTTCAATGGATGAATGGCAGGCTACGGTTTTGCTGGAGGACTTTACACGCTGCACGTCTGGAGGAGAGCGCCATTTTGTATAAGGTACAGAAGGATTTATTTCCTCCAGCACTTCTTAAGGAGAACCTGTAGCCAACCCAAAAATGAGGTGTTCCTGCCATTGAATAGCTTAGGGTGCCATGACTACACACCTCTTTTACAGCTTCCTGATACTCTGTCCTGTTCCCAAAATGTATGACCAATAACTAAATTGTCAATGGGCACCATTCTAACATCAATTATAATATTCCAAGTGAATTTTCACTGCCCCACTATTTAGATTAAATCCACGCCCATTTGACCATTAAAGGGAACCTGTCACCCCCCGTACCGGGGTGACAGGCTCCCGACCCCGTTAGAGACCCCTATACTTACCTCATCCCGCCGGGTCCCGCTTCTGGATTCGGTCGGGTCCCGGAGATCTCAGCCGCTGCAGCCCGGCGCGCGCGCTGAGAGATGAGTCCAACACCCATAGAGAATGACAGGAGAGTCCAGCGCTCCGTCATTCTCTATGAGCGTTGGACTCATCTCTCAGCGCGTGCGCCGGGCTGCAGCGGCTGAGATCTCCGGGACCCGACCGAATCCAGAAGCGGGACCCGGCGGGATGAGGTAAGTATAGGGGTCTCTAACGGGGGGTCGGGAGCCTGTCACCCCGGCACGGGGGGTGATAGGTTCCCTTTAATTGAATTGTCAGATGTAAACCCACACCTTTAGGGATGGGAGGGCGTATCAAGAAACAATAAAATCAATTTATTTCTGATTTGACTACAGGTTTAATTTTACCAGTAATGTCTGCTTTTTCTTTTTTTTTTTTTCAAACATATTTTTATTCGTTTTCACAAGTTTATGTCCGCTTTTTCTTAAAGCATACCTGTCATAGTTCCAGGCTCCCAAACTTCCGTCTTCAAAAGCAGCTGCCGAAGGAAGTTTGGCTCCCAATGGAAACATCCTAAGCTTCTTTGATGGGGTATGCTGATCTGATTCCAGTCGTGCCCCTCGTTGTAAAAATCAAAGTCTGGTTCCTGAGATATCTACATTTTTGCAGATATGCTAGTTTTACCTCCCATCAATGGAAGAGTAAGCCGAAGCACTTGGGGCCCTGGGCCCACCTCCAGTTTAACAAATTGGCTAAGGCTGGGTTCACACTACGTATTTGCAATGTTTTTTGGAAAAAACGGATGCATGTGTGTGCATCCATTTTGATCTGTTTTTCCATTGAATTTCATTATTTAAAAGAACGGATCAAAACGGATCCGTTTTTTCTTAACGTACACAAAAACTTAGTCGGCCTCATTTTTGTGTCCGTTAAAAAAACGGATCCGTTTTGATCCGTTTTTTATAATGGAATTAAACAGATCAAAATGGATACACACAAAAAATGGATTGCAAAAACGTAGTGTGAACGCAGCCTAAGTAGCATATCTGCAAAAACGGAGATATCTCGGGAGCAAGGGGCACCATTGGTATCGGTGTGACATTGCCGATGAGGTAGTCTGAGAACCTTGATTTAGGGCCCTATTCCACCGGACGATTATCGTTCAAATTATCGTTAAATCGTTCAAATCTAAACGATAATCGTTCGGTTGAAATGCAGTTAGCGATTAACGACCGAACGAGAAATCGTTGATCGCTTTATAAGACCTGGACCTATTTTTATTGTTGCTCGTTCGCAAAACATTCGATACAGTAGATACAAACGCAATAGCGAAGAAAAAACTATCGCAAATACGATCATAAGTGACGATTATCGTTCCATGGAAATGAGTGACCGTTTTCAGGTCTTTCGCAATAGCAGTCGTTTGAGATCGCTAATCGTTAACGATTATGCGAACGATAATAGTCCGGTGGAATAGGGCCCTTACTCTCCTGATGTTACCTTTTGGGACTAGAGATAAGCGACCCCGAACCTGATCGCTCACCCGTTGATTCTTACTGCCTGCAAAAGATGGATACAGACATAAGTCTCCACCCTGCTGGGTTTGACTGACAGGCCTTTCTGTATAAACAGATAGGGAGGGACCTGTCAATCAAGCCAAGGGTGCAGGAGAAGAAGCGGTGGGGAGCCACCCAGATGACACTTTGTCCCATTGATTTCTCAGAATTTTTTGCAGCATTTCAGAGTAGACCATATTTGTTGTAATAACAGCTCCTGTCCCTATTATGCCAGTGATTTAAGCCGATTGGAACTCCAGACAGGTTCCCTTTAAACACGACCATTTGCACGGTTTCTTCCCTTTTCATTTCTGATGGAAAAGGGGGCAAAATGAAAGGATTTCCGTGAAACTAGAACCAGCATAAAATGGAGAGAGAAAAAACTTTACTCACCCCTTAATTCGTCACCATTCTGGTCTCCCCACCGGACCTGGAAGGAGTTGTGCATTGCTCCCATTACTCTGTAGCTAGTCATTGTCCTCCAACATCATGTACTGAATAGTCAGAGACTGCTGAGGCCTGTGACTGGCTACAACATATGTGACGTCAATGCAGCAGGCCTGATGGGGGGGAAAGCAAAGCAGCAGCGGCAGATTCCAAAGTGAGTCAAGTTTTCACTTTTATACCAGTGCCAAAGTGTAGCCATCTTCTATAAATCGCCTCTTTTATACCACGTACTATGGATATTATAATGGGGACTGAGCTGTGCACCACCCACTGTATATAACGGAGTATGTTCATTCTGATTAGAGTGTTCCTTTAAGCAGCCAACAGTACAAATCAGCCTTCAGGAGCCAGACTGAGGAGTTGTAGGTGGGCGACATTGGATGTAAAGCTGCCTGCAGTAGTTCCAATGATAACTTTACTAGGTAATAACTAGTAATGTAAGTCCCCAATATGTTACTCTAAGCAGCCCCTGTAACCTATTTCAGTTGCAGACTATCTGCTGAAAACAGCTGTTCACTCTTATAAATGGAGACGTGCTTTGAAGTGGCATATAAGCCACAGGAGCACTGGAGCAGCTATAAATGCTGGCTCGCGGCATCTGACGAGAGTCAAAATCATGGGGAAAAGGATTTTTTATCATATATAGGACTCCAGATTATTCTAGCTTCTTCTGTTCAGCGGTGCACTTTAATCATTTTGACTATCTTTTGTTCACAAAGTATGGAAACTGCTTATGGAACTTACTTTACTTGTCGCATTAAATCAGCTAAGAAGCTTGTAAAACTGTACTGCAACCTCTGACCCCCCTGGTCAAAGAATATGCTGCGTCCGTCAGATACTCTGCCAGGTATAGATTGCCAGTTATGGCTTTTATAATGAAACTTTAAGCGCCCGCGAGTTAAATTTAGTGGGTATTTTTCCTTAGGAGTTCATGAAATAGGCATTATGGCTTTTCTTTTGTAATTTTGTACTCTAGATCCATTCATACACCCAAGGTTGCCACGTTGACAAAAACGCCGGCCACTTGTCCGTCATGGAAACTGACCTTGTCCGACGACCTAAAAGCTGTGCTAAGGTAAGTAAAGTGGTTGGGCTAACACAATGTACGAAAAGGCCATTCAACAAAGATGTAAGAGAAGGGAAGTAATGGATGTATAAGTGCTGCCAGGATCGAATAACAAGAGAAGAAAGAGCAATCCTGTATTGTCCCTCTGTGAAGATCTACTGAGATGGAAGAAAAAAACACTTGTTTTCTAATGCAGCAAATACAGCCGGCAAACTGCGTGATCTAATACTTTTTAAATGGCTATACAGGTCATAAACCAGTGCCAACTCCACAATGCCCCATAGCAGATATGCTGTACATGTATGACAGATGTTACAAAAGGGGTTTTCTCTGGGGGTCAAACGTTAATACAGTCATTGCCTGACCAGCATCATGGTAACTTCAGTTCAATGTTTTCAAATGTAAAATAATGCCCTACAGAAGGAGGAATCCTCTATCCAAGTATCATATTGGCAGTTCTGTGTTAGCAAAGACTTCAGAAGAGAAGGATTTAGGGGTAGTGATTTCTGAGAGCCATAAAAGGAGTCACCAGTGCAACCAGGTGGTAGGGAAAGCAACTCGTATGCTGGGCTGTGTGTGTGTGTGTGTATATATAATATATATATATATATATATATATATATATATATATATATATATATATATATAAAATATATAATTATATTGTGATGCTGGGCTGTATAGCTAGAGGTATAACCAGTAGGAAGAGTGAGATTGTGATCCTGTTGTGTAGAGCTCTAGTGACATCACATCTGGAATACTGTGTCCAGTTCTGGAGACCTCACCTTAAAGGGGTTGTTCAGCGGAAATATTTTTCTTTCAAGTAAACTGATATCAGAAAGTTATATAGATTTGTAGTTTACTTCTATTAAAAAATCTCAGGTCTTCCCATACTTATTAGCAGGAAATGTTGTTTTATTTTCCGTCTGACACAGTGCTCTCTGCTGAAATCTGTGGCCGAGATGCAAAACCTCTCCTGCTCTGGACAGTTCCTGTCTTGGTCAGAGATGTCAGCAGAGAGCACTGTGTCAGACTGAAAATAAAACAACATTTCCTGAAGGACATACAGCAGCTAATAAGTATGGGAAGACTTGAGATTTTTTAGAAGTAAATTACAAATCTATATAACTTTCTGACACAAGTTGATTTGAAAGAAAAAGATTTTCACTGGAGTACCCCTTTAAAAAGGATATTGATAAAATAGAACAGGTCCAAAGACGGGCTACAAAAATGGTGGAGGGTGCCAGGCATAAAACATATCAGCAAAGACTTATGGATCTAAATCTGTTAAGGCTAAGGCTAGAGGAAGGAAGGGAAGGGCGGACATGATCGAAACCTTTAAATATGTTAAAGTACTGAATAAGGTTCAGAAGGGAACGGTTTTTGGAAAAAACTGAAAACAAGAAGGGAAATACTAAAAGGACAGACTAGATGGACCCAGTGGTCTTTTGCTGGCGACAATCTTCTATGTTTCCTCTGTGCATCATTGTGACCCATGACCATGGTAGTACTGTGCCACCTTGTTTCCTGATAATATTTTGCTCCGCTTTGTGCAGAGGTCTCCTGGTTGGCCTATTACTGTCAGTGGCCGATTCTGCTATCTCTGGAAGAGCCATCAGAAGACTGTGAGGCACAGTGCTTTCCTAGTGCCTCTACCACTTAAGGACCTTTTACACAGTCCGATTATCGTCCAGGAGTGTTGCTAAAAATGTTCTTGCGGCCAATAATCGGTCCATGTAAAAGTGACACCGATCGGCCAAAGACAGGAAAAACGCCCGATACTAGGGTGATTGGTTCTTTAGAGCAGGCCTTTTAATTTATTGTTGTCGATCACATATCTTCCTGGTTAAACAGGGGATGTGAGGCCAATAACAATAAAAGAAAACAGACAGCACAGATATGTATATAGGGGTCTGGGATATGTATATGTGCTGTATACACAAGCAGCAGTGTATACATACCATCATCGCTGCTTGTGATCCGGCACCTATCTTACAGACCGGCTGCTGGCTGTATCTTTAGGCCCGCCTTCTCCAGAATGATTTACAGATGGAGGAGGCGGGGCCTGAAGATACAGCTGGCAGCCCAGCTGGAGGATATGTGCTGGATCACAAGCAGCGCAGATGTAAGTATAGACTGCTGCTTGTGATCTTTAAACTAACAGCACATATGCATATCCCAGACCCCTATATACATATCTGTGCTGTCAGTTTTCCAGGCTGCATGAACAATAGAAAGATTGTTCGTGCAGCCCGGGCCCCTAGATTTGTTGTGCCATGTAAAGACACTGCAAAGGACCCAGAGCTTATTAAGTATAATAAAGAGATGAAATTATGTTAAGTGCTATAAAACAGTGAGACATGGCCACAGGAGGCATTCCCTGCTGGTGTTTTACCATTGTGTTGATATTTGTAGAGTTATTGTAGCAGTACTTGTGATGATACTGGTAATAAGAGATTGTCTGTCTGTCTGTCTGTCTGTCTGTCTTCTTTCCCTAGTTACTACAAGCTATGGAGTCTGAGATATCCTGCTTGGAAGCCTACATGGAATGGAAATATGTGGAATCTGTATACTGGCAGTGGATGGTGAGCAATGTGACCTTGGATTTTGCTAATTTCAGATGATACAAAGTGATGACCTTCTATTCAGATTATTATTGTACTTTCTTGAGTTTAGTCAAGAACACAGGTGTATGAAATATTGTTTCCCTTAGTAACACATGAAGATGGATGTTGATATTCAGTAAGGCAGATCTACAGGACTGTGTAAAAATTATAGGCAGCACTGGGGAAGACAGCGGCCTCTTGGCAGAACTTGCCCCACTATTTACACCAGCTCAGGATGTGCAGCAATGCATCCGGAATTACGGACAGTTTCCAAACGCACATGGAATTCTGAATGATAGGCTTCTATGGGGTCATCCTTGCCAAAATTCTGGACTAAAATAGAACAGGATCTATAATTTCCTATTTCAGACAGGACACCCTTCATGGAAAAAAAAATGAAAGGTGCCCATGCCCAATAGAAGTCGAGGGATCCAAAAATGTATCTGGATAAATTTACCGGGCATGTGCATCTAGAAACCGCTCTGTTTTCTGCTCCAGCTCCACTCCCCTAAATAAATGATTGTACTTTTATCACATATCTTATTCCCCTCACTGTTCCTGTGTCCTTTGTGTGCAGATACATGATTCTTCAGATATTGTGCCTGATGAAGGGACATCGGTAATCTCCAAAGCTTGCAATTTGCCACTGTCTTTCCTTGGTCTATTAAAATGTATTAACTACGAAGGACTCTAAATCTTCAGTAACCTATAAGAAGGATTGCTCCTCACTTTATGGCACTGTGCACAATTAGCAGCTTTTACTACAGCACACTTTACTTCCTATTATCTGTTTATCCCTTTTTGGATGAACCTGATGGTGCTGCTGATGTTTTTGTCAATGCAAATACATTCTACTGCTGCTGCTAAGATGGAAAGGACATTTAACTAAAATCAATTTTAAGTGATTTTTCTTTTTTTGTGAGGTACAAGCAGACCTCGTGTACCGACATCCCATTATGCAGCAATCAAATCTCTTGCTGGCACTATGGCATTAAAGTGCTTTCTTGCTGCATTCATCTCCCCTTCCTAGCCTTATGCCAGTAATGAGAATGTATCTAATGACGTAAAAGTTAATACTCAATGCTGGACCATTTGTTTTTACACACAGGTGTCTGTAAGGGGGTTTATAGTGTGTACCGTACCAGTCATGTGTCCCCTTTGATTTTCCGGCATGCCCCAAATGTCCGTCCGCTAGGAGAATCTATGTAACCTAAATGGTCACTGCTATTTCAAACAACTTTACTCCATGTCATAACCTGTGTTATTTACCAAAAATGACTCCTTATTAGAGATGAGCTAACCTCAAGAACGTTCAGATTCGTCCGAACCCGACCTCTCGCCATTTGATTGCCATTGGGTGTGGCCCTAGGGAATCCTGGAAATTGTGGCTGTATCGGTGTTTTCCAGGCAGCCCATCTTCTTCAGCCACCGGCAATCAAATGCTGAGAGATCGGGTTGAGACGAATAGGAAAAAAACTATAACCTTTTTGTCCTCTAGGTGTCCTCTTTTGTTCATTTTCTGTTGTCAGAGGAAATCTACAGTATGTCTAATAAGACAGAACAGAGAAATGGCGCGGGGGGGATGGGTTGGTGCTTAGCAAATGTTGCCTACAAAAGAGGGGTTGGAGTAACCGTGGGCTGTGTGCATATAAGCTGGGGCCCTCTCCATTTTTCAGAATATTCACACTGTCCAAGAAAGGTAGATCATAGCTTCTTTTCCACCTGAGGAGCAGAAGTTCAGTACCTAGTGTAACCCCTTCTTTGTTCTGCTTCTGCTGTGCTGCCTATAAAAGGTAAATCATGGCTTCCTTCTCATCTCAGTAGCAGCAGTTCAGTACAGATTGTAACCCCTTCCCTGTCCTGCTTCTGCTGTGCTTTCTATGAATGGTAGAACAAAGCTTCCCTCCCACCTTAGGAGCAGCAGTTTAGTACCTACTTTAACCCCCTTCCCTGTTCTTCTTCTGTTGTGCTGTCTATGAAAGGTAGATCAAGGCTTCCCTCTTATCTCAGTAATGGCAATTCAATATTTAGTGCAACTGCTTTCTTGTTATGCTGCTGTTGTTTCTTTTATTTCTGCTGATGTAGCCCCTTGCAAAGCCAGTGCATCAGTAACCCCCTTTTCTATCCACTTGCCGTCTATAGTAGTGTACTGTACATCCTCCCCCAGCACAGTGCAGTGTGTTCAGTCCAGTGCACTTTCACCAGCACTATGGCATAATGGAGAGGAATGGTGCTGTGCTGTGATTGGCCGGACAAGTAAGGGACAAAGTAACTGCTGTATTCCAGCCCCCTAATGTAGAGAATGAGAATAGCTGTGCACCATGGAGTGGCGCGCAATAACAGCATTACGAAAAAATGTTTGAGCATTTTTTAGTGCACAAAAATGCTCAGTCTTTTATTCTCTCCCACTTATTAGGACACCGTCTTGGAGTCTGCATGTGAAGATGAACATATCTTCAGTCAGGATATGAGAACAGTACGGATCACAAGCAGTTTACCACCACCATATATGCCTGCTGATATAAAGGTGCTTAGTAAGTGTTTGCGTGATACCCAAGATCAGCTCCATAAGCTAACGGCACCGAGGAATCCATCGTCACAAGAACAGGTATGAGCTCATATGTATGCCTGTGGGGGGGGACACTGGGCGACAAGTTTTATTGCTCTCTTCAAAAATGATAAACTTTATCCCATACAAAAAAACTAAAGTGTTGACCAGAAGCGTCTTTTATGTTTGGCTGACACTCTTCATGGTCACATCATTCATGTAAGCAGATATAATAGGAACCAAGACAACATTCTGACAGTTTCCTTTTTTTGGCATCTCTATAATAGATGGTAAATCTCTTTAAGGGTACAAACCCACTTGACGTATTTGCTGCGTGAATCAGTCTTAAAAATAAGCAGGCAAAATGCAGGTTGGCTTTATACGATTGTTCTGCGTTAAAATACGCAATTGCGTATTTTTGAAGCGTGAAGCTACATGCGTTTTTCACACAGGTTGTTAACAACTGATGCTTTGCTAACAACAAGCTTCACGCTTCAAAAATACGCAATTGCGTATTTTAATGCAGAACAATCGTATAAAGCCAACCTGCGTTTTGCCTGCTTATTTTTAAGACTGATTCACGCAGCAAATACGTCAAGTGGGTTTGTACCCTAAGGCTGGGTTCACACACAGTATATTTCAGGCAGTATTTGGTCCTCATGTCAGGTCCTCATAGCAACCAAAACCAGAAGTGGATTGAATACACAGAAAGGCTCTGTTCACACAATGTTGAAATTGAGTGGATGGCCGCCATATAACGGTAAATAACTGCCATTATTTTAATACAACAGCCGTTGTTTTAAGATAACAGCAAATATTTGCCATTAAATGACGGCCATCCACTCAATTACAACATTATGTGAACAGAGCCTTTCTGTGTATTCAATCCACTTCTGGTTTTGGTTGCTATGAGGACCTGACATGAGGACCAAATACTGCCTGAAATATACTGTGTGTGATCCCAGCCTAAACGTGTATGTCTGATCTTAAAAGAAAACGAATGGAAAGTTAGAAATAAAAACACTTTAAAATTCTCTTTCATAGATCCCATAGTTGACACATGGTGTTTATTGAGCAGAAACCTCACTCTAAGCATCAGATTAGAAATCAGAACTGATTTGTGACATAAAGTTGATCTGATCTGTGTTATGCTCAGTGGGCGCCCTAGAATAAAGGCAAGGGATTAGATGGAAGAACGAATTGTCCAAATACCTGTTGTTTCCTGGTGGTTGTAGTAACCCGAAACTTGAGCTGAACCTTAAAGGAGAAGTCTGGGAAAAAAATTTATTATAGTATTTTATTGCCCCCCAACAGTTATACAAATTACCAATATACACTTATTATGGGAAATGCCTATAAAGTGCTTTCTCCCCTGCACTTATTACTGCATCAAGGCTTCACCTCCTGGATAACATGGTGATGTCACTTCCTGCATAACATGGTGATGTCACAACCCGACTCCCAGAGCTGTGCGGGCTGTGGCTGCTGGAGAGGATGATGGCAGAGGGATGCTCAGTAAGGGGGCGGGGCAATGCTCATAAAAGTGCTCCCGGCCTAAGATTAAGCAGTCTAACAGCACAGGACCGACGCCGAGGAGGAAGGTAAGACACATACCTTCCTCTTCAGCCTCCCGGGCGCTGTAGGGGGCTATCAGCAAGTTAGGTTTGTCTAACCTGCTGATAGTTCCCCTTTGAAGGAGTTGTATGAGGACTAATTTTTAGGTTTAAATGTTGACAGGCTTAGCACTCACTTGCTCTGATCACCCCCATTTTCACAGTGCCCGATACCAATGCTGAGCCTCTTCTGGTCTGTCTCCTCCAGTAGAGCTGTCAGCACTAAATGTATTACTATTTTTTTTATTATTATTATTTTAATGGAAGGTATATTAAAATAATTTCTGGTGCATTTTGTACCTGTGGGACAATTATAGTTAATATTAGACTTTGCCACATGACTGATTGGTTGGAGCTAAAATCAGATTTGCACCTGCAGTGTTCAGGAATAAACTACCACCTACTAAAATTACCATCTATAATTCCTGAAATCAATCTAATTTATTAGAGAAATAACAAACTTCCTCCCATCTTCCGCAGATGCGTGTTCCCTTCATGGCAAATGAACTTTTGGTGTTAAATAAAGAAAAGTTTAAATGAACTTTGGTTTCAAGGTGAAAGTGCAAAATGTAGAGGAAGAATTACAAACTCGCCTATATGTTTTAAAGGACTTATCCTGGATTATAAAAAAAGCAAAACTAATTTCTTGCAGAAGCAGCATCCCACCTGTCCTGTGTGCAGTATTACAACTGAGCTGCAAAACCCTCACCTAAACTAAGGACAGGAGAGGTGCTATTTCTAGAGGAAAGTGGCCATGTTTTTGCAAGCCTGGACAACCCTAGAGAAAACATGCAAACTCCATGTAGATGATGGTCATGGCCATACATGAGGATACAAGTCTGTTTGGGGATGTTCTTGGCATCAACTCCTCACTGGCTTTCCAAGCAATTGGGTTCTCTGCCTACAAGGATGACACTGTATGTCAATGTCAATGCTCAGGGATAATGACCTAAAGGCTGCATTACATGGCGCGATTTGCTGAATGATCAAGTGCCGATCTGCACTTATATACCCTGGTGGGTGGTTAGGGGGTACAGCTGGGGATGTGTTAAACATCCAGACTGCCAGTTGCTAGTGTGAGGTGTCCCCATTTAGTCAACTCCTCTGCTGTGCTCCATGCTCGTCCTAGGGCTGCTCATGTCCTTGTGCCTTCTGGCGCATTCTTCCACTTTCTGCTGCAGTAACACCTCTGGCCACAAGGATGTGCAGGCGGCCAACAGCTCTGGATTTATAGAGGCAGCTTGTCGCCACCTTCTATTGCCATATGCCAGTCCAGAGCCACCTGCACCTATTTAATTAGCCCCACCTACTCTTTCCTGCCTGAGCATTGTTGGAGTCTAGCATTCCAAGCGAAGGTATCTGTCTGCTGTTTTCTTATCCTTACCTGTGCCTGTTCTTTGGATTACACTTTCTGTCTCACCCTTGTCTACTGCTCATCTCTCCCATTGCTGGAACGGATACTCTGCCTGTTCCCGGTGCCTTGCACCAACTCTGTCTGGTTCTTAAGAACCAGCTGCTCTCACACCGGGATCGCCCTTGTGGGGTGACCTTGTTCCCTATAGCCTTACAAGTCCAGCTTCCACATCCTGGAGCAGAATAAAGAATGAAGACCTAGAGCGCACTTAGACTCCGCTCAAAGCCAGACAGGTTGAGCAGCAAAGCAGGTCCACACTCGCTGTTACAATAGATAAGTGATTCTCTTTCAGAGTGTATATAAAGCATATATAAATAGTTTAATAAGTCGGTTCTTCATCACACCAATGATGGAGAATAACTTGTTGTAAGGATACTGGGAAAGTACTAGCCAGGCTTCGACCACAACGTGGTGTACATGATTATACAAATTGTACTTATTCGTCACAGTATTGATAACACCACTGTTGGTACTGTGACCCATTGTCACCAGATCTATACACTACTCTGCTACCCTGAGCACAGACACCACACATTCTGAGAATTGATCTTCTTTATTGGATACACATGTTCCTTTAATCACATTTTGGTTACAATAACGATGTGCTCCCGGTCAACGATGATGCAGATTATTGGCTTTTGCACCGAATGCACATAATGTATGGAGTGGAGAGTAATGTATGTTTGACAACTTGCTTTATTATGAAAATTAAAGGGTTTATCCAGGATTGGGGAAAAAACACAGCAACTGTCTTGCAAAAACAGCGCAACACTTGTCCCCAAGTTGTGTGAGTTGTGTGTGGTATTACAATCCATCTCCATTCACTTCAATGGAACTGAGATGCGAGAACAGAGGAGGTGCTGTTTCTGGAAGAAAGTGGCTATGTGTTCCTAATCCTGGATAACCCCTTTAATATTAATAATAATATTAAGGGTGCATTCACACGTAACGGGTCCACAGCGGATCCCTGCCCTGTACATTCAATGGGCAGAAAAACTTGCAGCAGGATCCACATCCCGCTGTGAGTATGTCCGCAACCCACCCTGTTAACCCCCCCGGCCGCAGGAGCGTATACATCGACTGGTCCCCGCTCCGGCTTGCTTCGGGGGTTCCCAGCACATACCGCTAAGCCGAACAGTGCGCTGCCCCACCGCAGTGCACTGATTGGCTGAGCGGGACGTGAAGACGTCGGGAGCCCCGAAGCAAGCCGGATCAGGTGAAGTATACGCTCTGGCCGACGAGGGGTTAACGGGGTGGGCTGCGGACGTACTCCCAGCGGGATGTGCATCCTGCTGCGAGTTTGTCTGGCCATTGAATGTACAGGGCAGGGATCCGCAGCAGATCCGTTACATGTGAACGCACCCTAAATATTATAGCCCTGCTGTAGTATAAGAATGCAAACATACACTCACCGGCCACTTTATTAGGTACACCTGTCCAACTGCACGTTACCACTTAATTTCTAATCAGCCAATCACATGGCGGCAACTCAGTGCATTTAGGCATGTAGACATGGTCAAGACAATCTCCTTCAGTTCAAACCGAGCATCAGTATGGGGAAGAAAGGTGATTTGAGTGCCTTTGAACGTGGCATGGTTGTTGGTGCCAGAAGGGCTGGTCTGGGTATTTCAGAAACTGCTGATCTACTGGGATTTTCACACACAACCATCTCTAGGGTTTACAGAAAATGGTCCGAAAAAGAAAAACCATCCAGTGAGCGGCAGTTCTGTGGGCGGAAATGCCTTGTTGATGCCAGAGGTCAGAGGAGAATGGGCAGACTGGTTCGAGCTGATAGAAAGGCAACAGTGACTCAAATAGCCAACCGTTTCAACCAAGGTAGGCAGAAGAGCATCTCTGAACGCACAGTACGTCGAACTTTGAGGCAGATGGGCTACAGCAGCAGAAGACCACACCGGGTGCCACTCCTTTCAGCTAAGAACAGGAAACTGAGGCTACAATTTGCACAAGCTCATCGAAATTGGACAGTAGAAAATTGGAAAAACGTTGCCTGGTCTGATGAGTCTCGATTTCTGCTGCGGCATTCGGATGGTAGGGTCAGAATTTGGCGTCAACCACATGAAAGCATGGATCCATCCTGCCTTGTATCAGCGGTTCAGGCTGGTGGTGGTGGTGTCATGGTGTGGGGAATATTTTCTTGGCACTCTTTGGGCCCCTTGGTACCAATTGAGCATCGTTACAACGCCACAGCCTACCTGAGTATTGTTGCTGACCATGTCCATCCCTTTATGACCACAATGTACCCAACATCGCATGGCTACTTTCAGCAGGATAATGTGCCATGTCATAAAGCTAGAATCATCTCAGACTGGTTTCTTGAACATGACAATGAGTTCACTGTACTCAAATGGCCTCCACAGTCACCAGATCTCAATCCAATAGAGCATCTTTGGGATGTGGTGGAACGGGAGATTCGCATCATGGATGTGCAGCCGACAAATCTGCGGCAACTGTGTGATGCCATCATGTCAATATGGACCAAAATCTTTGAGGAAGCTTCCAGCACCTTGTTGTATCTATGCCACCAAGAATTGAGGCAGTTCTGAAGGCAAAAGGGGGTCCAACCCGTTACTAGCATGGTGTACCTAATAAAGTGGCCGGTGAGTGAATATTGGCAATGCAGACCCAAAACGAGATGTGAACAGGCCATAGAAAATGACTAGCGAAGAAAGCAACAATTTTGAGATTTTTAAATGATCCCAGGTCAATGTAGAATAGCTATTTATATACCGAGAGAAAAACTTTACAAAAACTTTGGCTTGACATTTCTTCAGCGGGAACTGTATAATTGTAGAAGCCGGCGTCTCCAGCCCGCAGTGCCGCCGATTTACATTCAGGAGGTGTAAGTGACATTTTTCTTTATCAAGCAAATGATCTTTATTACCAATCATTTCCACTTGTAGAGTTTCCAATGCTGCCGGTGTATGCAAATTTCCAAATGTTTTGTTTTCCTGCCATAAAGCCTGTAGTGAAATAATAAAATGGATCCGTTCTACTTGACAGATTAAAGAAATGGAAACAGAATTGGGTGAAAAGGAGCTGAAGAGAATAAAGCAAGAGGTAAGAAAGAAAATGGAGCATTGTAAACCTCGGCGTGTCGATGCCAGTGATATCCACGGCTCCTATCGGCTCCTCCTCAGAGAACAGAAGCTTCACAAGTCTGTGAATAAGGATTGCTCCGCGAGTGAAGTTCACGTCACCGAGGTGACAAAATGTTTGCAGTCTTCCATTCGTAAAATGGAAGCCGAGTATTACAGGCTACAAGAACAGTGCCGGGAAAGGCTGGACGACATGGCTGAGGAGCTTGAAGGGATTATTTGTATTCCACCAGCAAAGGGTTAAAAATGTATAATAAAATTTTCGTCATACATGGTAATGCCGGTTGTGCATCTTTTTCAAATTCTTGACTGACAGCATCGGCAGTGTTTAGACAAGCGATGCACAGGAGAAATCCTGGGACGTTCCTAATGACGGGAAGGAAGAAAGGAGAGGCGTCGCAGGCCTAGGACACGCATTCTCTAGGCCACGCCTCCTTGACTCAGCTGCTGCAGATTAAAAGATCATTTTTTGGTTACCCTAACCAAGACACCGAGCACATTTTAAAATACACAACCGGGAAGGACCTCCCTCTCATGAAACGGCTGGTACCAGTGACTTTAGGGGGGAGGGGGAGGTGGATACAGTATTGCTTTAAGGCCTTCTTACACAGCACAATATTTCCTGCTCGCTGCCTGTGCAATTACACCAGACGATGTTTAAATGGCTGATAATTGGTGTAATAGGGCCTTTAGTGGGTCTCCAAACTGGCGGCATCACAGCAGGGCAAAGCCGTAAGCTACTGCTGCAGAAACCAAGGAGTTAAGTGTACATTATTATTTTTTAGCACCTTCTCCCTGCGCATATCTAAAAAAAAAAACCCTTTTTAAAAGTTTCATCTATATAAAGTTCTAAGCAGAATTTGTGCCAGTTCTTAAAAATGTATAAAGTTAATGATTTTTTTTTCCTGCAGGAAAATCTGTTACTAGCCTGCGGTGAGTACATGGACGTCATTGCTCTTCATTAGCCAGTGTGGAGAGCATTAGAGCGGTTTTAGTGACACCTTATCACCTGACTATGGGATAAGTAATAAGTATCTGATTTGCAGGGGTCCAACCACTGGGGCCCCTGATGATCATGAGAACAAGTGTTACGCCGGTGGTCCACACCGGCTGGTGTACTGTGCTTCCTAGTGGTCAGAGCCATCAGTTCCCCCTGTCTCTGTTCTCAGCTATGCCTCCTCTCAACACCACCCTGCTGCTGCAGCTTCTGCCCATAGGATTAGCACCTAGATCTGTTCCCTATCACTACAGGCAGCCACATGTACTCAACCTTTGAGAAATAGCGTTCTTGGTGTTCTAAGTGAAGGTGTTTCTGCTAGTGTTTGGTATTATGTGTTTGACCTTTTACCTGTCTTGTCGTTCTCTGCTTGACCCCTGTTACCTTCATGCTGTGTATGACCTGGCCTGATGGATTCTTCTGCCTTCAGACTGGTGTCTCCTCGGCTGCTGGACCAGCCATCACCTATATCGTAACCATTTCCAGAGATATTGAGATATTAGCCCTCTACTTTAAGGACCTCATTCTCATCTGAAGAATGTTGAAGGGTCAAAACCAAGGCACCACCCTTGAGTGCAGCCCAAGTCTAAACTGGTTAGATGACTCTGGCTCACACCTGTTGGCTATGACTCAGGTTCACACTTGTTGGCTATGACAATGGCTGTCCCATAGAGTTTGAATAAAGGAGCGGCTCCATTACTTAACAGTGCTCCATTCAAATGTGCACTGAGGAACCTCATTCCCTAAGACAGGGATGTGGAACCTTCGGCCTTCAAGCTGTTGCAAAACTGCCATTACCATCATGCCTGGACATCTAGCATTGGCTGTCCAGGCATGATGAGAATTGTAGTTTTGCCACAGCTGAAGGGCCCGAAGCTTCGCTATCCCTACCCCAAGAGGTCTCATCTATCATTAGATCAAAGAAGCATCAACTAACCTTATTCTCATGCTCTGCATGAGACCGCGCGACCGCGGCGTTTAAGTGTAAGTGACGGGGAGTCCCCTGTCACTTACCGATCGGGACCCCCGCAGTGTGACTGCGGGGGTCCCGATCGGTAAAACGGACTGCCGGAGGTCTCTTACCTGCCTCCGTGCGGTCCGATCGGCGATCTGCTGCACTAAGCCTGCACAGGCAGGCTCAATGAGCAGATCGCCGATAACACTGATCAATGCTATGCCTATGGCATAGCAATCATCAGTGTAGAAATCAAACTAATGTATTTACAAGTCCCCCAAAGGGACTTCAAATGTGTAAAAAAAAAAAAAAAAAGTTAAAAACACTACCCCAAAACCCCTCCCCCAATAAAAGTTGAAATCACCCCCCTTTCCCATTATATAAATAAAACATATAAAAATAAATAGATAAACATATAAAATACCGTAGCGTGCGTAATTGTCCAATCTATTAAAATATTACAAGCGTCATTGCGAACGGTAAACGGCGTACACGAAAAGAGGGAAAAAAGTGCGCGGATTACCGATTTTATGTTACATTATATATAAAAAAAATTTTATAAAAAGTGATCAAAACGTCCGATCTTCACAAATATGGTATTAATAAAAACTAGAGATCATGGCGGAAAAAATGACACCCCATACAGCCCCGTAGGTGAAAAAATAAAACCGTTATAAGCGTCACAATAGGCCCATTTTATTTATAATTGCCAAAAAAAAGGATTTCATTAAAAAAAAAATATAACATTAGAGAATCTGTGTAACCTGCATATGGTTGTGTTCGGACTGACCTATAGAATAATAGTATAATGTTGCTTTTACCATATAGTGCATTACGTAGACACAGGAACCCCACAAACGTTACCATATTGCTTTCTTTCTTACGATTTCACCAATTTATATCTTCATAAATAATATATTTGGAATTCCATCATACATGTTAGGCTACGTTCACACAGAGCAAAAGGAGCGGATTACGCAAGGAAATATTTCCGCCTGAAATCAACTGACGCTGAATTCCGAGCAGAATATAAGCAGAATGTAAGCAGAATCCCTGCGTATTCTGCTAGGAAAGTGTTCAGCTCGTAATCAGCTCTTGACAAATTCAGCGCGGAATACTCGAGGAATCCGCGCTGAATCCGCATGCATTCAGCGCTGAAATTCAGCGAGTATTTGGTGAGTAAACTAGACTATACCAGAACATATACTAGAATCCTCCTCCCCCCCCTTTTCCCCATTTCCGCGCTGATTCAGCGAGTAATTTCCGCTTGTATTACGCTTGTATTCCGCGCTGAAACAGAAAATCAGAGCCCCATTGATTTGTATAGGCTTCCGCTAGCGGAAGAATGAACATGTTCATTCTTCTGGCGGAAAGCGGATTAGTTCAGTGCGGAAATTCCACTGTGTGAACTGCAGAGCAGAATTTCCATTCAACACAATGGAAATTAGCTCTGCACCTATTTTAACGGCTGAAATTTCAGCACTGATTCAGCGCAGAAATTCAGCTGCTTTTGCTCAGTGGGAACGAGCCCTTATGGTAGAATGAAAGACGCCATTAGGGCTCGTTCCCACTAAGCAAAAGCAGCTGAATTTCTGCTTTAATAAAATAGGTGCAGAGCTAATTTCCATTGTGTTGAATGGAAATTCTGCTCTGCAGTTCACACAGTGGAATTTCCGCACTGAACTAATCCGCTTTCCGCCAGAAGAATGAACATGTTCATTCTTCCGCTAGCGGAAGCCTATACAAATCAATGGGGCTCTGATTTTCTGTTTCAGCGCGGAATACAAGCGTATTCAGCGCGTAATACAAGCGGAAATTACTCGCTGAATCAGCGCGGAAATGGGGAAAAGGGGGGGGGAGGAGGATTCTAGTATATGTTCTGGTATAGTCTAGTTTACTCACCAAATACTCGCTGAATTTCAGCGCTGAATGCATGCAGATTCAGCGCGGATTCCTTGAGTATTCCGCGCTGAATTTGTCAAGAGCTGATTACGAGCTCAACACTTTCCTAGCAGAATACGCAGGGATTCTGCTTACATTCTGCTTATATTCTGCTCGGAATTCAGCGTCAGTTGATTTCAGGCGGAAATATTTCCTCGCGTAATCCGCTCCTTTTGCGCTGTGTGAACGAGCCCTTACATAGTACAACTATTCCTGTAAAAAAAAGCACTTACATGGCTTGTAGATAGAAAACTGAGAGTGCTAGAGCTCTTAGAAAGGGGGGAGGGAAAAACGGAAACACTAAGATCAAAATTTGTGCGGTCCACTGGGTCATTTTGGGCCTGGTCCTCAAAGGGTTTAAAACAAACACCAGGAATTTGGTATACAATTTGATCAAACCAATACGCCCTGTGTACCACGTTTGGTGGGGCACTTTGGGTTTGGTCCTGTGACATGGGGGTTGCAGGGACATTCCATGGCCTCCCTTCCCTGCATGTGCACGCTTTGCGGTGGTAGCGGTCGCTGACCGACACGGTGTGGAGTTAGCGTAGGGACCCGTGTGGACCAGGAGACCTGCACGTTGGTACACGGGGCGATATGGCTTGATCAATTAATATTCCAACATCCTAAAGTTGTTTTTTTAAAATAGGCTTAGCAGCATTAGTATCAGCCATAGGTGTGATGTGCAGCCGCTCCTCTCTCTCCATGTCGGATATTATATTGTGGCAGTCCAAAAAAATAGCGATCCCTCTCAGCTGATCACGGTCACTTTTACACAAGTAAAATAAACTAGCAGTGTATTGACCTCTTTGGGTGTTCTATGTTTTTTTATACACTTTGATTTTTTATTTAGATCGCTTATTGTGTTCTCAGGCTGCCACATGACCACCCTGCCTGTGTTTTCTCTATCTCCTGTGATGTCATGTTCCTTCCAGTGAGGGAGCAGTGAGTCATCAGGTGGGCGTGGTTATGCATCCACATTTATTTAGCCCCACCCCTGTAGGAGGAGCTTACATCTGAGCCCAGTGGAAGCTGCAGCAGTAAGAGCAGCGTGACACTCCAAAACATTGTGAGCTCCATTGTGGACAGGGACCAATATGCATGACTACAATCTCTGTATAGCACTGCAGAATTGGAGCTACATAAATAAAGGAACAATATTGTTATTATTGTACAGTGGCTAAGCAGTGCAATATGGGGAGGAGAGATGCTACTTCACCTCATGTCAGTCACCAGGAATCCTAATTAATTTAAGCCCTGCCCCATTGAAACCACACCCACCTATAGGTTGTTGACCTCTATGACCTGAACGTTCTTTATGTAAATAAACACAAATCTAAAAACCAACAACTGAGGAGGAGGCCCAGGGACACAGAGGTGAAAAAAGTTGGAGGAAACAACTAAGAGAAAAAGAAAGAGATCACAATTTTCTTATTTCACTATTTGTACATTGTTATGGGGGCTTTCAACTTGCCTGAGCTGTTTTTAACAGCACTTAGTGACATGCTTTACAGCAAGACTCATGGACATAGACTACAATAGACAGACTCTGTCCTCGTGAGATGAAATGTAAAACATTTCTGAGCACACGCTGTGACCTTTGAAGAGGTCATTCCACAGGGAGCTGCTATTGTCTCCTCTATCTGCTGGTTTCACATGTCGCTGCAATGCTGTACAGATCACTTTACAGCAGCCTCCTCTTATCACCACAGTTACAACAGGAATTCTCAGCTCAGTTTTAGCCCCAGTGGTGAGAATGAAAACTGTATGATATGAGTGATTTTATTATATAGATAGAAAAATTATTTAAAAAAAATAAAAATAATTTATTTATTTCTTAAATTGTTTAACATAAAAACATTATTTAAACAATGTCATTTTCTGATGTCACATTCCCTTTAAGGCCCACTAAGCAGCCTATAGAGATAGCAGAGTTGGCAGGACACATTCTCTTTTCAGGGCCGTGTTCCATCTTCCTTTGTTCTCCTTGCTGCAAAAGAACAAAATATTTTAATATTTAATATTATTATTATAATTTCTTATAGCATTAGTCATTGGTGGGATCTTTGCTGCATTTTGCATCATAAAAAAAAAAAAAAAACTTACCTGCAATAAACTTCGACTAACCTGCTGTATTATTTCTATTGACCTATGCTCGCCTAAAGCAGTAAAGTAAATGAATATGAATAGGCAGTGGCGGCTAATCTTTCTTTTCTTGTTTTTTTTTTTTAAGACATTGGTGCTGAGACAAGACCATTGGTGCTACGTACCAGAGAAAAGAAAGCCCAAGGCATATCGGAGATTTAGATAGATTGTGAGTTGAGCTTTTTCCAAACTATGGGGCATTTTTTTTAGCGTAAAAAAAAAAAATCATCTTTTCAAGAGCTGTGTCCGGTGGGGATAGCGTTTTATAGGTAGCGTAATGAATTTTAGCTGCTTGTACATTATTTACGATGGATGTTTTTGATCTTACAAAAGAATTTTATATAAAAAAAAAGAGACCACGGCGTCGCTGCATTGCATAAATATTCAGCTTCGAAATTAACATGGATGAATAGTTAATGAGATCTGCAAAATATATGCAATGTGTTTATTTTATGCAGAACGTTCCATTGTTGTTCGTTTCTAACTTCTAGTCATTTTCTTTTTCTGTTGCTTTTTATGTTTCTATTACGCCATAAAATTATCTTCGGGTTTGAGGGGTTTTTTTACGCACAGAATTAGTTTTTATATTAAAATTCATCGTATGATTAAGCCGGTCAAACGCATTGAGATTTTCTCTCATTAATGAGCAGCTCTCTAAAGTAATACTCCAGTCCCCCACCCCTGGGAATAAATAGGTTACAGTAACTCCATCTTTCATATCAAGTACAATTATTTTCCAGCCTAATTTATGCGTTTCCGGGTTACAAGAAGCAATTGTCACACATGGGACCAACTAAGGACCCCACCACCTTGATGTACCCCATAAACTGATCCCTATAAAGAACACAAACCAAAATGGTCTCACAAGCACTGGTGACGCATTACACAAGCACAGGAATTTATTATGTAAAACGTAGGTCATCAGTAAAATGCATAGTCTATATGAATATAAAATGCTAAAAAATTTTTTCCCATTTTAGTACTCAAAAACAGACATACATAAAAATCTACCACAGTAAGGGTATATGCACACTGAGTAATTCCCGTGGATAACTTCCTCTTGACTCTGCGCCCATCCCATATACTCCATTCTATACTCCCAAAGAGTTGACAGGTCAATTCTTTGGGCAGATGGCTCAATCCTCCCGAACATAGAACGGAGTCTATGGGACTGGCGGAGAGTCAAGCAGCAGAATCCGTGGCAAGTTATCCACGAGGAGTACTCAATGTCCATATACCCTTAGGGGGCATTGACATGTTCCATGTAATGGATGATGTGCTTTGGACCAGACTTCGGAACTTACCGCATCATCATTCATTATTCAATAAGAAAGTATTTAAAACACATCTCCCTTCAACATTTTATTGGGAGATGTCTTACAAAATAGATCATAGAGCTTACATATCCCCACACAGAGGCTCGATTATAGGCAACACCACGGATCATACCTGCCCCAAGTGTGCTGCCCCTCACTCCGACTTCCTTCACTGCCTATGGTCCTGCCAACATATCCAAACATTCTGGAACCAGATAAAAACCTTTCTCTCCACTCATCTCCACCTTACCTTACCACCGACTCTTTTTGGAGAAAATGGTATACCTCTTCCGTATGGACTGGATAGAATCCTCACTTCTTAAAGAAAAGAGGGTGTAGAAGTTCTTCCATACCTGGGAAAGATTCATCCCTATTCTTCCCCTCCATATCAGGAACAAGCTGAAACAATGCTTTCATACTACTACTGAAAAGTTTTTATTAGTCAGGGTTTGATTGATCAGACCCCGACCGATAGAATGAGCAGGGAGAAGACTGCGCTGCTGCACGGTCCTCTCCTCTGTGTGAGGAGACATGCCTCATAGACTTCTGTTATATACACATCTCCTCACTTGAAAAAGCCAGAAGAGAAATGCGCTGAGCGTTATCGGTCACAGTCTGAACACTCAGACCCTGACATGTCAAAAGGTGTTTGTTTGTTTTTTTAGCACCCTGTGCACAATAGGGAGCTATCGCCAGGTTAGATTAATCTAACCCGCTGATAGTTCCCCTTTAAGTAGGATAAGTGGCATAGGCATTGCCTGCCTTTTTCGGTAGTCCCAGACCAGGCTTTGTGGTGGTGATCAGGCATTCTCGTGTTTAAGTTAATGCTTACCTGTCATTAGGCTGCCTTACCTGATTGGCATGCAGTCGCTCCTGCCGCTGGAAGATCGGGTAGCTATGAGTACAACCACGCCAGATGATTTCCGAGTCCTATTGAATCAGAATATACATAAGGAGAACATAGTCAGTCAGTTAACTACCATTTGACTCTAAGAATTTTCACAGCTTTATGATGCCTGAGTGGCTTCATAGAAATCCTCCCACAGCATCTTGTTGGGATTTAGTTTATGGTTTTCACTTTATCTGTTTCTCTAGCCAGGTAAGTCTGCTTTACATTAGCTGTCTAGAGCAAAATGACTGTGGCTTACTATGGCTATTACTTCAGATATGTGGCTGCAGGTTGGCTACGATTGTGGCATTGGGCAAGTGAAATACGCATATTATACATAGTGTGCCAAAAGAAGGAAAAAACCTGTAAAATGTGTAGCCTGGCTGGAAAGGTGAGCAAACTATGCACCAAATGTTTCCTTGGATAAACCTGTACTTAAAAGGAGTTATTATGAGTAGGCTATTGCTTTGCCTGACTCTAGATGCAGATCGACAATCGTAGGAAAAACGATTAGAACCCCCCCCCCATTTCATAAACCTGCAGCACATTATGGCGTACAAGTACAACATGTGTTGGGAAGGGGTTAATGCATACTATTACATAGGAGTCCTTAAAGGGGTTGGCCACTTTATAGTAAAATTGCACAGTGTACAGTATTAGTAAGTGTACTCACTGTATATACTGACAGCAGGTCCCTGTGTACCTCATAGACCTAATATCAAACTCTCTTCCTCTAGACTGCTGTCCTGCTCTGTGGTGAGTCTGTCTATAAGATGGCCGACATGGAGGAGCATGTGACCAGGCCCCGCCCCCCAGTGTCCACCACTGAGCCTGTATATGTCTATGGAGAACACAGTGGACAGGGCCTGGTCACATGCTCCTCCATGTCAGCCATTTTATGGACAGAAACAAAACAGAGCAGGACAGCCGAGCCTGGTGAAGGGGAGTCTGATATTAGCTCTATGAGGTAAACAGAGAGCTGCTGTCAGTATATACATTGAGTACACTTACTAATAGTTTGTAGTGACCTATTTTACTATAAAGTGGCCAACCCCTTTTAAATGTTCTAGATCTGCACATCACAGTGTACCATATGGGAATGTTGTATACCACCATCCAGAGAAACCAGACTCTCCCTCTTACATGCATCATTGGTTCATCCGAGACACACACTTTGGTCTGTACCAGCTGACCAGTTTGTTAAGCGTGTTTTAGTGAAAGAAAGTGGTAAACAAGCTCATCTAATCAATATATCAAACAAGTTTATTATATACACAAAAATTCTTTTCACAGGAATCAATAAGCTATAGGTAACAAACAAAACCAATAGATGGCCACAGTACCAATAAAATTCTTGTAACTTTATTCAAAGGTTCCTCTTAAAATCCATAGAAAAGACATAAAAAACACACAGACGCGTTTCAGGACCTAGTCCCTTAATCATGGCCAAGCTATAGGTAAGCTAAACTTTATGAAATAGGCTTTAGTCAAAGGGTATGTGTCCTACCTAACTACTATGCACTGCAAGGGTAGGGCATGGAATTACCTCAGTCAACGGCAAAACGTTGCACAGTCATGAAGTTCCACCCCCATCCAATTAAAGTGTAACTATCATATTCCCCCGCAGGCAGTAGGACACACTGTCAAAAACCTGCCACTGTGCCTCCTCTGTGTATGTCGGGGATGGAATTCTTCCGGCAGCGCCGTTGTATACAATTCAATCAGCGGTGCTGCCAGAAGAATTCTGTCTCCGGCATGCACCTCCAAAGGGAGCATGGTGGCAGGATTTTTACAGCGTATCCTGGCATCAACAAAGGTGGTAGTTACACTTTAAAGGGAACCTGTCACCCCCCGTGCCGGGGTGACAGGCTCCCGACCCCCCGTTAGAGCCCTCTATACTTACCTAATCTCTCCGGGTCCCGCTTCTGGAGGTGGTCGGGTGATGAAGATCTCAGCCGCTGCAGCCCGGCACGCGCGCTGAGAGATGAGTCCAACGCTCATAGAGAATGACGGAGCGCTGGACTCTCCTGTCATTCTCTATGGGTGTTGGACTCATCTCTCAGCGCGCGCGCCGGGCTGCAGCGGCTGAGATCTTCATCACCCGACCACCTCCAGAAGCGGGACCCGGCGGGATTAGGTAAGTATATGGGGCTCTAACGGGGGGTCGGGAGCCTGTCACCCCGGCACGGGGGGTGACAGGTTCCCTTTAAAGCTTTATTTTATAGGGCCCGACTTTTTGTTCAGCCTGTTAGTATGTTGGCAATATTGATTCTAAAGGCACAAAGACTTTCAAAACTTTTCACAGAATTTCCTGTAACAATGAGCAGGTGATTTATCCTGCAACATGTCCTTGTGGCCTGATTTATGTTGGGATGACATCATTTAAAACTTAGAATCCTGGAACATATCAGGGACATTAGAAGGGCACTGTCTTTGGAGAACATAGAACTGCATGTTTTGCAAAACATTTCAACCTATCCCTAAACACATAATGGAATGTCCTGCGGATGACCCAACAAATCTGAAATCCATTGGAATTGCCACTGGAGACGTCATCTAACTGCTCTGTCTAATGTTTTGATGTATAGATGGAACACTGACACTGTAACCTAAGGGTTTACAACACATGTACTCTCTTTGTGTACTTATGTGGGTCTCTGTATTGTCTCCTAATGCCTAAGATTGCAATTTTCCAATATAGATATAAAGCTCTGGGATGAGATCTTGTACTGGCAGAGCTGTCTCTTAGCTGGGTTTTTCTCTGTCTGTGTACTTAGGCACTTTTTTCCTTTCTCCCTCCTCTATAGGCTTATCTTGCTTGTAACTTGATCCCTGATCTAGCTACTGGATAGACCTGAGATGAGAAGATGCATAATAACAGGAGAATTAAGCATTTTTCTCTGATAAGATATATTACAAAGTTTCTTATATTCACTTAAACCATTGATCTATGCAGAGTTGGTTGAAACTGCAGTGCCTAGTTTAAAGGGAATCTGTCACTAGGTTTACAGTGCCTTAAATGAGGACAGCATAAACAAGTGACAGAACAATACATTATATCATTCTGTTTAGCCATTCTCCAGATATGCAGGAAAATGGGCTTCATGCCGCACCACTCCCTCCGTCCTATGGCTGCGGATTGACAGTTGTCTTCCTATACGTAGTATAGAAAGGATACGCTAAATAGCCCTCACACCTCTTAGACAAAGAGATGTCCCTTCAAATCAAGTCTCTCTATCAAGAAGTCTTAGAACATTGACTTGGGATCTATGACAAACAATCTCTCCAAAACAAAAGACTTCCCATCTGCAGACAGTTGTTTCGGGCATAATATCCCAAGTCAATCTTCTAAGACTCCTAGATAGTGAGACGACTTGAAGGGACATCTCTTTGCCTAAGAGGTGTGAGAGCTATTTTATATATCCTTTCTTCCCATAATTCTCAATGGAGCAGCAGTGGCCTGTATGTCTCCACACATCTTTGACTGATTCTCCTTAAGGAGAATTAATACCCCTTGGACCCAGGTCAATAGGCTTTTCACTAGCCAGCCAACACTCTGCTCTGCACTGAAGAGGGGCAACAACCCCGAAACTGCTGTCTGCAGATGGAAAGTCTTTCCTTTTGGAGCAATTGTTTGGCTTGGCATAATATCCCCAGTCAATGTTCTAAGTTAGAGTTTGACTTGACGAGTCATCTCTTTGAGAGAGCTATTTTGCATATCCCTTCTTCCCAGTGGACCATCAATGGCCTGTAAGTCTCCACACGTCTTTATGACGGACTCTCATTAAGGAGAATTAGTACCTCTTATACACAGTATAGACAGACAACTGCCTATCAGTGGCTGGTGGGCAGAGGGGACTGGTGCTGATGAATATCGAGGACTACTGAGAACATGCACATAATGGAGAGAAGTAGTGTGCCGTGCTAAGAATCCTCGCTATTTAGAAGGATATTTCTGGATCAGCTGCACAGAACAATGTAAGTGATACATCATTCTGTTCAGCTTATCTGACACTAGTTTATGCTACCCTTAGATAGGACAGTCTAAACCTACTGACAGAGTCTCTTTAAACTCTTTACTTTTCACAAACTTTGCATAAATTAATAGTTCAAGTGAAAATATGAAAGCTTTTATTTATGCCTCTTTCTCCACCTATGAGCCACTTCCAGTAAACCCATCCCCACCTGCCTGCACTGATCATTTAATCTCAGTAAACTGTAAAAAGTAACTTTTATGAGGAGCTTCCATGTGTTCTCCATAGTTCAGCATGGTGGATTACTGAGCTAATGGGCCACCGACCTGGCAAGTTCTGTGTATGGGCATCATGACAGTGACCCTTTAACAGATGATTTCCATAGAAGTCTATGAAGATGACATGGTTGTACTACGTAGTAAGTCTCCTGTCCCAGCCCAGTGATGAATGCACAGCTTTTATTGCTCAGTACTGCTCTTAAATGTCCTCAATGCTGCTGCAGTATAATAGACATAGGAGAGCAGTATCCCCTCTTATGTGTGTGTGCAGTGTATGGGATACATCTTATTGCTTGTGTCCACTCAATGTGGAACTGAGCTCAAAGAAACTGGCAGTGTATTCATAGGGGAAAACTGGTGAAAAATGTCAGATACAAGTCATACAAAGCCTATCAGTACTGCTGCTATTTTGGGTATACTCTGCTTATTCTGAAAAGTTATCAGCTATGTTTTAAGTGTGTGTTTACTGTATGTGGACACGTCCAGGCCTACATGGGGTGGCCAATGGCCATATGATTTTATTGGTAAGCTGCAGCTATCTTTAGTTCCCTTTTAAAGCTGCCAGTTAAACCTTACTTAAAATACGCTCGTGCTTGATTTGGCAAACTGTGGATAATTTTGATTTGTTACAGGAGATTCGTATAGAGTAATGAGGTCTATTTTAGTATGCGGAACAGAATTTGCTTCACAGATTATTTTTGTCTCTTTCCTGACTTGTCTCACACACAGTCATAAGGAGCTGAGCCAAGTACTACAAACCTTATATAAAATAGGGACAGATGCCATCTCCTACAAGAGGCGCCGTGGTGGGCGAATGAGAATATGCATAGACATACACAAAGAAGCTCTTTTCAGGTTGTTTTTGCCTTTCCTGGTGTATAGTGTAAAAATATAACTCAATAGATGTCAACATAAAGTAAGCATACAAACAGCAAAGTGTAACGGACAGCTATGAGTAATACTGCTCGAGAGACCGAAACGCGTTCGTTTCTGTTGCTGAGTTTATTTTTGCATGTAAACATTTAATAAAGATCAAATTTTGGACGTATCCCAGGATTGCCGGCTTTTGTCCTATCGTTTGTTGGTGAAGCTTGCACTGCCGTGCATCGGGCGGGTGAACTTCTGCCGGTGTGGTGAGCTGAATAATCCTTTACAGTTTGGCTTTGGGCCACACAAGAGACCGGGGTCTAAGTGCCCTCTAGGTTTTTACCCTTTTTCCCGCCGCAGGATGCGGAAGCTGGACTTCTGCAGCTAGGGGGCACAAGGTTGCTCCACAAGAGCTGGCCCCCAAAGACCAGACAGAGGCACTGGGGAACAGGCTTAGTACACGTGGGTCTTCAACTTGAGAGTCAGCGCAGTACCAGGGATGAGACAGGAATCGTAGTCAGAAGGGTCAGGGAAGGTGGCTTCGAAGACCGGTCGGACAATCTGAGTCTGCAACAGGACTGGAACGCGGTACAGACAGGGGTCAGACAGTAAGCATAATGTGATATGGTGGCACAACAGAGAATTAAGAGAATCAGCAGAATAGCAGAAAAACAACTTTGCTTGGAATGCAAGAATTCAACAATGCTAAGGCAAGGAGGCACAGGTGGAGCTAGTTCAAATAGGTGCAGGTGGCTCTGGATCGGCAGACTGCAGTAGCTTTCTCTATAAATCGAGAGCAGTCGGTCTTATGAAAACCCTAGTGGCCAAAGGTACCGTTGCGGCAGTGACTAGAAGAAGAAGAAGACGCTGAAAGACACGAGGACAACTAGCTTTAGAACCAGCACGGGACATAGCAGAGAAGCGGACAGGTGCATGGCGATTCCCTGTGCATCTGTGAAAGCCTCAATTTATGCACATAAAATAACATTACTGTTACTGCACTAACTTTTTGAACAAAAAATGTTTCTTTAATAACTAGCTAGCGCTCATCTCAAGTGCCTGCTGTCTGATTTTTGCCATCAGAGCCACCCCAATGGCCTCTGAGTTGGGGAACTTTAATTTTGCCGATCCTTGGGAGTTTAAAGTGTAACTACCATTCTGAGGTGTCATAGTGATGTCAGAAGTGCGTATCGGTCATCACCACTCTTGTCTCTAGTTTGGGTGCAGGTTTCGCAACTCAGTTCCATTGAAGTGAATAATTGCAAACCACCCCTGAACAGGAGACAAGAGTGGTGCTGTCTCTGGAGGAAAGTGGCCCTGTTTTTCTAACACTGGATAAGCCCTTTAACATAGAGGGTTACTTTTTCTCCCTGCATTGTGGTTGTTTACTCACCCTCCACTGGATCCAGCTTTGTGGTGGAGCGGCAGGTAGCCTAACAGAGTTCAAAGGCAGGCGGATGATAAGCCACTTGCCAATCAAATGAAGTGTTTCGTTCAGACAGGCGATTCGCTCATCTCTATCAGCTATTTATATAGGCTTCAGTTATGTATTCATGTTGTCAGAATAAGCTATGCCCATTTCAGTGTCACGGCTAACCTCAGCTGTTTGAGGATAAGTTTACAGGTAGCAGATTTACCGTAGAGATCTCCATCTATTCTATACAGAAACATCTGCCACATGTCAACGTATACCCTTAGAGTGGATCTATAATTACTGAGCCTACTTAAAGACTGTATCAGGGAATTACATACGTGATGTGATGTGATATTCCATTTTGTTGTGACAATGTTTCCAGACATTGAAATATCTTCCATACCTGTGAATGAGATCTCTGCAGCATGACAAATGTTATTTAGATGGAGCAGCAGAAACAAATCTGCCACCGTTAAGGGGTTAGACGCGGTTTCTGAAAAAGAAAAATATATCAAAAATAAAAACACTATACAAATCTTTAAAGGGATTATTTTGGAATTCGAAAAACCTCTTCCAAAAACAGCGCCACTCTTGTCCCCAGTTAAAGGAGAAGTCGGGCGGATTATAAAATCCGGCAGGGGCAGGGGGGAAATTGATTACAAATACATACTTACCTCTCCCTGTGCCTGCAGTGAGCAGCAGGACAGGCCTTGCGATCCCCGCCAGGCTCTGGAATCTCCAGAGCTGACACATCACAACCCAGCTGATGGACTGGCCGCTCAGTCGCTGCTCCAGTCACTGATTGGCTGAGCGGCCAGTCCATCAGCCGGGATAGGTCTTTTCCCCCAGTCATAACGTCATCAAAACTCAGAAAATAACTTCCGTCGGGGTCCTGAGGCCAGTCCCGCTGCTCACCGCGGGCATGGTGAGAAGAAAGTTAGTACTTGTAGTCAATTTCCCCCCTGCCCCTGCCAGATTTTATAATCCGCCAGACTTCTCCTTTAAGGATGGTGCTGTTTTCCAATCCTGGATTAACCCTTTATCCCGCCAATCTTTATTTATCATCCAATCATTGGCCATGTACCATATTTACCGCCGTATCGGTGAAACCAGTAGTACAACACGCAACCACTGATTGGATAGCAGCTTATAAACAGGGATCGCTGGATCGCCCATGATCGGTAGGAGGGGGTTGAGTAGTTTTTCTTTTTTATAACGTTTGCAGCTCTTTTTTTATTTATGTTTTTTTTGTTTTCTCAGCCCTAATATACTACTATATAATTTCTGAGATCCTATGCAGGAATATTAACATTTCCATTGCTCCTGCAGTCCACGGATGGGCTCCAGGCTCCCTCGGATGGCGGGCTGCATCCTCCTTGCAGGGCAAGTGCAGAGAATTTCATTACCTCCCAGAGAGTGATTAGAATAAAGGGAGAGCTTTGGCTATTAGTCTTATGCATGTAGATTTGGAGGAGGAACTTCCTCTTTAGAATTTCTTGATGTATCCGGATCATCCACTAGAACCCCCATCTCCATCCCCTCATTGCACAGTGCATGGCATTGCATGCTTAGTGATGTGCAGGTGCAGCAGCGGCAGCAGTGTGGAGGAGACATTGACATGTAATGGGTGGGAACACTCCTCTGTATTTCTCGGTGGTGCAAGTCTGTAGAAGAAGGAGAGAGGCTTCAGTGCTTATTGCCTTCATCCCTTCTCCCCTCCCCCTCTACACAACAGTATCTCCACTGTTACTGGCTTTCATCCTACAAATGACTGCTTGAATGCAGTGCTGTGCTGCTGGCTCCATCCACTGAGTGCAGCCTACTGGAGGGGGAATCCAGGAGCAAGCATCTGCCTGAAGACGGTGGGCGATTTACTGGGCACTGCCAATGACCACCAGGGCCGTAAGGGATGCTGGATTGTACCGGGATAATGGTCTTTCCGGAGATCACTGCAAACCTGATTGGATTTAATATTGATACCCAGCTGTTGCAAATGTCTTAGCTGGAAGGAGTGATTGGCTGGATTTTTAAAGGTAAGACTAGAAGACAACATATATACACATATACGTGAATGTACATATATATATATATACAGAATTAATTACGTAAATATTTTGTCTATATATATTTCAAGATATATAGTTTCCTATAATAAAGCCATAGGAATTTTCTTAAAGGAATCATGCAAGTTCAGTTTTTCTGACCATTCTAGTTTTCTATGGGTTTTATCCTATCATTAAGTCCGTGGAGGTGACCTGCTTGTAGCAAGGATCCAAGAATTACATAAGAATCTTGGTGTACATGTATATACATATATCTATCTCCTCCAGATCCTATGCAGTTCTTGAGGATAGAGCTATACAGACACATCAAACAGTAATCCCCTTATACATGTACAGTGTATAATGGAAGTTTTAACGTGATTAGTCTGAATCGGTTAAACTAAGAGTTGTGACCCCAATTTTTTTCGTGAAGTGTGAAATAAAAAAATAAATATATTCGGGCAAATATTGGTGATGGTTTCTGATGGGATCTTTTATAAGAGGACCATGTACCATGTGCCTTGGTGAATATCCAGTGGGCCTCATGAGTAAGATAGACATAGGGATATGCTACCATCCCATATTACTAATATCAGCTCTAACATTTTTTAGTCTGTGACTCATCCATTCCAAGGGGGCAGTGCTTGGTTGTCGGAACCTCTGCAGCTGATGTACAATAAAGGATAGAGACGGCTTATAATACTCATAAATATAACTGAGCATGGATAGCACTGGGGTCTGACGTGTTCGTCTAGAGGTTGCAATGCACTTTTAGGGCCCTGCTGATGTCTGGGAGGGGGCACTCAGGATTGCATCCAAGATCCCTTCTGAGATTTCCATAACTTGGAATCTCCATCATACCACTAAAGTCTTTGTCATAACCAATCTACTACGGAATTGTAGATGTATCCGATGAGGGGTCCAAGCATATTACCAAGCAGCATGGCCCCCTTATATTCTGGGCATCCATAGCAGAGTCTGCCTCCAGGTGCTAACTGATGTCAGAGGGTTCTTTAAAATGGGGATCACATATGATGTCTTCATTGTGAAACGTGAGATGTTTTTCTAAATTTTGCATCTCGTACCCCCGTAACTTTTCTTTTTCTTTTACTCCGTTACCAATATCCATGCTGATTTTTTTTTCCCGACAAACATTTCAGGCATTTTGTGACCTGTCAGAAGCTGATCACAGCGGGGGCCCCTCTGTTCAGAGCCCCCTTACTTAGAGCAGCTGTTTATAGTGTGTGGGTTGAGGCTGAAAGATACTTAGAGAGAAAATGAAGCATGAAAAGAGTGCCCACTCAAGTTAATACATGTGGGTGTTTCTCCTGAATGGAGTCCTCCAGATATACGTAAAAAAAGTTGTCTATAAGGCTGCACTCACATCATGTTTTTAGGTATCTCATGGACTGTTTGTTGGCATAATGTCAAAAAGGGATGTGGGTTAAGAGTCAGACATGTTCCCGGTGGGCCCATTGCCTTCAACAGGTTGAACATAGTAGTGTGTGTGCATGGATTCTTACAACTGAAGGTTTTTAATTTTGTTGGCTTAGAAACCCTTAAGGCCCCTATACACATTAGTAAAATGGTGGCCAAATCCACTGTTTAGACAGTTGGCCGCACCTTCTGTAATGTGTATGGAGGTTTCCCCGCGGGACCAGCTTTGGGACCCCTACTGGGCTCTGGGACTTCTGGCACTGACATGTCACAACCCTGCTGATGGACTGGCCGCTCAGCCAGTCTGTAACTGGAGTGGGATGCCTCTCCAGTCACTGATTGGCTGAGCCGCCCGTCCATCACCAAGGACAGGCATTTTCCACGAGTCACGCAGTCATCACAACCTGGGGGAAAATGCCTTCCGGCGGGGGTCCCAAGGCTGGTCCCGTCGCTCACCGTGGGCATGGGGAGAGGTAAGTTTGTACTCCTGATAAACTTCTCCCCTGCCCCTGTCGACTGCCAGATTTAAAAAATGGCCAGACCTCCCCTTTAAGGTTCCCACACACTGTATGGCTATGTTCCTACAGCGTCTTTTTAGTAGAAAAAAAAACTGCCATTAAAATGGCCGTTATTAATGATCATGATTATTGTTAACGGACATCATTATAAAAACTTCAGTTTTTTACCTAAAAAAAACCTGTTGTGGGAGCATAGCCTATACGTAAAATACTTGGCATGAAGAAGGGAAGCAATTGGAGGTTGATGGCTCTCCCCTTCCTGCTCTTGACCTGCCAACCAAGTTCTTCATAGCAACCAGTTCGCCCAGTAAAGTACTCCATAAAAATCATGGCCAAAGTGTGTGTGTGTGTGTGTATATATTTATTTTTCCATTATTTAAAATAGACAGAAAAAGAAATACGTATGTTATAAACACAAAGCCGCCAAACCTAACAGACATACAACAAACATATACATATAAACATATACTGTATATAACATCCATTATAATCCTCATCCAATCACCCACCCCCAGAGAGTAAAAATAAAGAAAGGAAAAAAAAAAACAAGATATAACCTACCTGATCCTATAGCACGTAAAACAGGCAAGTAAAAGCATTTAGACTCAGCAAATCTCAGAACCAAACTGGTCCTGGTTGTAGTTAAGAGAAGTTTCGTGTATGTGTGGTCATCACCCATGTAAAGAGAACCTATCAATAGATGAATGCTTTGTTAACCACGGGCAGCATGAAACACTTATCGCTATAATGTACTTTGCATTGGGATTGGCTGTGCCATCCCAGAGTGATCATAGTTGGAACTTCTGCAGGGAACGGGCCCCAAGTCATCAAGGTGGTTCAGTAACCCTGGCTGACTGATCTCTCCCTATGTGCAGATAGAGAATGATATGTCAATCGGGGTTGGCAGGTTCGGGTAGCATGAAATTTGTATCTGTCTCCCTTTAATTTAATTTCATCTCATAGATTGCAGAGCCTATTACACGGCTCAGTGATAGTGAAGGAAGGCTCCTTCCTGCAATCAGCCGACAGCCGCACATCCAGATTACATGGGGAGATGGGCGGCCAACAGCTGATGATATTTAAGCAGGTGAAAACGACCAAATCAGCCAACAAATGAGCGTTTGTTAGTGTGTTGGCTGATCACCGGCCGTATTCCCCAGGGCAATAAAGGCCTGTTCAGCCAATAATCGCCCCGCGTAATAGGGCCGTGAGTTAAATGGTTAACAGTGTTACCCGAGAACTAAGAAAACTATTGGCTCCAAAGCCCTAAATATATACCTAATATATATAAACTAAGGGGCGATTTATCAAACATGGTGTAAAGTGAAACTGGCTCAGTCGCCCCTAGCAACCAATCAGATTCCACTTTTCATTCCTGACAGGCTCTTTGGAAAATGAAAGGTGGAATCTGATTGGTTGCTAGGGGCGACTGAGCCAGTTTCACTTTACACCATGTTTGATAAATCTCCCCTATGTGGCTAAACCTATTTGAATCCCCTTCACTGTACAGTTACATTTAATAACAAGGACAAGAGATTCTCAGGGGTCTTGTTCAATATATACTGTGGAGAATAGGAAAAATAAAATGCAGCCACCTTCCCTGAGTTTCCTACAGAACAGCCTGTCCTGGCACAGCAGCAGTGTACCAACATAGTGCCAGTCAGGGCACGCCGCATGTATTCCAGCAATGCTTCATCTGCTGATTGCCTTTACTTACCACCAGTATGATGCACGGATTCAGAGGTGTTGTAATTTTCTTATCGGCTGGCTGGGTTGCCCATCAGGGCCAGTTTTACAGACTATGGATCCCTGGACAACAAGTAGGGCCTCCCACCTGCCATTTTCTAAGCAGTTTCTGTAAATTCTGGCTAAATAATCCTGCCATATGGTGTCATACTGCAATTCACAACCTACAAAATACTCTCAGTACTTATTAGCTGCTGTATGTCCTGCAGGAAGTGGTGTATTCTCTCCAGTCTGACACAGTGCTCTCTGCTGCCACCTCTGTCCATGTCAGGAACTGTCCAGAGCAGTAGAAAATCTCCATAGAAAACCTCTCCTGCTCTCCAGACTGGAAAGAATACAACTTCCTGCAGGACATACAGCAGCTAATAAGTACTGGAAGACAAGATTTTTAAATAGGAGTAAATTACAAATATCTGGCACTTTCTGGCATTAGTTTTTTTTTGTGAACTACCCCTTTAATGAGGTTATCTAGAAAGCAGGAAAGGCCCTACCTCTTTTGCACTCCAACGCTCTACTTCCTCCCTCTGACTGTCTCCGCAGATGAGTGGGGGTCGGGAGCATGTTGCTGCCATTACGTACACCCCGCACGCAATGTCCAATAGCTGTCTGATGTCACTGCAACATGACTAACAACGGGCAACTATTAATCATTACTCGCAAAAGACTCCTGGCCCCCTGTTATCTGCCGATATCATCAGCAGAGACCGTCAGAGGGAGGAAGGAGGACGTTGGAGGACAGAAGATGTTGGAGCTTGCCCCATGTATTGCAGCATGTTACTTGATATCTAAAGCTTGCCATACAGATTATATGATTGCTTTCAGAGGGATGGGCCAACCATCTAACATATGCGATGGCCTCCTGGCTCTCTGGGGAAAGAATTGTTATGTTTGATTTCAACTGCCCAACCAGTTTGTTCTCTAAAGGTGGCCATACATTTTAAATGGTTGTTAGGACGTTCATTTGGCCGTCAGTTATCTCCTCTGACCTCCCTAAGCACATGAACGTTCGGCATGGCCAAAAATCCTCGTTTCCTCTATGGGGAGGGGCAAGCTATGGCACCAACTTATCTCTCACAGAACAATAGGGTTGGGCTGTAAAAATCCAACACATTTATACCTTCTCTACATCAGTAGAGAGTCTGGAGGCCATCATATATCTTAGACTGTTGACGGAACCCATTGTAGGTAGCAGGTTTAGCAACTTTAGTCTAAGATTTATAGACTTCCTTTAAGATAAACCACTGCCAGAGGAGTCTGGGACCAGCTTCCTTTCCTCTCAACCAAGAAAAGCAAGAATGTATATTGGGGATTTGTAGAAATTGCTATTATACACTCAGCTATCTTATTTGTATTGCCATGTAAAAAAAAAAAATATATACATACTCACCTTTTACCAATCCCCCGCCAGTGCCAGTCCAGATGTTCACAGCTTTCTCATCTCCATCCCAAGACATTAGAAGTGCTCTGTCCACAGTCATGACCTACCTAAGGAGGAAGAACAAGAAGCTCAGGACTGGTACTGGCAGGGGATCAGCAGGGGATGAGTATGTTTCTTCCTTTTGTTCCTTCCACACCTAGCAGGTATAGACAATAAACATTTTTTGAGACAATCCCATTAAGGTTTCAGACTTGGCAGATAATTTCCATTGCAGACTTGGTTGCAAAT
Organism: Dendropsophus ebraccatus; assembly: GCF_027789765.1. Lineage (NCBI taxonomy): Eukaryota > Metazoa > Chordata > Amphibia > Anura > Hylidae > Dendropsophus > Dendropsophus ebraccatus. The sequence continues at coordinate 16,815,683 of NC_091466.1, read as the reverse complement.
CCACCCAGGACCTGTTGCAAAATTCTCATGCGTTGCAATAATCTGAAGCGAGTCCACTATAGCAAAGGCGGTGTATGTTAACAGGTCACTTTTATACCACCTTCTCCAATGGTGGCATTTAGCCCCATTGACATCGGACCCATCATTCCTTGCCTGTCTTCTTACCATCCGCAGTCCATGTTCTTTTACATTACATTCACGTCTCTGTTCCTCCCACCAGCGGACCAGCTCGCACACGGCTTTAATCTGTGTGCAGAAGACGCTATTCATGTTAATCCATAAGTAATATAATGCCTAGACCCCCACATCCTGCGTCAATGATCCAGCCCAGGTTACATAATCTGGCTTTGCTATTACATGCATTATTAGTTGTTTTGGGGTTGGAGGAAGGTTGACAGATACTACAAGAAACATTTTAGAATAGCTGGGTGTCAGTGTATACTGACAGTGCCGATGCATACTGATTATCCATCAGGGATCTTGTTATCATGCATCCGCCTTGCTTAAGAAGCAACTGAATAAGACGGAGCTGCCGCTGTGAGATATCTCCAACATTCACTCACTGGTTAACGGGTGGAAATCGGGGATGTACAATTTCCTTTTTGCAAGATATGGTATTCTTCATCTACATAAACATTACCGATCCATTCGTTGTGTACAGTACTGACAAATACAGCGCCCTTCACTGATGCTTAACTGAACATCACTAGTTTAATGCAATATAGGTATATTTTAGTGAACAAAAAATTTGAGAACAGTCAATGATGCTTTATTCATTGTCTGTGGGACTGCAAGAAAAAGCCAAGCTATCAGAATGTAACTTTTTATTTTTTCCGCCAACATACTCTTATGAGGACTTGTTTTTTACAGGACAGTTTTTTTGTGCCACCATTTGGAGGCTCAAATAACTGTATTTTCCCCCCTTTTTTTGTTTTTTAGTTTTACCACTTTTGTAAACTCGAAACACTTTAAAAAAAAAAAAAAAAGTGTTTTTGTTACACCAAATTCCAAGACTTATATTTCAATTTTCAGTTTGTGCTGTGTGAGGGCCTGTTTTTTGCTGGTTGACATCTAAATTTTATTGTTGTGTGCTCCTTTTTTCTGGTGTGTTTTTGTTTTGTTTTTTTTTTTATAGCGTCCACCATGTAGAATAAATAATGTGACCTTTTTTTAAATTTTTATAGATTGGGTTTTATATATTGACAATAATAATTATATTTTAATTCGATTTTTTTTTTTTCAAAAGGAACTTTTGAAAAGGACATGTGAACACTCATATAATAGACCAGACTACTTATATAAGGCGTGTTATGCCTTTGAGCATAATGCCTATAATGCTATTCCGAGTACAAGTATGGCAGACTTTGGGACTCCTGTTAGGCCTTCTGGCTGCCATGAAAACCCATCAAGATCCTATGATGGCATTGTAGGGGTGTTAATGGGGTGACAGAAGGTTGGGGTTAAAGGTTTCTCTGATACTGGCCATCAGAGCAGGAGCCAAAAGGTATTTGGTTACAAATTAGGCCCCTAAGTAATAACCGTAAAGAGGGGTTCACTAAGGGTTAAAGGCTGTTTCAAGGCCGCATCTTGTGCTTTCCCCAGGGTTAAGCAGATTTGAGATGATGATGTTCAGGAAAAAAGACCTGTCAACAGATTAATATCTATCACTTGCATTAACATGATGCATTAACTTACGGCAAGGGTAACAACCTGTTAGTCACATAAGGTAGACGAGTAGATTCCAGGCTGAACAGCTAATGCACAGCTAATGTGGCCTCAGGAGGACAGTGAAAAGGGGAGGATCCACTGAACTCACGTCACAGGTCATGTCCAGCCTATATTGTTGTTTTTTTTCTTTATTGTACTGTTGCTGTGGCCAACCGTAGTTGGCTACCCCTTAAAGGTTTTGTGTCATTAAGAAAATTACACATATTAAAGGGGTTATCCAGCGCTACAAAAACATGGCCACTTTTCCCCCTACTGTTGTCTCCAGTTCAGGTGCAGTTTGCAATTAGGCTCCATTTACTTCAATGGAACTGAGTTTCAAAACCGCACCCAAACTGGAGACAACAGTAGGGGGAAAGTGGCCATGTTTTTGTAGCGCTGGATAACCCCTTTAAGTACAGGCATTTTTGAAGTTTTCCTGTTTGTGAGATACAGACTCACTCATCCCCCAAGTGCCTGCATGGTTTAAATACCCTTTTGCCCCTGGTTATACCCCGTTAGGGCCAGTTCACACGGAACAAAAGCGGCAGAATTCCTCAGTCTCTTTGGGAGGGCTTGCACGCCTCCGCTCCTGCCGCTCTCCAACGTGTAAATTCTTTGCGTGGAGAGTGGTGGGAGCGGAGGCAAACAAGCCATCCCATAGAGACACTGTGTAAAAAAGTAAAACAGTAAAGTTTGTGACCTTTCACAATCTCTCATATTCTTTCATTATATCTCTGGTTGACTCATCTCTGACTTACAGAGTACCCAAGTACTCTCTTGCAGGAAGCCAGTTACATATATCTGTATTAGCACATCCTTTTGCCGTAAGATAGATAGAAACTGAGAGTTTAATTGATAAATTTCATAACCCATTAACGTCACCATTTCCCTGAGGCCTGGACGATCTTATTTAGTGATTAACACCCGGATAAGCAATCGGCAAGTAATCCCATCTTTACCCCACCATTGAAGATAGGTGCAGACCCCCTGAAGAAGTCGATTTCTGAAATTCGCCACCTGACTCCCTCCAGTATTGCCTCATGAAGCACTCCTCCTTCTGTTTCTCTTTACTTTTGCATATTTCACATCTGGCTTAGCAGTATAGGATAGAAAATCCTTCCCCAGCCTGGAACTTGCCAGCAATTGCGTAAAAGTGATTTAAAACGGCATGACAGTCAAAGACTCAGCACTAATGTGACAGGGAACTTAGGGCAGTGCAATTATAGCTCCACAAACACCCTCGCACAAGGGCTCACTGACAGGGTGCTTCCGGGGAAAATTACACATTAAGACTTTTAGATCTGCTCAGATGGTTTTCTTCAATGGTTACAATGAATTATCAACACTCTACAGGTTGTGTACAGTCCTGATGGCCGCTCCATTATGTCCCCGCTGCCAAATAGCTGCGGATCTATTAAGCTTCAAGTGCAAGGAGCTTAAATTATTAAGAAAAGGCTTGGGCTTTGTAGGTTGTTCATTGATGTGGGATTAATGGTCTTGCAACAGTATTGGCCATAGGTCGAAATTGTTTTGCATGCGCAAACAACTTCCATGACATTTTTTATTGACACAAGACAATCAGAAGTTTTCTTTATTTGCACTTGGGCGGCAGTGTTGAGGGGGCAGCACTAAATGAGTTAAAGCACATTTGTTTTTTTTTGTTTTTCTTACATTAGTCGATCGGTGCCAGGGCAGGTGATCCCCCATTTCAGTCTTTTTTTTTAAAAAAATGGTGCCCGTTTCCCGCATTGGTCTTTTCCCATTTACGAGCTTAGCTCAGAGCACTGGGGCCAGGCCTGCTGTCCTCTAGTAAGACCATATACCCTCCCTCCGAGCATGGGAAATGGGCATCATTTTAGAAAAAGGACTGAGTCACCGGGATCCTCGTGACAGCACCAATCAGCTAATGGGGAAAAAAAGTTATTTACCTGATGGTACATTGGCTTAAAAAAATTTTTTTAAGAAAAAAAGACATGCTTTTGATGTAGATACTGAATTTACTTCAAGGATTTAAGGGGTTACATCACATCCATCAAGTCCAACCCATAACCCTACTTTGTTGATCCAGAAGAAGGAAGAAAATTATGAGGCAGATGCCAATTCCCCCATACCAGAGGGAAAACCAATTACACTTAAAGGAGAAGTCCGGCAAAAATTTTTTTGAAAGTATTGTGTTGCCCCCCAAAAGTTATACAAATCCCCAATATACACTTATTACGGGAAATGCCTATAAAGTGCTTTTTTCCCTGCACTTACTACTGCATCAAGGCTTCACTTCCTGGATAACATGGTGATGTCACTTCCTGGATAACATGGTGATGTCACTTCCTGGATAACATGGTGATGTCACGACCCGACTCCCAGAGCTGTGCGGGCTGTGGCTGCTGGAGAGGATGATGGCAGAGGGATGCTTAGTGTCCCTCCAGTGCCCTGTGTCCCTCAGTGTCCCCCTGCCATCATCTTCTCCAGCAGCCACAGCCCACACAGCTCTGGGAGTCGGGGCGTGACATCACTATTTTATCCAGGAAGTGACATCACCATGTTATCCAGGAAGTGACATCACCATGTTATACAGGAAGTGAAGCCTTGATGCAGTAGTAAGTGCAGGGAAAAAAACACTTTATAAGCATTTCCCGTAATAAGTGTATATTGGTGATTTATATAACTTTTGGGGGGCAATACAATACTTTAATAAAAATTTTAGCTAGACTTTTCCTTTAAGGGGAGATTTATCCAACAGGTGTAAAGTAGAATTGGCCCAGTTGCCCCTAGCAACCAATGAGATTCCACTTTTCAAAGAATCAATGAGGAATGAAAGGTGGAATCTGATTGGTTGCTAGGGGCAACTAAGACAATTCTACTTTTCACCAGTTTGATAAATCTTCCCCTTAGTTCCCTTGTTCGCCCTTCTCTGCACGCAATCCACATCAGCCATATCCTTCTTGTATACAGGGGCCGGAAATTATACTTAGCAGACAAACATTGATCCAGCACTTTGTGCTTTATTTCATCTTCATTTAAAAGAAGTGGCTTACACATCAGCCACAGAGACAGTGTTTAACACCAACGCGTTTTAAACACTATAATTCTTAATCTTGTACACACTATCCCGTGTGTGCTCTGACTAGTTAGTTGTAAAGAGACAAAACTATGGTCTCATCTTTAGCATCTCGGCCTCTTTTGATGCATCCCGTAGTTTTATTAGCCGTGGCAGCCACTGCCTGGCACTGGGCACTAAAGTTGGGCTTACTGTCCACCAATACCCCCTTTAAGTCCTTTTACTCTTATTTGTTTTGCAGTCATTTAAAGTGTAACTCCAGCGAAAAATTTTTCTTTCAAATCAACTGGTTTTAGAAAGTTATATAGATTTGTAATTTACTTCTGTTCAAAAAAACTCCAGTCTTCCAGTACTTATCAGTTGCTGTATGTCCTGCAGGAAGTGGTGCCACCTCTGTCCATGTCAGGAACTGTCCAGAGCAGCAAAGGTTTTCTATAGGGATTTGCTACTGCTTTGGACAGTTACTGACATCCACAGAGGGGGCAGCAGAGATCACTGTGTCAGACTGAAGAGAGTACACCACTTCCTTCATGACATACAGCAGCAGATAAGTACTGGAAGGCTGGAGATTTTTAAAAAGAAGTAAATTACAAGTCTATATAACTTCCTGAAGGAAAAAGATTTTCGCTACTTTGTAATTTGCTCATTTTTGTGCAGGTGCTCCAATGTCCTGGTGGACAAGTCACATGATCTCACCTTTACGTGTTTTCTGCTCTTTCGGGGACAGCCCCTTCTTGCTGAATTGACTTTAGTACAGTGTATGCTTTTTTAGGAGGCTAAAAATGCTCAGTCTTCTGATAGGCACATACATGGCAAAGACATTGGCTGTATGTATACCATTACAGACCATGTATACCCGCCAAGTAAATATAATATGTGTGGGAAACGTACCGGCCGTAGTCACTAGCTGACTATGCTTAGTCCATTATATAAGTATATACAGTATACATTGGCATTGATGGCCAAAGCATTTCCAATATTTGCTAAGCCAATAGTGATGTGAACAGTCTCTAAGTCAGAAGTTGGAGCAATAGCCAAAGTTTCTATGACAACGTAAAGTGCGGCCATATTGGTTGTCACATTAGAATGACCATATTAGATAAGACAATAAAGTATCGTCATGTTCTAGTGATGATATAATAATCCGTTACCATTGAGAAGCTATTTCATTGGGGAATAGGGATGCGTTTCCTAATGTCGCCTATGCAAATATGGCCGCCTTAAGCTGTCTGGCGAGCCCCCTATAGATGGCATTTCATCAGGTACGTGGCGCTGCTGTTTCTAACCATTCTGTGCAGTCAGCCAGAGCGTAAGCAGCAAGCGACTGCTCATGCATATGAATACACACCGAGCTGAATGCATTTATAACAAGACAGAATCCGCTGATTACTTATTAATGCAGTCGTGTACTTCATCTTCATGTTAAGAATGTTTCTGAGCATTAGCGGATGAGGTAAACTGAGAAAAAGGATCACGGCTGAGATGATTTGCCACTTGGCCTGTGTAATGTAGCGGGCATAACACTACCATAAGAGCACCTTGTGCTTTCTTAAAGGGATTTTCCACAGAAATATTTCTTCATTTAAAGGGGTACTGTGCAGAATTTTTTTTTTAATCAACTGGTATCAGAAAGTTATAAAGATTTGTAAATTACTTCTATTAAAGAAAAACAAAAACTCTACTTCCAGTACTTATCAGTTGCTGTATGCTCAGCAGGAATTGGTATATTCTTTTAAGTCTGACTCAGTGCTCTCTGCTGCCACCTCTGTCCATGTCAGGAACTGCCCAGAGCAGAAGAGGTTTTCTATAGGGATTTTCTACTTCTCTAGTCAGTTCCTGACATGGACAGAGGTGGCAGCAGAGAGCACTGTGTCAGACTGGAAAGAATACACCACTTCCTGCAGGACATACAGCAGGTAATACTAGAGTATTAGAAGGACTGAGTTTTTTTTTAATAGACGTAATTTACAAATCTGTATAACTTTCTGACACCAGTTGATTTAAAAACAAAATTCTCCGTTGTACCCCTTAAATGAACTGGGGTGGGGTGAGATAAACTTTTAATCAACTTCCACTGGTCCCTGCTGTAAGTTCTTACTGTTCTCCATCCTGACACATAGAAACTGCTCTCTCAGCTAGTTCTGCCCTAGACCCCCAAGGATTTTTTCATTACCCCCTCCTAAACTTCCATTTAAAAATCTCCAGTCTTCCAGTACTTATCAGCTGCAGGAAGTGATGATTTTTTTTCAGTCTGACACAGTGCTCTCTGCTGCCACCTCTGTCCATGTCTGGAACTGTCCAAAGAAGGAAAAGTTTTATATTGGGGTTTGCTACTGATCTGTACAGTTCCTGTCTTTATCTTTGGTTTTTTTAGGCATAATGGGAATTGTAGTTTTGTAACAGCTGGAGGGCCTGAGTGTGTTACAGGATGAAGCTAGCCTAAGAATACCTGCATAACAGTGTGCAATCCTATGATACTCCTTTTGATGTATTTTACATTCTAGAATTAGATATTCGACTATTTTCGCCTCGGAATTATAATAGAATGTCCACTGTGTACTATGAAAGATGTAGAACTATATAACCAGCCTGCAGCCATGATGTATATCAAAGGAAAAACGTATACATAAGACTCTATCCAACCCTTACAATGGGCCACTATTGTGTGGTCACTGTTATGTTACCATGCAGAACATTACTGAGACCTTTAAAGGAGAAGTCCGGGCATTTTTAAAAGCCGGCAGGGGCAGAGGGGAATGAAATAAGGAGTATGAACTTACCTACCCCCGTGCCTGCGGTGAGCGACGGGACCGGCCTCGGGACCCCCGACAGTGATGACGTCACCACTCGGCGGAAAATGCCTCCCCAGAGATGAGTCCGACGTCCATAGAGAATGACTGGAGCCGTCATTCTCTATGGGTGTCGGACTCATCTCTGGGGAGCGCACGTGCGGCTTTGGACAGGGATTTCTCCGCAGTGGGACATGCTCCGGGAATGGGACTTCGTGGAAGATGTAAGTATATGGGTCTGCACCGGGGGGTCGGCCAGGCTCTGCCCCGCCACGGGGGGTGACATGTTCCCGTTAAGTTCATTCATTCATCATAATAATGGTAGGTAGCAGAGACTAGTTTGGTGGGGGTTTTGGTGCTGGACACATAACAATCACAACTCTAAGGTCTAAATTCAGGAAAATCCCTTTAAGAGGGAGCCAAATACTAAAAGATACCTGATGTACTGGCATTGTATTTCCAAAAAAAGGAATAATATGTAACCAAGATATGTCTGTCAGATGTCTACAAACATAATCCTGTATGGATCAGCCACCCCGCTAAAGCTCTCCGCAAACTTCGGATTATTGTGGTTTCTTGTAAAAAAACCTTTTCTAGGTCTTTCATTTTTCTTCTGTCAAGTGCCAGTCTACTGTATGTCTATATCTTTTATACTTTCTTCTTGACTGCCGGATTCTTTTATACTTTCTACTTGACTGCCGGATTCTTTGTTGTTAATAATTGATCCAAAAAAATGCTGTCTGCTACGTCTTTACCCGTAACTCTACAGTTTGCGGTATTTCCTACTGTCAAACGGGGATTCTTAAAGGGGCTTTCCTTTATTTTTATCAGTTTATTACAAATTACTTTCCTGAAAATAAGACCTAGTAGAGGTTTTGTTGCTAAATATAAGGCCTCCCCCGAAGTAAGACCTAGCAAAGTTTTTGTATGGAAGCATGGCCGTCGAACAGAACACCAGAGCATGCAGCTGTGGCTCTTTTTAGCCCACCACCATTGTCACCAACCTTCACTGTCCGTTGTAGGGCAGCTGCATGCAGGACATGAAGACAGTCACCTGCCGTTGTTCCCTGATGTTCCCTTTCGCGGCCGTCACTTGTAAATGTGCAGGCAAAGCATCAAGAGTCTTGTTGCCTGCCGCCTACCCTGTTGCCCCTACTGCCAGATGTAGAATTCTTCTTCATGAGAAAATAAGACGTCCCCTGAAAATAAGACCTAGGACAAAAATTAATATAAGACACTGTCTATTTAAGGAAACATGGTAGGCTACTTCCTTTTAGCTTGCTCTCCACCCAGCCCCTGTGGGTGTACTAAACAGGGTTTAGTTGGATCCTTTATGCCCAGTTTTGTAGACTTATATTCTGAGAGAGGCCGTTGCTAGTATAGGGACCATCTCTCTCCGTGGTGATGTGGTGAGCCCCCGGAGGTGTTATATCGGAGGGGCTGCCAGTCACTTGTTAGGTGTTGTTGTGTGACATCACTTCTGTGGTGGTTGGCCGAGATACAGCCGGACCTTCTTATGTTGTCACGTGACGCCACTGCCTGGTGGGCACATAGGTGTGATGCCACGCCTGCTTTTAGTGTGTAAGGCCGGTTGTACCCTTTTCCCCTGTGGTCAGTGTCCTTCCAGGTTTCTACCGGTTCCCTTGGAATAATGTCACAGATGATGTAGTCACAGATAGCCAGAGCGGTATAGTGACCCTCCCGGATAATAGGACCCGCCACCCACAGAAAGGGGAAGTGTCCCAAGGTTGCGGTGTGTATGCTGTGTAGGTGGTGCTGAATGATCACAGACTCTGGGAGTAACGTTGAGTTGGTTTACTACTTGTAAATGTGCAACAGGTAATACAGAAGGTCTCTGATATACACTTGACAAAGTTCCAATAAAGACTTGAACATAGGAAGACCAGATCTGTAGGATAAGTGCAGTGTAGGAGATAGTCGTGTCGATAGAGTTGTATTGAGGTAGAGTAGCAGACAGGAGGATGCCGTGAGAGTCTCAACCTATGTAGTAATGTGCTCTGCTGGGATGTTGGAGGATGAGGTAGAATAAGAATAAGAAGAACACCTGTGTCCGTGTATTGACCTTTGACTTCAGTCTTCACACCACCTTATGCCCACTAGCGTTGGCCGAGCCGTACTAATGGGTGACACATGGGTGGATACTGTCCTGCTCTGTGACTTCTCCTTGTCTGTGGCGTGGGTTGAGGTTATCTTTTGGCTAGTCCTCTCCTGAGAGGTTTAACACTGCATAGTGTTTGGTGTAGATACTTGTGAGAAGGTTGATAACAGTGTACTGTCCTGCGTCCTACCTATGCGGGGTACTGGCTAAGAATGACTACTTGCGGACGTGGCAGAGGACCAGGGCCCAGATAGGACCGCTATGGAGAGCTGTTTAGTTAGCGTCCTTCCTCCACATGGTCCCGAATAGAAGACTCTTGTTCCTCCCCCACCCCCAGAACTAACTTCCTCTACAGCGTGTAGGGTGCTCTGTGATTGGGTGAAAAGAGTGCAATAGAAGAACAGAGGAGAGGTGATAGGATAGAAGAAAGCAGAAAATCCTACTGGTCTACAGATTCTGGTAACACATAAACACAATAACCCTTTGTGATCCTTCAGCTGTGCAGCTTCCATATACTAATACATAATACAGCGACATCTAGTAGCCAACTCCTAATACTACTTTCATCATAATAAGACCACAAAAAATTACAAACTTTTGCGAAGGGTGTATGTAACAGTAACACCCCTAGTGGGACACCACACATGCAGGACATGAAGATCGTCACCTGCCGCCAACCCTGATGTTCCCTTTCGCGGCCGTCACTTGTAAATGTGCAGGCAAGGCATCAAGAATCCCGTCGCCTGACGCCATCCCTGTTGTCTCTTACCGCCAGATGTAGAATTCTTCTTCATGACAAAATAAGACATAACCTGAAAATAAGACCTAGAGCAAAAATTAATATAGAACACTATCTATTTGGGGAAACATGGTAGGCTACCTCCTTTTAGTTTGCTCTCCACCCAGCTCCTGTGGGTGCATTAAACAGGGTTTAGCTGGATCCTCTATGCCCATTCTGAGAGAGGCCGTTGCTATTGTAGGGACCATCTCTTTCCGTGGTGAGATGGTACATTCTATTTAATCAAATGGTTTGCTACAAACCTATTTTTAAAATAAAAAACTTTAGAACAGGTATTTATCTGTTGTTTTTTTTTTTTTTCAAATTGATGTCCTATCCTCTGGATAACCCCTTTAAAGTGTTACTGTCGTGAATTTTTATTTTTTTTTTTTTTGCAGAAATCAATAGTCCAGGATTTTAAGAAACTTTGTAATTAGGTTTATTAGCCGAAAAATGCATTTTTATCATGAAAAAGCAGTTTTAAGCTCTACCCCCTGTCTTTATTGTTCTCCTATGGAGAGAGCTAAAGAAAAGACCAAAACAGGACAACAAAGAGTTATTCTACAAATACCTCACCCTCTATCTCCTCTGACCACCAGCACTGACCTCTCTGGGCTCTGATTACAGCTGTCACCCTGCTCCATGCCTGTAATCCCTTTGTTATCTGCTTTCTGCTGTCAGCTAACTCCCTCCTTCCTCCTCCCCCCTCCCCTCTCTATAGGAACAGACAGAGTGTGACTCATGCAACAAGTCACAATTTCCTGATTTTTTGCAGTGGATGGAAAAGAGGAAGGAGGGGGGGGGACCTGGGAAAAGGCTTTTTACATGCAGATAATGGCATATTTGGCAAATAAACCCAATTACAAAGTTTCTTAAAATCGCCTGTACTATTGATTTCTGCAACAAAAAAATAAAAACAAAATACGATAGTGACTCTAATATTGTGTACTTGCTTCGGCAGCACATATACTAAAATTGGAACGGTACAGAGAAGATTAGCATGGCCCCTGTGCAAGGATGACATGAAAATGCGTGAAGCGTTCCATATTTTTGGTGATAAAAGATCTGATTTTTTTTTCTGTATTTAGCTGAAGACAGGTTGGAGGCGGAGCGAGATACTGAAAAAGACAAAATGTGCATTTTTATTGACCCATTAAACACCGCAGAAAATACAGTCATTTGTGAAGTCGTACATATTTTCTACATGGTACCTGACTGAGGAATTAAGGGGCATGCTGGGTGGGCTACGATTGCCCTAGGCAACATTTCATGTGGGCAGGGTTGCCCATCATCCGGTGCACCATCCCGTTCCTCCCCCCCCCCCCCTTTTTTTTTTTTTCTTGTTCTCTCTTTTCTCTTTTTCTTTCTTTCTATCTTTCTTTCTTTCTCTTTAGTCTCGGGAAACTTAGGCACCTCGTGTGAGGCACAAACTAGGGATAGGTCATATCTTTTGTTCATTAAGAAAATCGAAATTTGCCATATTCTACATGTTTGCACTATGAAAAAATTAGCGCTATGTCGTTGCAATGGTTTGTCTTATATTTTATCGACGCTCTAATAAAAAGTGATTTTAAAAAAATCCACATATTGTCACATTAAAAAAAGGAAACCATAAACGAGAAATAGATTGGATTGGGGTGTTTGTCATTATGGAGGTGTAAAACCCAAATGATCCCAGAATTATCTGATCTTCTCATATTTGTAAAGGCTATAGCACAGATCCAAGGTAGTCCACAACAGAGCCCAGAAGGCTAAGGTTGGCTTACACATAGTATTTTGACCCAAAACCAGAAGTGGGTCCAAAACACAAAAAGGTGCAATTTTTTTTCCAATATAGCTTTTCCCTATATCAGTTCCACTGCTGGTTTTGGTAAAAGTACAAACTGAAATTGCATCGTAAATACTGTGTATTAGACTAGGGCTACATGGCCAGAAAATATTTTGGCCATATAACTCGAATGAGACCGAAATATTATGTGCATCCGCTGCTGTGGAATTTTTTTTTATTGTTTCGACTTGGCTGTTAACAAAAGAGCCAGAATAGGCACAGAGTTTGCAAGTTAGTTGCAGTAAATGCGACTTGCATTGAGGTCCATGGTAGCAAAGTCACTTGTGACCAGGATCCAAAATTGAGAGTTAAATTGACTCATGATGTTCACAAACAGGATTTGGGGATATATTTTTGAATGGTAAAACGTTTAATTTATGATTCAAGAAACATTCCTTGTAACAGTGTTTTTTTTTTGTTTGTTTTTTAATACTGAGTTTTATTTAACTTACTAAAAAACAGCTGGTTCCTAGTCACTGATATTTTACAGACTTAAATTTAAGTCCATGAAATTAAGCGTGTGCTCTGATTTTTTAACATCTACAGCTCAAAAAACATAAATTTTTGGAATGTTTTCACACATTTATTGGGATCCCCTGGTTTACAAGTTCTGTAATAGGATTTGCTGTGGGAAAAAGTGCTAGTGCTCTCCTTCTGGACCTGTGCCCCTGTATCTATCGACCACTCCATCCACTAAACTGTACTGATGTAAAGGCTGAACCCAAAAGGATGTTTAAGGGGTATGACAATGTGATTTACCTTTAGGCTCCCACACAGTATTTTTGGTCAGTATTTTGGTCAGTATTTTTCAACCAAAACCAAGAGTGGATTGAAGACACAGAAGGACTGTGTTCACACACTGTTGAAATGGAGTGAATGGCCGTCATTTAATGACAAATAATTACCGTCCTTTAATGGCCTATAATGGCTGTTGTTTTAAAATAAAGGCAATTATTTGTCGTTAAGTGACGGCCATCCACTAAATTAATATATTTTATATAGTAGATTGCCCCCTGTGAAGGTCCCCTTTAGTAGACGGTTTACTGTGTAGGTTTCCCTATAGTAGATGGCCCCTTTGTAGGTTTCCCTATAGTAGATGGCCTGCTGTGTCGGCCCCCTTAATTAGATGGCTCCCTGTAAAGCTCCCTTAAATTAGATGGCCCCTATTATTTAAATGAGCTGTTTTTAGTTTTTTTTTCCATTATTTAATGTGGGTGGTTTGGATGGCCGTGGGCCCCCAGGTGACTCATGCCCTGGACAGCTGCCCAAGCTGCCTACATTATAATCTATGCAGTAAGTGGACCCAGCCGGATGGGCCTCTTTAGTGCACATGCCCCATAGCAGTGGCATGGTCTGTCTTCATGGTAGCTACACCACTGCTTACAGCTGCCACACTCCCAGTCCTCTGCGGGTCTCCATTTCTGCCAAGTTGTGTGTGGTGCCAACCCCAAAGGACCTTCCCAGGGGCGGATTAACTTTACCATAGGCCCCGGGCTGTTCACCAAGCCTGAGCCCCCACACCCCACTGTAACTATGGCCGCACTAGCCTGACATTCATAGTACAGGACAGATAATGTCATGATGTCCTGATTTGTGCAAAATTGCCATAAAAAAAACCTGTGATTTTTTGCAACTCGTGGCGGAAGTGTAGCCTGGAGACAATACACCACTAAAAGTATAAGTCTTTTTGGGTGGTCATGGGCCCCCCAGGAGCTCAGGGCCCCGGGCTGCCGCCCAAAACGCCCCTATTATAATCCACTACTGCGCTCACCTAATCATTGACCACAATGGTGTCTTGCTTAAGTTACTGGTCGGTTAAGCAGTCCTGTGATAGGATAGGAGGTGAGTATAGCATATTTTTACACCACTCCCATCTATAAAGCTAATAGTCTTGCATGGACAACCCCTTTAACATCGACCACAAAAACAATGCAAAACTTCATGTTTGAATCCATTTATATGGTTGCATTTCTAGGTCCATGTTACTGCTGCAATTCCTGGTGTGACTGCAAGTCTGATGACCCGAACTGAAGGCATTATAGATCCCGAAGATGTTATTAGACCTGCGGTCAGGCCAGGGACTTGCCCTTGTAATATGGACAAGGAAAGCTTTCATATTACGCTCATCCGAAACTGGGCTAAAATGGAGCCAAGCAAGGGGTTAAGCTCTCTAAGCATTAAGCACAAATGAAGTTACGTGGCACAGCTTTATGACATTTGTCCTAAGTGGATCTAATAATGGACAATAAAATTAAACAGCAAGGAGCAGCAGGACTATTAGCTTGCTGGCCCCGCCATCGTGTATGGATAAATCCATCAATCCAAACAAGTCCATTTTACGAGCATGTCATGCATTTATGAAAGAAAATCCTAGCGGTGAGCTCCCCGTGCATCGCATTGTGCTGGGATGTAAGTGTATTATAGCACTTGCACAAAGCAATTACCTGCCCACATCTGCCTGTTAGATAAGAACGCCAAAAGGAACCTGGTGGTGTGGATGAAAAGGCCGCAGTAGAACGAGCCACATGGATGCACATTCTATAAGGCGAGGAGCCCACCAGCCTCAGGAGGTGCACTATAATCAATACATGGGGGCTGTAATTTACATAGTGACCCCGCAATGGCATCACCAGCACCTGGCACCACTTCTCTCACTTGTACCTGTGACTCGGGGGTACTGATATAGTTGTCTACTGCCTGATGGTGCCCTGATCCAACAGTCTTCTGAACAGCGAGTGGCTATGTCCTTCACTGTACTGTACTGCACTGTCTGACGGCTACATTATATATGGAAGCTCTCTTGCAGACACTGTATAAAATAGAAAAAAAAGGAAAAAATTGTAAAAAGAACTGTATAAAATAGTCTGTCCTTCATCTAGGACAAGATCCGGTATGTACATACTCTCGCCTAGTAAGGGAACTTGATAATCGACACCGCTTCCTTGGAACCCGGCACCCAGGTCATAGGTCAATGCTACCCCAATCCTTCCTGGCAGTCTCTTTTTTGAGGCACTGTCTATCAGGCACACTTCAGATGGTGGCACTCTCATTTTCTCTTTTTTAATTATAAGGGGAGGATTAAGGTGGACAGTCCTCCAGCTGTGTGAACTCGAAAAAGAGCCTTAACCAACATAAATTTAGCCCCCAGTCTCCATGCTAGGTTACTACTAAACCAACAAAAAATATCAACCTTATAGTCAAAAGAGACTACTAACATATTAAGACTTAAAGGAGAGCTCCCATGAATCCAAAAATTTGCAAGCAGGGGGGTGCAGGAAAATAATAAGGAAAGTATACTTACCTATCCCCGTTCCCTCAAAGCGATGCCTTCCCATTATCTCCCGGCCGGCGGCCTCCTGTTGCTCCTGCTGCTGCTACATCACGTACCTAATTGAGGGATTGCTCACTCAGTTGATGGACACCGCTGCAGTCACTGACTGGCTGATTGGGCAATCCATCAGCAGGCCATGACTTTTCCACAACCGGAGCCAGATATGTGACATACCCAGATGCCAGCTAAAGATGACAACAGCCCGGTACCACTGGACATAACGGCGCCGTACACGGTAACCTGGCCGCGGTTCGAAAAACAAACTGCGGCACCGGCTTCCCCATGACACGTCATAGAGGGGAGGGAATTTCCTCCCACTGGGGGCGGGCCGGCCGACCTCCAGTGCTTCAGTTCGAAAAACGGACCGCGGCACCGGCTTCCCCATGACGGCGCCATTCTATCGGTTTGTGTTAAATTAAAGAGGATGTAGCTGGTGGTACATGCTCTTTAAATTTTTCTTTTAATGTTAATGATTCTAAACTGTTTCTTTCAAGTATACAGTATATACAGGGCATTTAACATATATTTTTTAATACAATGTATATACACCTTAAGGCTGGGTTCACACTACGTATATTTCAGGCAGTATTTGGTCCTCTTGTCAGGTCCTCATAGCAACCAAAACCAGGAGTGGATTGAAAACACAGAAAGGATCTGTTCACACAATGTTGAAATTGAGTGGATGGCCGCCATATAACAGTAAATAACTGCCATTATTTCAATATAACAGCCGTTGATTTAAAATAACAGCAAATATTTGCCATTAAATGGCGGCCATCCACTCAATTTCAACATTGTGTAAACAGATCCTTTCTGTGTTTTCAATCCACTCCTGGTTTTGGTTGCTATACAGCCTCAAATATACGTAGTGTGAACCCAGCCTTAAGAAACATTTCCCAACATCCTCAGCATTAGATATTGGGATCAATGCTGCTATGCCCTCTTCTAGTGGACAGGCTGGGCGATGCTATAGAGCTGTGCCTCTTAAAGGGGTAGAGCCATCTGGAAATCCCCGTGTTCCCTAGCTGAGGATCCACCTATCTTTCTCTGTTTACAGAGCTCCAGATATGCTATTTGTGTGACTCCCATCAAAGTCGACTTGCAAATTGGATAACCTGCCAGATTTGCCTGTTTTCTGCATGTTGTCTACTTAAGGTGGCTGCAAACAGACCGGAGGAGGCTGGAGAGCCCTTATTCTATAGATAGGTGCTGGTCCTAAAGGTGGGACCCAAATCCAGGGGACACATAGCATATTATGTGGATATGCCATAAGTGTCCCAGATAGGCTCTGCTAACTTTTCTTTTGTGTTTCTAAGGTAAGTATCATACTCTATGCTACCTATTCAAAAATGGGCATAGTGCAAGTACCCCTAGAGACGTATGGGTTGAGAACCTAGACTTAAGAGCAGGGGTAGGGAACCTAACTTTGGCTGTCCAGGCATGATGGGAGTTGTGGTTTTGCAACAGCTGGAGGGCCGAGGTTCTCTATCAGCTCATACTGTATATCTCTTCTAATAGAATTGAGCATAAGCTGTATGCCGGAGGTCTTCTATCCTAGAAGTATTGCCCACCGAGGCACGCACAGTGACTAGGCACTTGTAATGTAGTCTTATAGAGAGTCTGTTAGCCGCTGTATAGGCGTGCATGGAGTGGCTGAGTCCTCAGGACACATATTAAGGCAAATGCGGTCATGAATCACCTAATCTTGCCCACATATGCCGGCTATGAGCGGTAAACAGCTGGAGCAGATATCTGCAGGCATACAGAATCTCCAGTGGGTGTATAATAGCAAACATATTGTGGAAGCTTTACCATCCATTCCATATAGTTATCAGAGTTACATCTGATCTCAAGAACAAGGGAGAGAGTCTGAGTCTACCTCTTTAACCATCTCTAAGCCATCAATTCCTTGTTGCAATTAACCTGAACATACCCCTACAATGTAAAAATTATGGTTAGTGTCCAGTCCGACAGGATATAGTATATTTTTTCTTGATTATATTGTTGTATAGATTACGCTACTTTGCGGCATTATATAAGTCACCTGGTTAGACCTTCGGAGTGTCTGACTACCTTATGTTCTTGGATTATTTTTAGAGCTCCACTATTTTGCCTCTGGGATCTACAGCAGCTGCTATGGCTGCTTCCACTGCAGTTACCTACGCTGTAATAATAAGTGAATAGACGTGTAATAAGATGTAACATACGGTCAGTGTTAGACTGGGGTGTAGAGGGTCCACCTGTGGTATTGATCCTGTAGGTTCACCCCCCAGTTACTGTATATTAAAATATAATCTGATCCCTTTTAGGTCTCATTCACATAGACACATGCTTTTATTAAATGGGCACAGTGACAATGACCATATGATTACCATAAGTACCATAAGTAAATATTGGTGTCAAAGTATGCTGTGGGCCTAAAGGGGTTGTTCGGAAGGGAATGCACGGGGAAAGGGTGATTAAAAAGAATAAACTATACTTACCTCCCTGGCTCCCGTGCCACAACCAGTATTGGCCTCCAGGTTCGAAGCAATCACGTTACAGGCCAGCCCAGCTAGTCAGCAGTCGCCGTAGTGTCCTGCCTCAGTCACTGATTCACTGCAACATCATTGCCTCAAAACCCAAAAGCAGTACACAGTGGTGACACAGTATAGTAATACCAGTGGCATTGTGGGAGCCAGGGAGGTAAGTATAGTTTATTATTTTCAATTACCCCCTCTTTGTGCATACAATATGTCAACAAAAATTCCCTGCCCGGACAACCCCGTTAACCCTTAATGTTGCAGACAATTTAGTGTTTTTCTTCTTTCTAAGGACCATTCCTCTTTTATTTGTCGTCAAAACCATATGGAGGCTTGTTTTTTGCGGGACCACTTGTATTTTTGATTGGCGTCTTTCACTGAACTAAAAAATGGAGAGCGCATATGGGGTCACAGTGAGTTCTGGAGGAGGCCCAGGGAGAGAGATGATGGGCTTGCGGCTACAGTGATACTGTACGTAAGTGTCAAAATGACTTGGCCACTTGTACAATCAGCTACAGAGATACAGCAAGTAACTGTGTTTCTGTTAATACTAGACACAAGAGGGGGCCACTGGAGCTCAGGGGCCCCTGGGGGATTCACTTGGTCCCCTGTTGGTCAGTCTGAGCCTACACTCGGTGTATGCAAAGAAGGGGTCCGTGGAGCCTCAGTTGCAAGTCTCAGAACACGTTAATAGTTAGATATCCCTCTCTCCAGAAAAGGAACCCCGTTGCCAAGGGGTGCCTCCTAGTGGGGAGAGCACCAAACCACCCTGATATGTAGCCCCTCAAGTCCTCACTCTGTTGCGAGCATTGGGACATAAATAGGGAAACACCAGGGTGGCCCCTTTAAGTCAAAGTCTAACTCTGTTGCGAGTGTAACGACATAAGACAAGGATTATCAAGGCTAGGCATTCATCCACAGACAGCTGTTTCGGGGTATTTGCCCCTCCTCAGTGCGGAGCAGGATTCTGGCTACCAGGGGCAATAGACCAACAAAACACAACAATGACTGAGCTCAGGGAGATCAATTAAAAAAATCCAATGGAGTACTAATTTAAGAGTCTCTACTGATTGTCCCTTATAAAATTTTATATGCAAAGAAGGAGTCTGTGGAGCGTGTTGCGAGTCTCAAATCTTGGGAATAGCCAGATATCCCTCTCTTTAGAGAAGGAAGCCTGTTACCAAGGGGTGCCTCCCAGTGGGGGGAGCACCAAACCACCCTGATACGTAGTCCCTCAGGTCCTCACTCTGTTGATAGCATTGGGACATAAATAGGGAATTTTTTTACTGATCTCCCTGAGCTCAGTGATTGTTGTGTTTTGTTACACGTGGTGTATGTCAAAGCGTTATCTGGGAATAAAAATTTACCACCCTTTATTCTCTCTCCATCTACATTAACAGCATGACCATCCTCCAGCGGAGGGAATAAGGCAGAGATGAGGAACCTGTGGCCCTCCAGCTGTTGCAAAACTACAATTCCCATTATACCTGGACAACCAAAGCCAAAAGTCTAGCTGTTCAGACATGATGGGAGCCGGAGGGCTGCCGCAGGTTCCCCATCCCTGGCATAAGAGCTGGGACTGACCAGACAGGTGAGGACGCTTCTTGTTGAAGGTTTTTCTCCATTTTTCTCTTTCTTTGTATGCTGAGTAGTCTACTGAATGACCGTGTGGTTATGCTGTTCCACTGTGTGGTCTGAATAATGGCCGTATAACATATCATCCGATTCCACAGAGCCATCTAATGAACTTTCAGATTAATATTTATGTTTTTGTGACAATTTAATGAGATTCCGAAAAAATCAATAATGTTCCTTTCATACTGGTCAGAAGTTGATACATTATCCCGGATCACCTTAATATGGTAGGCTTGGATGGAATTCTTCATGCTGAAAATGGTTAAAATTGTGGTTTTCCATCCGAAACACCGTAGTTAAATACTATAAAATATTTTGTAAAAAAAATATATTTTTCCTCCAGCACCTCTCTTGTTCATGGATTGTGTCTGGTATTAAATGAGGCTGAATTACAATACGAGACTCACCTGTTTCTGGCAGAAAGCACCTCTACAACACAATATTTATCCATTTCAGCATATGCCACGTTAGATCTCGCTATTGTTGGATTCTTCCCACCCCATGATGTCCTATTTAGTCATTGGATAGCTTCCCTGTGGTATTGGCAGGGCCGTCTTACCCATTGGGCATGGTAGGCGGCTGCCCAGGGGCCCTTGCGTCCTAGGGGGCCCCTGCCCGCTGTGACAGCGGGCAGGGGCCCCCTAGGACGCAAGGGTCCCCCCGCAGCCGCCTCCCATGCCCAATGGGCAAGACGGCCCTGCCAATACCACAGGGAAGCTATCCAATGACTAAATAGGACATGGCCATGAATTTTTTAATAGAAGTAAATTACAAATCTAAATAACTTTATGACACCAGTTGATTTGAAAGAAGAAGATTTTCGCTGGACAACCCCTTTAAGCCATAATCTTTTCATGTGTATGCAGGCAACCATCAAACGACTAACGGAAATTTGTTCGTATGTAGTTGATCGCAGAGCTGGCCATAAAATCATTGTTAATCGTTCACAAATCTTTTGGTGTAAGCACACATCATTTGTTTGTATACGAATGATCCTACTTACAAACGTAATTGCGAACATAAGTAACCACTATTGTTCCATATAATATGGTGAATGATTTCAGGTAATTCGCAAAAACGCTCATTTGCAATCACTTATTGTTAATTGGAGAAAACAAAAAATTGCTTCAGCTAATAGGACCCTAAAATCTATTCATTGCCTTAGGGCAGGGCTACTCAACAACTTTTAGAGAAGGTCCACTTACCGGGGTCTATTGTCAGGTGAAGGTCCGAGCTGAGCATCAGTAGTAAATGCGTTTTGTTAACTTTTCACAGAGGTTGTTGAACTATTTACATACAGAATTGATGCCCCTGTGCGCTCTCTCCCAGTAGTATATAACCCCCCTGTGCTCTCTCCCAGTAGTATATAGCCCCCCCTGTGCTGTCTCCCAGTAGTATATAGCCCCCCCTGTGCTCTCTCCCAGTAGTATATAGCCCCCCCTGTGCTCTCTCCCAGTAGTATATAGTCCCCCCTGTGCTCTCTCCCAGTAGTATATAGCCCCCCAGTGCACTCTCCACCTCCCACATAGCCCCCCGTGCGCTCTCCACCTCCCATATAGCCCCCCTGTGTGCTCCCCCTCCCATAAGGAGCAAGAGTGCTGCCTCTTGTGACCGCTGCGGCTGATGGCTCTCTCTCTCTGTCAGTGCTGCCACACGGTAACTATGAGCGCTCATTACGAGCACTCATAGTTACTGTACAGAGCGCAGCTAGCAGCACTGCAGCAGGGGTCCAGACAGCTGGCCTCTGCGGTCCGGGTTTGAACCGCGGTCCCCCAGTTGAGGACCCCTGCCTTAGGGCAACGATGAGACTTGAGTGCCTATAATTTTTTTTCCGGTTCCCTGGTTTACTTCCTTGGAGCAATTTTGGTAGGTACTAACCACTACATACCAGGAGCCCCACACATGATCAGTCATTCTGCCCCAGTCATCTACACATCACAGTTTGACTCAAGGTCCCTTACACCTTCCCAGTTCTCCAGCTTCCAACACGTCAACTCCATGAACTCACTTGCTACCTCATATACCCCCATCCCTTGACAGGTGCCATAAAGCATAGTGACATAATGATATAAAGTGGTCTCCTAGGATAAGTCAGGTCACTTTATCACTTTGTATTTGTGCCTATAGTGGGGTTTCCCTCCACCACGAGACTTATTGTACTGTCAGCTTGCCGTACAAGCGCATTCAGTGATCCCAGAAGTCATTAACATAGATGAATAGACAAATTCTCTTTAATTACATTGAAAAGCATTGGCCAGACTCAGTCTTCCTACACAGCAAGTTCCCAATCCAATATCTACAGCTCCCCATGGTGTCTCGGACACCCCCTCCCACCATGAGGGAATATTGGCGACTGGAGCCCTGTACAACCGTGCCTCATTACGTTTCACCAAGGAAGGATTTTTTCCGTCTCTTTTCGCGATGACACGGCGCTGCAAATATTCCTATTTGTCCTAGTTAAAGTACATTAAATGACGCCTAACCTGGGGGATCTCTTCGAGTAATTCAGCTCGGCTAGGCTGAGTAAAAGCAGTGGTTACATCTTTTCAGAACAAGCCTCCAAGGTCAATGTTAAAAACATAATTATTTTAATTTACGTTGCAACATAGCTGTTCTGCTCTGGATGGGAATATAACCCCTTTTCCCAGCTAAAAAGCTTTGCTGAAAACACCTCCCCTAGCAACATCACTTAGCAACTAGCAAGACTACCGCGACTCAGCATCTGTAAGTGGAAATTATTGTGTATTTTTAGCCATCGGTTACATCCCAGCGTTGCACATAGGATTTTGCGGCCAATGAGAGGGTCCCGGATTTGTCCCTCTCGGTAGAGTTTTCGACTACATTTGCACCGTTTTGCTTTTGCTATCACATATGTCGCCATTCATTTACTATAGCCGCAGCAGACTGAAGCATAGTGAAGTTCTCATACTTTATTCGGTGATACATCATGTACGGTATCAACTATGTAAAGCCAGGTGGGACAAGTGGTGCAGGAATAATAGCAGGTGGCCGTGAGATGGAAAATGGCCCCAAAATAAGTTTCATAACTTGACCGAACCTACAGTTAAAGGGGTTATCCAGTATTAGAAAAAATACAATTAAAGAAGTCCGACAGGAAACTAAAAAATCATTACAGGCAGGGGATGGGGATAACATAAAAAACACACTATGCTTACCACTCCTGGAGCCTGTGCTGCGCCAAATCGCAGAGGTCCCAGACCCCGCCAACTGGCATTTGCGCCTTGATTCCGGGTACGTCACGACCTGGGTTCGACGTCACCAAACGATGGGATTTAGTCGGCTCAGCCAATCAGTGACTGCAGTGGTGTCCCGCCCCAGTCACTGACTGGCTAAGCGGGGGCATCCATCAGTCGGGTTGTGACGTAGTTGGCTGGGAGCTCAGAAGACAGCTGGCAGGGTCCAGGAGCAGAAAGCGGTTCTGCGCGGGTGCCAGGACAGGTATAGCTTGTTTTTTATTTCCCCCCCACCCCCTGCCTTTAATTATTTTTTAGTTCCCCGCCTGACTTTTTATTTAAGCTCTATTTACTTCAGTGGAACTGAGTTATAAAACCCCACCGAAACTGGAGCCAAGAGTGGTGCTGTTTCTGGAAAAAAAATCGACATGTTTTTCTAACACGGTTGAACCTGAACCTGGCGGCTCGGCTGTGGATTGCTTTAGGGTCCTATTCCATGGGCCGAGCAGGGCCCGTTCAACGATGTAAACGAGCGTTTGGCCTGTAGGTTTGCTCAACACTATTCGCAATCTTTCTATTGGGGGGCACCAATAGTTAAATGTTACAATAAATCAAATTACAGTCCATAACTATAGTCTAAAACAGTCCATTAGCTCCAAAAGTCTATCAGCCTGCGATAGCTCTCAAGTTCCTTTATCATAGGATCTCTAGCAGCCCACCCTAGTGCTTGTTCGAGATACCCAACCTTCTGTCCTAGTGGCTAGAGTCTACTTTCGTCTTTGTCCCCTGTACACTAACCCTGCTCTTCCCTGCTTGTCTGAGCCTATCCACAGTGCTGGCTCTCTTACATGGCACCAGGGTGGTTCTCCAGAAATGTTTACCCCAAAGTGCATGACTCACCACATGTAAGTAAGTAGGACTCTCTCATAAACACTCACATATATCACTGCCAAGGTCCAAACAGACCACCGCAGCCCCTGTCCTCACAGCAACTACTCTCTGACCTCTCCTCCTAGCCCACACCTTCAACATCTCCCATTCTTCTTCCCTTCTCTCACTCTCCCTTGGCTGCATGATTTGCTTTACTGTTGGTGCACTGATAACCCCTGACCTCTGCACAGAGCTCTGCGCATTTTCCTTCCCTACTTAATTGCCAGCTGGAGAACAGAGGTTATCAGTGCAGTGAAGCAGAGATCTCTGTTTTCTGCTGGTTAACCTTTTTTTGTGTTGCAGCATGTAAGGAAACATTGGGTCACTTACACACTGGAGTACATAAGGGGTTAAGCAGAAGGACACACGCTCTTACCTTCTCCCTTGGGCCCCCCTCCTGCACGGGCCCCATAGCAACTGCCTACCCTGCTTCTATGGTAGCTACGCCACTGATGCTGTGACCCCTTCTTTCTTCTAAGTGGGTGATGTGAGTGACATTTGATTTTTTATTTTATAATCTTTACTGTAGTGAGTTGACATTTAAAAACTCTCATACAACTCCTCTAAAAGTATAAATTAATTGTATTTAATTCACTTTAAGTGTAAACTGTAGTACTATGCAGTGCGAGTCATAGTATGTCCCTCAGTGACACTCAGTGATGCCTCATTCATATCAATGTGCTCCCACGCGTATGCTAGTCAATACCAGCCACAGTTACCATCTGTAATATGCTCCCACGATGATCTTTACCATATGATGTCTGCTGGGAGAGATACTGGTGTTGACATAATTTATATAATTATAACATTAATATTGCAGACTATGGCTTTGTTCACACACAGTTTTTTTAGCGCAGTATTTTGGTCCTCATATTGCAACCAAAACCAGGAGTGGATTGAAAGCACATAAAGGCTATGTTCACACACTGTTGAAATTTAGTGGATGGACGTCATTTTATGACAAATAACGGCCATTATTTTATAACAACAGCCGATGTCTTAAAATAACGCCAATTATTTGCCATTAAATGACGGTCATGCACTAAGTTTCAACAGTGTGTGAACAACAAAGCCTTTCTGTGTTTTCAATCCACTCCTGGTTTTGGTTGCAATATGAGGACCAAAATACTGAGCAAAAATACAGTGTGTGAACATAGGGGGAGATTTATCAAACATGGTGTAAAGTGAAACTGGCTCAGTTGCCCCTAGCAACCAATCAGATTCCACCTTTCATTTTGCAAAGAGTCTGTGAGGAATGAAAAGTGGAATCTGGGTGGAGTGCAGGCCAACAGGAGGCAGCCACAACCCCCACATACAACAGAAAAAACAAAAATTGGCAGCACTCCTATGACTCTGTTCACACTGCAGGTTGCCCGCCGCATTTGGCTAAAGTAAAAAAAAAAAAACAGAAAGTGCAACAGCAACCTACAGGTGCAAGTGCTTACCGTACATATTCCCCCTGGTGTACACAAGATAAAAAAAACTCCTCTATATATATTAAAAAATGAGGATCTTTATCGTGTGTACACTGGGGGGAGTATATACAGTGAGCACTTGCACCCGTAGGTTGCTGTTGCACTTTCTGTTTTTTTTTTTTGTTTATACTTTAGCCACATGCAGCGTACAACCTACAGTGTGAACAGAGGCATAGATGTGCTGCCAATTTTTGCTTTTTTCTCCCATTACTTGAGTCATTAGATCAGGTTCCCTTCAAGGCCCACTTGGCCAAAGGGCAATCACATTGCTATACTCGCCTCAGTGGAGATCCTCACTGATCTCACTGTAATGACATTTCAGCACAAATAGCACAAAATATAACAATTGGGTATGAACCAGTATCATTGGGGGTATTGGGAAGGAACTGGTTACTGCTCATCTTCATAATATTTTTAAAGCGATATTATATAACAAAAATTCAGATTATTCCCAGTGGTTTCTTCTGTATAAATGTATTCATGTATCCTGCTGGTAAGATTAACATGGTGTCATTCTGACCTATTTACGAGCAGGAGCAATTCATATACCCTGCCACATGAATGCACCCCTGGGAATCCCATGGAAGCTCGGGAATATTGATTCCAATGCCTGAATGACTCTGCTGATCAGCTGGACAACTATGTTAGATGTTATGTCAGCTCCTATTTCTATTCGGTCAGGAACGCTGCAGGAACGTCTCCTCTCCTCTATGTCTCAACAGAGCCCAGATTGGGAAGGAATAGAATAAATAACAGCTTAGAATACAATGTATAGGATATACAGTAGATGGGTTGGATAGACACCAGTGAGGTTGCATTTTCTTATATAACATGGCTGAGACCTACATAGTATTTGATAAAAATTATACTCTTTATTATACATGCACATTAAATGAATCTGGGCGACCAAATGTACCAAAAAGTACAGCTGACCAAGAGTGATGCTAATTCTACGAATGTTTTGGCAGCAACTCCGTTTTGAAAGGGCCAATGCGTCTCCTAACACAGTAGGATATACATGAAATACAGTGTCCATCTTTATACATAGCGTCCGAATGCCAACCAATCCCAACATCCGGAACTGGTATCACCGGATCACAAGGGACCTGATTGTAATATGCAATAATAGAAGGCCAGAGATGCAGCATATGTTCCTACCTACAGCGAAGACAGATGCTGGGAGCTCCTGCCATTGTGTGGAGTAGTCCTGGTGACATTGTTGTATACTGTTAAAAGGAACATTGGCAGCAGTTGATCAGGCGATCGGGAGCTTTGACAGCCCTGCAGTTCCCAACATGAACATTTGTGGCAGCAGAAGGGACCA